>NC_091294.1:58996839-59201839 GCF_038502225.1 Cherax quadricarinatus | reverse complement strand
ACTACCACCACTACCACTACCACCACTACCACCATTACCACCACTACCACCACTACTACCACTACCACCACTACCATCACTACCATCACTACCATCACTACCACCACTACCACCACTACCACCACTACCACCACTACCACCACTACCACCACTACCAACACTACCACCACTACCACCACTACCACCACTACCACCACTACCACCACTACCACCACCACCACCACCACTACCACAACCACCACCGCCACTACCACCACCACTGCCACCACCACTACCACCACCACTACCACCACTACCACTATCACCACCACTACCACCACCACCACCACCCCAACTACCACCACCACTACCACCAGCTCCACTACCACAACCACCACCACCATTACCACCACCACCACCCCAACTACCACCATCACTACCATCAGCTCCACTACCAGAACCACCACCATCACTACCACCACCACGCTCATCACCACCAGCACCCTCATCACCACCACCACCACCCTCACCACCATCACCACCACTGCCAATACCGTCACCACCACCACCACCACTACCAATCACCACTCGCTTCAACCAATATAGAAGTTCTGACATACCCATAACAAGAACGTCAACTCGAAGCTAATAAATCATAAGCTAGTTTCAATATCCTAGGAAGGTAATATGATAAACGAGGACCGGAACTAGTATTTGTAGAGGATGAAGTAAATGGCGCTCAAAACATGTTCCAGACACACACAATTAAGAGAGTAGAGAAGGTGTAGGTTGGAAAGGGAGAAGCGCGCCCTCTCTAAGCATAAACGACGGATAAGAAACCTCCTCAAACGTAGATATCTGAAGAACGAAAGGCATAACTCGCTATAGAAGTGAAAAAGTTGAACATAAGTCCAGGATTAATAGAGGGACGAAAAAGGCATAAATGAAATTGAGAGAAATCCAAAATTCTTTTTCTGAGATGTCCCTTTTCGGTTTAGAGCTTTATTTGATTATAATTCTTCTCGTATGCAAAATCCAGGTCAAAGGCAACATCTGATTTCGAGTCTTTGACTAAAGGCGACGGAACATATACTGATGACAGTAAAGAAATGAGTGAACTGCTTAAATCCCAATATAATTCAGTGCTCAGTGAACCATTAATCAACCTAAAGACTGATGATCCAGATTAGTTCTTCATGAATGATCCAGAAACACTTCAGACATTTATATAATCTGACATAACCTTCACCTCATTTGACTTCGAAGACGCCATTGGTCGCGTGCCAAAGCATTCTGTCCCAGGTCCTGACTCGTTGAACTCCATATTCATTAAGCACTTCAAGAAGCCATTATCACGTACCTTAAATATTTAATGAAGGAGCCTGGATCTTACATTATCAAGAGCTTAGCAGTTACACAACCCAGGTAAGTAAGGATTCAGCGCAGGTCGCTGCTGCTTCTTGCAGTTAGTGAACCATTACTAAATTATCTTGGATACACTGAGAGACGAACAAAACGTAGATGCTTTGTGCACTAACTCTGTAAAAGCCTTTAACAAGGGCGACCATAAGGTAACTGCGCACAAAATGCGTGCAAAGTAAATAAGTGGAAAAGTGGGCAGATGGACATTCATCTTCTAACTAATAAAACCCAAAGGGTAATAGTAAACAGAGTGAAGTCAGAAGCGGCTACATTGAAGAGTTATCTATGTTCCCCGAGGCACAGTTCTCGCCCCACTTTTTTTTATCATTCTTATGTCTGACATAGACAAGGAAATAAATCACAGACATTGTATCATCCTTTACAGATGATACTAGAATCTGCATGAGAGCAGCAGCCAAAAAAGACACAGAGAGCCTTCAAGCTGATATGAAGCAAGTCTTCCAGTAGCTTACTGACAACAGTATAATGTTCAGTGAGGACAAATTTCAGTTACTAAGTCACGGAAGGTGTGAGGAAATAAAAATATGATCGAAGTAGAAGACAAACTCAGATCACTCAATAGACTGCAATTCTAATGTTAAAGACCTGGGAGTGATAATTTCAGATCTCACACTCAGGAGCATAATAATGTCGTTATTAAAGCACTGCCACCATACCTATCAGTACCATCACTAGCACTGCCATCACTACCATCACTACCATCACAATCACCACTGAAATCACTACCACTGCTATCACCAATACCACCACCATCACCACTAATATCACCACCGCCACCACCACTACCACCATCACTACCACCATCACTACCACCATCACTACCACCACCACTACCACCATCACTACCACCATCACTACCACCACCACTACCACCACCACTACCACCATCACTACCACCATCACTACCACCACCACTACCACCATCACTACCACCATCACTACCACCATCACTACCACCACCACTACCACCATCACTACCACCATCACTACCACCATCACTACCACCACCACTACCACCATCACTACCACCATCACTACCACCATCACTACCACCACCACTACCACCATCACTACCACCATCACTACCACCATCACTACCACCATCACTACCACCATCACTACCACCATCACTACCACCATCACTACCACCACCACTACCACCATCACTACCACCATCACTACCACCACCACTACCACCATCACTACCACCATCACTACCACCATCACTACCACCATCACTACCACTACCATCACTATTACTATACATTCCGGAACTAAAATGATTCCTTCCACCACCATCATATCTACAACCACTATGACCAACACCATGCCTGCCAGTACCACTACCTGCCACTACTACCACAATACTCTCCAGTACCACCACTACCACCACAATAGCTGCCAGCAACACCACTACCACCGCAATACCTGCCAGCACCACCACTACCACCAAAATACCTGCCAGCACCACCAAAACCACCACAGTACCTGTCAGTACCATCACTACCATCATAATACCTGCCAGCACCACCACTACCACCGCAATACCTACCAGTACCACCACTACCACCACAATACCTGCCAGCAACACCACTACCACCACAATACCTGCCAGCAACACCACTACCACCACAATACCTGCCAGCACCACCACTACCACCGCAATACCTGCCAGCACCACCACTACCACCACAATACCTGCCAGCACCACCACTACCACCGCAATACCTACCAGTACCACCACTACCACCACAATACCTACCAGCACCACCACTACCACCGCAATACCTACCAGCACCACCACTACCATCACAATACCTGCCAGCACCACCACTACCATCACAATACCTGCCAGCACCACCACTACCACCACAATACCTGCCAGTACCACCACTACCACTATAATTCCTGCCAGCACCACCACTACCATCATAATACCTGCCAGCACCACCACTACCATCACAATACCTACCAGCACCACCACTACCATCACAATACCTGCCAGCACCACCACTACCATCACAATACCTACCAGCACCACCACTACCATCACAATACCTACCAGCACCACCACTACCATCATAATACCTGCCAGCACCACCACTACCATCACAATACCTGCCAGCACCACCACTACCACCACAATACCTGCCAGCACCACCACTACCATCACAATACCTACCAGCACCACCACTACCATCACAATACCTGCCAGCACCACCACTACCACCACAATACCTGCCCGCACCACCACTACCATCATAATACCTGCCAGCACCACCACTACCACCACAATACCTACCAGCACCACCACTACCATCACAATACCTGCCAGCACCACCACTACCACCACAATACCTGCCCGCACCACCACTACCATCATAATACCTGCCAGCACCACCACTACCATCACAATACCTACCAGCACCACCACTACCATCACAATACCTGCCAGCACCACCACTACCACCACAATACCTGCCAGTACCACCACTACCACTATAATTCCTGCCAGCACCACCACTACCATCATAATACCTGCCAGCACCACCACTACCATCGTAATACCTGCCAGTACCACCACTACCACCACAATACCTGCCAGTACCACCACTACCATCATAATACCTACCAGCACCACCACTACCACTACAATACCTGCCAGTACCACCACTACCATCATAATACCTACCAGCACCACCACTACCACCACTATACCTGCCAGTACCACCACTACCATCATAATACCTGCCAGCACCACCACTACCACCACAATACCTGCCAGCACCACCACTACCACTACAATACCTGCCAGTACCACCACTACCTTCATAATACCTGCCAGCACCACCACTACCACCACAATACCTGCCAGTACCACCACTACCATCATAATACCTACCAGCACCACCACTACCACCACAATACCTGCCAGTACCACCACTACCATCATAATACCTGCCAGCACCACCACTACCACCACAATACCTGCCAGTACCACCACTACCATCATAATACCTGCCAGCACCACCACTTCCACCACAATACCTGCCAGCACCACCACTTCCACCACAATACCTACCAGCACCACCACTACCACCACAATACCTGCCAGTACCATCACTACCATCATAATACCTGCCAGCACCACCACTTCCACCACAATACCTGCCAGCACCACCACTACCATCATAATACCTGCCAGCACCATCACTACCATTATAATTCCTGCCAGCACCACCACTATCATCATAATACCTGCCAGTACCACCACTACCACCACAAAACCTGCCAGCACCATCACTACCACCACAATACCTGCCAGCACCACCACTATCATTATAATACCTGCCAGTACCACCACTACCACCACAATACCTGCCAGTACCACCACTTACTTTCCAGCACCCATCCAGACTCTTCCTTGCTGGACATCTCGTTAAGGGTCTGGCATCAAGAATCACACGAAGATTCTTGGACAACACCTTGATACATAGCAGCGAAACATACTGGCTGTATTCTGTATTTTACCAGTGTGACGAGAGAGAGAGAGAGAGAGAGAGAGAGAGAGAGAGAGAGAGAGAGAGAGAGAGAGAGAGAGAGAGAGAGAGAGAGAGAGAGAGAGAGACAGGCAGACGTCAACACGTCAGATGAAGCCACCTTCAGTGTTTAACATGCTATAAACATGAGTTTCATATCTGAGAGTGACTGTTGGTGGTGCTTCACAGAGTTTGAGGAGCCTACTGTGGGGGCGGTGATGGAGGAGACTAACCCCATCTTGTGGACGTGGTTCATCATCGCAGTGCTGGTGGCTGTCACTATGATCTGTATCGTCTTCTTCTCCATGTGGGTCTACAGCCAACGGTAAGACTACAGAGTTTTGGCTTCAACAGCAACTTCCAACTTTGATTTCCTTGTCCAAACCTGCAGTGTTTTGTTTTATTTTTCTTATATGAGTTATACAGCCGCCGTGTCTGGGATCATAAGCGTCTCTGTGTTCGTCGGTGTCTCCACAGTCTGTAAGGATCTTATTAAATATTATATAAGTATTACAGTTTGTTTTTTAATCTTAATGTACCAAGTAGTTATGCATATAGTTATACTTGTAAATTCTTGTGTAATCATGTGTTATGGATTCAAATATTTTGTAAAGCAGAGGTTTGTGGAAGAGCTGGAAAGAGGGTACGAAGGTTTTGAATGGTACGGGCTTGAGCATCCAACAGGTATGTGTAAGGGTTATAACAGACTTCAATGAAACCTGTTAGTCCGACTTGAGCTCTAGTGGTAAATACAGTGTTTGCACTTCTAAAGACTGGTGGAGGAACAACGGTGGTAGTAATGGTATTGTAGTGATGGTTGTCGTCCAGTGATCGGGATGTATGTATGTATGTATGTATGTATGTATGTATGTATGTATGTATGTATGTATGTATGTATGTATGTATGGTGCCCAGTAAACAGCTAGCAAGCGATGCATACTGAATATATTTTTCACTTTGGGACATCCTGTCTTTATAACAAAAGGTTCTTATGAACGACTCTTATGAACCTTTGAAAATTAAACTTTGCAAGATGAACTCAAATTTAGTATTACATGTGTCTAAAGTCGATCACTCAAACTTCCATGTTCTTCTTGCACTTAAGAAATTTATGTTTTCTTCAAAGATATTTGGAGTGGTTCTTGTGACCAGCGGGAGGCTCGAGCCTGTATCACTCCTGTTGAATGACACACAGCTTTATAAAAATGATAATAACGATGGATATTAGTCACTGCATGATTCGAGAAAGTTATCCCGGTCGTGCACAACCCCAGCCCGCTGGGTCTCAGTGCACGGGATGGTGCAGACTGCGGCATTAAGTTAGTAAAGCAGTTATATATTAGCAGTGAAAATCTGAAGGCAACCAGAAGAGGCATTCACAAGTCGTCAATTAGAAACTAATATCCAAGCTAACATAGCTGATGTCCAGTACAAACCTTCCAAAGAGACCAATATCCTAAAGCACACAAGCACGTTAAGCTTGAAGCCTCTCACAACCTGCTTTTTCACTGTCAGTGTTGCAGAGTTGAAGATAATCAGAAGCGACACTCAGAAATTATCGCATAAAAAGTAGAATTTATTTTTTCATAAGAATTTAAAGAAAACCAAAAAAATGCATTCTCCACGTATTGTTGAATATTCGCTTAGACATACCTCTCACTGCATATTTACTTAGATATACCTCTCGCTGTATATTAAAGAGATATATACCTCTCGCAGTATATTCATCGTTGTGAATAAATCCTCAGTACTTTTATCACTTTTCGATCAGTTGGTTAACGGGTTTAAAAGCCGTACAACAACACAAGGGTTACTGATGCTGTCTACAACCTGCTCACCACCACACAAGAACACTTTAAGTCTTAATACAAGGATTTAAATAAATCCCCAGAGTGTATACTTTGAAATAAATCCATCTCTAGTTATATATATTGTCTTTATTTATATAATAATTTTACTATAATTACAGAATTGTAATGTAATAATCACTAACAAGCGATACAAGATGCAAAACAACCACAGGGTGAGTTAAATGAAAGTTCTAGACCTTTGGTGTTACAATCAACACATCTTCAGCAGTTTGAAATGAACAGGAAGTCCATGTAGATTCGTTCAAAGGAACTACTCTGGAGAGAATAAGATGGCATTAAGCAGACCAGTGCCAGGTGCCAGAAGAATGAAGGCAGGATATTAATACAGTAGCAGTAGAAAACACATAAAATTCCATCAACATTAAGTATTTAGTAATGACCTAGTGACCACAACATTAGTGACGTGTCATATATCACCAACATGTCATCAATATGGCATTGTTATACAAGACTTTAATATTCTGATCTCAAAACTATCTGGCTTCTATCAGTAGGAAAATATCTTTCTTTGCACACAAAGAAAATGGTTTATGGGAAGCAGCAAGGGGAAAATGATCCTGTATTCAGAGGCTGACTTACTTCGCCCTCAGGTAAATGCTGGTTTACCCACAAGGTTGAGCGGGAGCAGCTGAACCTGAGTGCTCCTCAGTCCGTCAGTGTAGAACTGTATTTACGACAGTATAACAAGTTCAGGGAGGAATCTGGCTTCAGATTGCATACAGTGTCTTCAATTATAAAGTTGTGGAGTTTGAATAAGCTGAAACAGAGACGTGGCTCCTTGTTCCTCTTGGCTGGAACGAAATATTTTAGAATCATCAATTATAACACGATAAATGTTCATTATATAATAATAATTTCAGCCAAGAAAGTAATTTCCTGCTGACTTCCTACTCATTTCTGCAACAATGCAAACTCCTGATAATGTGATGATTGCAACACGAAAGGCCTAGAGCGATCACTTAACTTCCCCCATGGTGATTTTGCATAGTACTGTAAATATATTTTTAAAATATTTATTATTATTATAATTATTATTATTATTATTATTATTATTATTATTATTATTATTATTATTATTATTATTATTATTTTATTATTATTATTATTATTATTATTATTATTATTATTATTATTATTATTATTATTATTATTTTATTATTATTATTATTATTATTATTATTATTATTATTATTATTATTATTATTATTATTATTTATTTTTGTTAGTATAAGAGTGAAATATATTACTTAAGGCTGAATGCGCGTGTTTCAGGTTAGCGCGAGTGGCGGAGCTTCGAGCAGCACTGTATGAGGGCTACGAGCCGGCCCAGCCAGAACCTGTCAAGAAGGAGGTGGATGTGGAGGCTGCCAAGCCCCCGCCCGCCCAGGAGGATGCTGTCGAGGACGAGATGACGGCCAACTTCCAGCGAAAGTAAGTGCATGCTGCTAGCTTCTTGTTCTTCTGTCGAGGACACTGATCTGCACTCCTCTGGCTGGGAGAATCAGGAAGGAAACTTGTCTTCTGAATTACTTCTTATTTCTTATTTCACTGTTTTACGTTGTCACACGCACACTCTCACGCAATGTAAACAATCTCTCTCTCTCTCTCTCTCTCTCTCTCTCTCTCTCTCTCTCTCTCTCTCTCTCTCTCTCTCTCTCTCTCTCTCTCTCTCTCTCTCTCTCTCTCTCTCTCTCTCTATCTAGGCAGAAAAGTTTATGAGACGACAACTACCACACAAATGTCTGATGCATCTTCACCACTGTTACTTTAATCTTACACTATCCAGCACCTGGACACTTGTATACAACACGTTGTCTTTCCCACTGGTATCTACACTCAACTAAATGTGAGGGAAAATGGTAGAAAGCTAACTACAATTACCTCCACAAGCACCCCTACAAGCACCCCCACAAGGACCCCCCACAAGCAACCACACAAGCACCTCCACAAGGACACCGCAAGGACCCACACAAGCACTCCCACAAGCACCCCTACAAGCACCCCTACAAGCACCCCTACAAGCACCCCTACAAGCACCCCTACAAGCACCCCAACAAGCACCCATACAAGCACCCCTACAAGCACCCCTACAAGCACCCCAACAAGCACCCCTACAAGCACCCCAACAAGCACCCCTACAAGCACCCCAACAAGCACCCCTACAAGCACCCCAACAAGCACCCCTACAAGCACCCCTACAAGCACCCCCACAAGGACCCCCACAAGCAACCACACAAGCACCTCCACAAGGACACCGCAAGGACCCACACAAGCACTCCCACAAGCACCCCTACAAGCACCCCTACAAGCACCCCTACAAGCACCCCTACAAGCACCCCTACAAGCACCCCAACAAGCACCTTCACAATGACGCTACTGTGACTGGTGTTTGTGTTACTGAGCCACCTTGCTCGTGGCCATGCTACCACTGTAGTTAATATTGCAATGAAAATTTTCCCCTAAAAGTTTATTTCTCTCTTAATAAAGCATATAACAGTTTCAGTACACTAAATTACAAACACCTCTCACCAAGTTCTTCACACCGATTTTCACTCCAAAACAAGACCAGAGAAACCAGCCAACAGTGAAAAATTTATCAGTGTGTTAAACACTAACACAGGTAGAGTCATTGACAAAATAAGTCATTTAAAAGACAGAGTAGCAGAAGAACACCCAGACATCAGAGCTCTCACAGAAACAAAATTCAAGGCGGTAGTAACAAATTATTTTCCACGGATTAGTATTATATATTACAAAAACAATTAAAAATAGAGAAGTTGCACTAATGATCTAGAGGCATTGGAGTTTAGAGAGATTGAAAGAACCTAAATGCTGGTAACTCAGAGACTATCTCACACAGAGAGTATGACGGAGGTTCTCAGTGTAACTGTAACAGTGATATACACCAACTAACCAAAGAACAATTTAAAGATGGTTCAAGAATAATAAAAATCCTTGAGACCTCAGTGCAGAGTAAGGAAGACCAAGTAGAAGCTCCTGAGTACCTGTTAAAACTGTTGGTGGAGAAGTGAGTGGAAGAAGAAAATAAACCAGATAACAAACTACACTTCACTTTCTTGTGTGGATCACTCAGCACCTTGGCTGGTAGAGGCTTGATCCTCCGTCTGCACAACATTACGGAAGTGTTATCCACCTGCATGACCACTACAAAAGAGATATGATGGGAACAGAAACTTCCAAAAAGGAGTATATTGTGAGAGGAAAAAAACAACGCAAGACAACACAAGATATGATGAAGGATGTAGGTATAATGAAGGATTAAGTATGATGAAGGATGTAGGTATGATGAAGGATGTATGATGAAGGATGTAAGTATGATGAAGGATGTAGGTATGATGAAGGATGTAAGTATGATGAAGGATGTAAGTATGATGAAGGATGTAGGTATGATGAAGGATGTAGGTATGATGAAGGATGTAGGTATGTTGAAGGATGTAAGTATGATGAAGGATGTAAGTATGATGAAGGATGTAAGTATGATGAAGGATGTAGGTATGTTGAAGGATGTAAGTATGATGAAGGATGTAAGTATGACGAAGGATGTAAGTATGATGAAGGATGTAGGTATGATGAAGGATGTAAGTATGATGAAGGATGTAAATATGATGAAGGATGTAGGTATGATGAAGGATGTAGGTATGATGAAGGATGTAGGTATGTTGAAGTATGTAAGTATGATGAAGGATGTATGATGAAGGATGTAAGTATAATGAAGGATGTAAGTATGATGAAGGATGTAAGTATGATGAAGGATGTAAGTATGATGAAGGATCTAGGTATGATGAAGGATGTAAGTATGATGAAGGATGTAAGTATGATGAAGGATGTAGGTATGATGAAGGATGTAGGTATGATGAATGATGTAAGTATGATGAAGGATGTAAATATGATGAAGGATGTAGGTATGATGAAGGATGTAGGTATGATGATGTCAGCATAGTTGCTGATCCCTGTATTCCCTGTATTATATAGCATAGCATATTAGTATCCTCCATGTGCTTTAGACACGAGATCCCTCGTAGGCCTTTGGCTTGGTATGACGTCATGGGCATACACATGGGCAGTGATCCCTTTGTCCCGCTCTCACTCAGCGGCAGACCTACAAGACGTAAACAGGCTAGGTAACTGTGGCTCCATCTCCCATCTCAGTCTGACAATATATCTACCATCCTACAAGTGTGTCTACTTTCAACCTGTGATATCTCCATTCAAGAACCCTTACGATAAATGGTGACAGCGGTGAGCCTGTAATTCTGACGATTACAGCGATTTCTGGAGATAAAATTGTCGACCAGCAAGACGGCCATTTCGTGTGACCAGTAGGCCTACCGACTACCGAGATTCACCCATCCAGCTACCTCAAGCCAGCTACTCTACCAGCTTCTACATTATTCACTGGTCAGTCTCTTTGTATTAGTGTTTCCTGCTTTTTTGCATTACTCCCGAGGGGTTGACCCGAGTTTGCAAAATAAGCCAGCTTCCAGTCTGTGGTGGGGGAGTCAGAACACCCGAGTCCAGTCCAGCCTAGCCTACTCCATCCAATTATTTTGCCTGCCAAGCCAGCTTCCACCCCTGCTGTGCTCCTCGTGTGAAGTTATCAAGCTATTCTGTGTGAAGGGTTCTCACTCAGCGGCAGACCTACAAGACGTAAACAGGCTAGGTAACTGTGGCTCCATCTCCCATCTCAGTCTGACAATATATCTACCATCCTACAAGTGTGTCTACTTTCAACCTGTGATATCTCCATTCAAGAACCCTTACGATAATGAAGGATGTAGGTATGTTGAAGGATGTAAGTATGATGAAGTATGTAAGTATGATGAAAGATGTAGAGTATGATGAAGGATGTAGGTATGTTGAAGGATGTAAGTATGATGAAGGATGTAAGTATGATGAAGGATATAAGTATGATGAAGGATGTAGGTATGATGAATGATGTAAGTATGATGAAGGATGTAAAAATGATGAAGGATGTAGGTATGATGAAGGATGTAGGTATGATGAAGGATGTAGGTATGTTGAAGGATGTAAGTATGATGAAGGATGTATGATGAAGGATGTAAGTATAATGAAGGATGTAAGCATGATGAAGGATGTAAGTATGATGAAGGATGTAGGTATGATGAAGGATGTAAGTATGACGAAGGATGTAAGTATGATGAAGGATGTAGGTATGATGAAGGATGTAAGTATCATGAAGGATGTAGGTATGACGAAGGACGTAAGTATGACGAAGGATGTAAGTATGATGAAGGATGTAGGTATGATGAAGGATGTAAGTATGATGAAGGATGTAAGTATGATGAAGGATGTAGGTATGATGAAGGATGTAAGTATGATGAAGGATGTAAGTATGATGAAGGATGTAGGTATGATGAAGGATGTAAGTATGATGAAGGATGTAGGTATGATGAAGGATGTAAGTATGATGAAGGATGTAGGTATGATGAAGGATGTAAGTATGATGAAGGATGTAAGCATGATGAAGGATGTAGGTATGATGAAGGATGTAAGTATGATGAAGGATGTAAGCATGATGAAGGATGTAGGTATGATGAAGGACGTAAGTATGATGAAGGATGTAGGTATGATGAAGGATGTAGGTATGATGAAGGATGTAAGTATGATGAAGGATGTAGGTATGATGAGGAATGTAAGTATGATGAAGGATGTAGGTATGATGAAGGATGTAAGTATGATGAAGGACGTAAGTATGATGAAGGATGTAGGTATGATGAAGGATGTAGGTATGATGAAGGATGTAAGTATGATGAAGGATGTAGGTATGATGAAGAATGTAAGTATGATGAAGGATGTAGGTATGATGAAGGATGTAAGTATGATGAAGGACGTAAGTATGATGAAGGATGTAGGTATGATGAAGGATGTAGGTATGATGAAGGATGTAAGTATGATGAAGGATGTAGGTATGATGAAGAATGTAAGTATGATGAAGGATGTAGGTATGATGAAGGATGTAAGTATGATGAAGGATGTAAGTATGATGAAGGATGTATATATGATGAAGGATGTAGGTATGATGAAGGATGTAGGTATGATGAAGGATGTAGGTATGTTGAAGGATGAAGGTATGATGAAGGTTGTAGGTATGATGAAGGATCTAGGTATGATGAAGGATCTAGATATGATGAAGGATCTAGGAATGATGAAGTATGTAGGTATGATGAAGCATCTAGGTGCGATGAAGGATGTAGGTATGATGAAGGATGTAGGCATGATGAAGGACCTAGGTATGATGAAGGATGTAGGTATGATGAATGATGTAGGTATGATGAAGGATGTAGGTATGACGAAGGATGTAGGTATGATGAAGGATGTAGGTATCATGACGGATGTAGGTATGATGAAGGATGTAGGTATGTTGAAGGATGAAGGTATGATGAAGGTTGTAGGTATGATGAAGGATCTAGGTATGATGAAGGATCTAGATATGATGAAGGATCTAGGAATGATGAAGTATGTAGGTATGATGAAGCATCTAGGTGCGATGAAGGATGTAGGTATGATGAAGGATGTAGGCATGATGAAGGACCTAGGTATGATGAAGGATGTAGGTATGATGAATGATGTAGGTATGATGAAGGATGTAGGTATGACGAAGGATGTAGGTATGATGAAGGATGTAGGTATGATGAATGATGTAGGTATGATGAAGGATATAGGTATGATGAAGGAAGTAGTTATGATGAAGGTTCTAGGTATGATGGAGGATGTACGTATGATGAAGGATGTAGATATGACGAAGGATGTAGGTATGATGAAGGATGTAGGCATGATGAAGGATTTAGGTATGATGAAGGATGTAGGTATGATGAAGGATCTATGTATGATGATTGATGTAGGTATGATGAAGGACGTAGGTATGATGAAGGATGTAAGTATGATGAAGGATCTAGGTATGACGAAGGATGTAGGTATGATGAAGGATGTAGATATGATGAAGGATGTAGGTATGATGAAGGATGTAAGTGTGATGAAGGATGTAGGTATGATGAAGGATGTAGGTATGATGAAGGATGTAGGTATGATGAAGGATGTAAGTATGATGAAGGATGTAGATATGATGAAGGATGTAAGTATGATGAAGGATGTAGGTATGATGAAGGATGTAAGTAGTATGATGGATGTATATATGATGAAGGATGTAGGTATGATGAAGGATGTAGGTATGATGAAGGATGTGAGTATGATGAAGGATGTAAGTATGATGAAGGATGTAAGTATGATGAAGAATGTAGGTATGAAGAACTATGTAGGTATGATGAATGATGTTAAGTATGATGAAGGATGTAGGTGTGATGAAGGATGTAAGTATGATGAAGGATGTAGGTATGATGAAGGATGTAGGTATGATAAAGGATGTAAGTATGATGAAGGATGTAAGTATGATGAAGGATGTAAGTATGATGAAGGATGTAGGTATGATGAAGGATGTAAGTATGATGAAGGATGTAGGTATGATGAAGGATGTAGGTATGATGAAGGATGTAAGTATGATGAAGGATGTAAGTATGATGAAGGATGTAAGTATGATGAAGGATGTAGGTATGATGAAGGATGTAAGTATGATGAAGGATGTAGGTATGATGAAGGATGTAGGTATGATGAAGGATGTAAGTATGATGAAGGATGTAGGTATGATGAAGGATGTAGGTATGATGAAGGATGTAGGTATGATGAAGAATGTAGGTATGATGAAGGATGAAGGTATGATGAAGGATGTAAGTATGCTGAAGGATGTAGGTATGATGAAGGATGTAGGTATGATGAAGGATGTAGGTATAATGAAGGATGTAAGTATGATGAAGGATGTAGGTATGATGAAGGATGTAGGTATGATGAAGAATGTAGGTATGATGAAGGATTTAGGTATCATGACGGATGTAGGTATGATGAAGGATCTAGGTATGATGAAGGATCTAGGTATGATGAAGGATCTAGAAATGATGAAGGATATAGGAATGATGAAGGATATAGGTATGATGAAAGATGTAGGTATGATGAAGGACCTAGGTATGATGAAGGATCTAGGTGTGATGAAGGATGTAGGTATGATGAAGGATGTAGGTATGATGAAGGACCTAGGTATGATGAAGTATCTATTTATGATGAAGGATGTAGGTATGATGAAGGATGTAGGTATGATGAAGGATTTAGGTATGATGATGGATGTAGGTATGACGAAAGATGTAGGTATGATGAAGGATGTAGGTATGATGAAGGATGTAAGTATGATGAAGGATCTAGGTATGATGAAGGATGTAGGTATGATGAAGGATGTAGATATGATGAAGGATGTAAGTATGATGAAGGATGTAGGTATGATGAAGGATGTAGGTATGATGAAGGATGTAGGTATGATGAAGGATGTAGGTATCATGACGGATGTAGGTATGATGAAGGATGTAGGTATGTTGAAGGATGTAGGTATGATGAAGGATGTAGGTATGATGAAGGATCTAGGCATAATGAAGGATCTAGGCATGATGAAGGATCTAGGTATGATGAAGGATCTAGGAATGATGAAGGATATAGGTATGATGAAGGATGTAGGTATGATGAAGAATGTAGGTATGATGAAGGATCTAGGTGTGATGAAGGATATAGGTATAATGAAGGATGTAGGTATGATGAAGGAGGTAGTTATGATGAAGGATCTAGGTATGATGAAGGATCTAGTTATGATGAAGGTTCTAGGTATGATGGAGGATGTACGTATGATGAAGGATGTAGATATGACGAAGGATATAGGTATGATGAAGGATGTAGGTATGATGAAGGATCTAGGTATGATGAAGGATCTAGGTATGATGAAGGATGTAGGTATGATGAAGGTTCTAGGTATGATGGAGGATGTACGTATGATGAAGGATGTAGATATGACGAAGGATGTAGGTATGATGAAGGATGTAGGTATGATGAAGGATGTAGGTATGATGAAGGATGTAGGTATGATGAAGGGTGTAGGTATGATGAATGTTCTAGGTATAATGAAGGATCTACGTATGATGAAGGACGTAGATATTATGAAGGATGTAGGTATGATGAAGGATTTAGGTATGATGATGGTTGTAGGTATGACGAAAGATGTAGGTATGATGAAGGATGTAGGTATGATGAAGGATGTAAGTATGATGAAGGATCTAGGTATCATGAAGGATGTAGGTATGATGAAGGATGTAGATATGATGAAGGATGTAGGTATGATGAAGGATGTAGGTATGATGAAGGATCTAGGTATGATGAAGGATGTAGGTATGATGAAGGATGTAGGTATGATGAAGGATGTAGGTATGATGAAGGATGTAGGTATGATGAAGGATCAAGGTATGATGATGGATCTAGGTATGATGAAGTATCTATTTATGCTGAAGAATCTAGATATGATGAAGGATGTAGGTATGATGAAGGATGTAGGTATGACGAAGGATGTAGGTATGATGAAGGATGTAGGTATGATGAAGGAGGTAGGTATGATGAAGGATGTAGGTATGATGAAGGATGTAGGTATGATGAAGGATGTAGTTATGATGAAGGATGTAGGTATGATTAAGGATCTAGGAATGATGAAGGATCTAGGTATGATGAAGGTTCTAGGTATGATGAAGGATGTAGGTATGATGAAGGATGTAGATATGATGAAGGATGTAGGTATGATGAAGGATCTAGGTATGATGAAGGATCTAGGTATAATGAAGGATGTAAGTATGATGAAGGATGTAGGTATGATGAAGGATCTAGGTATGATGAAGGATGTAGGTATGATGAAGGATGTAGGTATGATGAAGGATCTAGGTATGATGAATGATATTGGTATGATGAAGGATACAGGTATGATGAAGGATGTAGGCATGATGAAGAATGTAGGTATGATGAAGGATGTAGGTATGATGAAGGGTGTAAGTATGGTGAAGGATGTAGGTATGATGAAGGATGTAGGTATGATGAAGGATGTAGGTATGATGAAGGATGTAGGTATGATGAAGAATGTAGGTATGATGAAGGATCTAGGTGTGATGAAGGATGTAGGTATGATGAAGGATGTAGGTATTATGAAGGAACTAGGTATGATGAATTATCTAAGTATGATGAAGGATATAGGTTTGATGAAGGATGTAGGTATGATGAAGAATGTAGGTATGATGAAGGATCTAGGTGTGATGAAGGATGTAGGTATGATGAAGGATGTAGGTATGATGAAGTATCTATTTATGCTGAAGGATCTAGATATGATGAATGTTCTAGGTATGATGAAGGTTTTAGGTATGATGAAGGATTTAGGCATGATCACTTGTTCTCTTTAGGCTGGAATACTGCTGTACATTAACATCTCCATTCAAAGCAGGTGAAATCGCAGATCTAGAGAGTGTAAAGAGATCCTTTACTGCACGTATAAGTTCTCTCAAGCACCTTAACTACTGGGAACGCTTGGAAGCAGGAGGGAGAGATATATCATAATCTACGCTTGGAAAATCCTGGAAGGAATGGTCCCAAATCTGCATACAGAAATCACTCCCTACGAAAGTAAAAGACTGGGCAGGCGATGCAAAATTCCCCCAATTAAAAGTAGGGGCGCCATTGGTACGCTAAGAGAAAACACCATAAATGTCCGGGGCCCAAGACTGTTCAACAGCCTCCCATCAAGCATTAGCGGAATTACCAATAAACCCGTGGCTGCCTTCAAGAGAGAGCTGGACAGATACCTAAAGTCAGTGCCGGATCAGCCGGGCTGTGGCTCGTACGTTTTACTGCGTGCGGCCAGCAGTAACAGCCTGGTTGATCAGGCCCTGATCCACCGGGAAGCCTGGTCATGGACCGGGCCGCGGGGGCGTTGATCCCCGGAATAACCTCCAGATAACCTCCAGGTAGGTATGATGAAGGATCTAGTTACCTGGAGTTTACCTGGAGAGAGTTCCGGGGCTCAACGCCCCCGCGGCCCGGTCTGTGACCAGGCCTCCTGGTGGATCAGAGCCTGATCAACCAGGCTGTTGCTGCTGGCTGCACGCAAACCAACGTACGAGCCACAGCCCGGCTGGTCAAGAACCGACTTTAGGTGCTTGTCCAGTGCCAGCTTGAAGACTGCCAGGGGTCTGTTGGTAATCCCTCTTATGTATGCTGGGAGGCAGTTGAACAGTCTCGGGCCCCTGACACTTATTGTATGGTCTCTTAACGTGCTAGTGACACCCCTGCTTTTCATTGGGGGGATGTTGCATCGTCTGCCAAGTCTTTTGCTTTCGTAGTGAGTGATTTTCGTGTGCAAGTTCGGTACTAGTCCCTCTAGGATTTTTCAGGTGTATATAATCATGTATCTCTCCCGCCTGCGTTCCAGGGAATACAGTTTTAGGAACCTCAAGCGCTCCCAGTAATTGAGGTGTTTTATCTCCGTTATGCGCGCCGTGAAGGTTCTCTGTACATTTTCTAGGTCAGCAATTTCACCTGCCTTGAAAGGTGCTGTTAGTGTGCAGGAATATTCCAGCCTAGATAGAACAGGTGACCTGAAGAGTGTCATCATGGGCTTGGCCTCCCTAGTTTTGAAGGTTCTCATTATCCATCCTGTCATTTTTCTAGCAGATGCGATTGATACAATGTTATGGTCCTTGAAGGTGAGATCCTCCGACATGATCACTCCCAGGTCTTTGACGTTGGTGTTTCGCTCTATTTTGTGGCCAGAATTTGTTTTGTACTCTGATGAAGATTTAATTTCCTCGTGTTTACCATATCTGAGTAATTGAAATTTCTCATCGTTGAACTTCATATTGTTTTCTGCAGCCCACTGAAAGATTTGGTTGATGTCCGCCTGGAGCCTTGCAGTGTCTGCAATGGAAGACACTGTCATGCAGATTCGGGTGTCATCTGCAAAGGAAGACACGGTGCTGTGGCTGACATCCTTGTCTATGTCGGATATGAGGATGAGGAACAAGATGGGAGCGAGTACTGTGCCTTGTGGAACAGAGCTTTTCACCGTAGCTGCCTCGGACTTTACTCTGTTGACGACTACTCTCTGTGTTCTGTTAGTGAGGAAATTATAGATCCATCGACCGACTTTTCCTGTTATTCCTTTAGCACGCATTTTGTGCTGAAGAATGCTGAAGAATCTAGGTATGATGAATATTCTAAGTATGATGAAGGGTCTAGCTAGGATGATGGATCTAGGTATGATGAAGGCTGCAGGTATGATGAAGGATCTAGGTATGATGAATGTTCAAGGTATAGTGAAGGCTCTCGGTATGATGAAGGTTCTAGGTATGATGAAGGTTCTAGGTATGATGAAGGTTCTAGGTATGATGAAGGTTCCGGGTATGATGAAGGATCTAGGTATGATGAAGGATCTAGGTATGATGAAGGTTCTAGGTATGATGAAGGTTCTGGGTATGATGAAGGATCTAGGTATGATAAAGTTTCTGGGTATGATGAAGGTTCTAGGTATGATGAAGGTTCTAGGTACGATGAAGGTTCTAGGTATGATGAAGGTTCTAGGTATGATGAAGGATCTAGGTATGGTGAAGGTTCTGGGTATGATGTAGGATCTAGGTATGATGAAGGATCTAGTTATGCTGAAGAATCTAGGTATGATGAATATTCTAGGTATGATGAAGGGTCTAGCTAGGATGAGGGATCTAGGTATGATGAAGGCTGCAGGTATGATGAAGGATCTAGGTATGATGAATGTTCAAGGTATAGTGAAGGCTCTCGGTATGATGAAGGTTCTAGGTATGATGAAGGTTCTAGGTATGATGAAGGTTCTAGGTATGATGGAGGTTCTAGGTATGATGAAGGTTCTAGGTATGATGAAGGTTCTAGGTATGATGAAGGTTCTAGGTATGATGAAGGTTCTGGGTATGATGAAGGATCTAGGTATGATGAAGGATCTAGGTATGATGAAGGCTGCAGGTATGATGAAGGATCTAGGTATGATGAATGTTCAAGGTATAGTGAAGGCTCTCGGTATGATGAAGGTTCTAGGTATGATGAAGGTTCTAGGTATGATGGAGGTTCTAGGTATGATGAAGGCTCTAAGTATGATGAAGGTTCTAGGTATGATGAAGGTTCTAGGTATGATGAAGGTTCTGAGTATGATGAAGGATCTAGGTATGATGAAGGATCTAGGTATGATGAAGGTTCTAGGTACGATGAAGGTTCTAGGTATGATGAAGGTTCTAGGTATGATGAAGGATCTAGGTATGGTGAAGGTTCTAGGTATGATGAAGGATCTAGGTATGATGAAGGTTCTAGGTATGATGAAGGTTCTAGGTATAATGAAGGTTCTAGGTAATGGATCTAGGTATGATGAAGGTTCTAGGTATGATGAAGGTTCTAGGGATATCTAGGTATGATGAAGGTTCTAGGTAAGGTATGATGAAGGTTCTAGGTACGATGAAGGTTCTAGCTATGATGAAGGTTCTAGGTATGATGAAGGATCTAGGTATGATGAAGGTTCTAGTTATGATGAAGGTTCTAGGTATGATGAAGGTTCTAGGTATGATGAAGGATCTAGGTATGATGAAGGTTCTAGGTATGATGAAGGTTCTAGTTGTGATGAAGGTTCTATGTATGATGAAGGTTCTAGGTATGATGAAGGTTCTAGGGATCTAGTATGTATATGATGAAGTATTTCTAGTTCTAGTATGATGAAGGTTCTAGGTATGATGAAGATTCTAGGTATGATGAAGGTTCTGGGTATGATGAAGGATCTAGGTATGATAAAGTTTCTGGGTATGATGAAGGTTCTAGGTATGATGAAGGTTCTAGGTACGATGAAGGTTCTAGCTATGATGAGGGTTCTAGGTATGATGAAGGTTCTAGGTATGATGAAGGATCTAGGTATGATGAAGGTTCTAGGTATGATAAAGGATCTAGGTATGATGAAGGTTCTGGGTATGATGAAGGATCTAGGTATGATAAAGTTTTTGGGTATGATGAAGGTTCTAGGTATGATGAAGGTTCTAGGTACGATGAAGGTTCTAGGTATGATGAAGGATCTAGGTATGGTGAAGGTTCTAGGTATGATGAAGGATCTAGGTATGATGAAGGTTCTAGGTATGATGAAGGTTCTAGGTATGATGAAGGTTCTAGGTATGATGAAGATTCTAGGTATGATGAAGGTTCTGGGTATGATGAAGGATCTAGGTATGATGAAGGATCTAGGTATGATGAAGGTTCTAGGTATGATGAAGGTTCTAGGTATGATGAAGGTTCTAGGTATGATGAAGGTTCTAGGTATGATGAAGGATCTAGGTATGATGAAGGTTCTAGGTATGATGAAGGATCTAGGTATGATGAAGTTTCTAGGTATGATGAAGGTTCTAGGTATGATGAAGGTTCTAGGTATGATGAAGGTTCTAGGTATGATGAAGGATCTAGGTATGATGAAGGTTCTAGGTATGATGAAGGTTCTAGGTATGATGAAGGTTCTAGGTATGATGAAGGTTCTAGGTATGATGAAGGTTCTAGGTATGATGAAGGTTCTAGGTATGATGAAGGTTCTAGGTATGATGAAGGTTCTAGGTATGATGAAGGTTCTAGGTATGATGAAGGTTCTAGGTATGATGAAGGTTCTAGGTATGATGAAGGTTCTAGGTATGATGAAGGTTCTAGGTATGATGAAGGTTCTAGGTATGATGAAGGTTCTAGGTATGATGAAGGTTCTAGGTATGATGAAGGTTCTAGGTATGATGAAGGTTCTAGGTATGATGAAGGTTCTAGGTATGATGAAGGTTCTAGGTATGATGAAGGTTCTAGGTATGATGAAGGTTCTAGGTATGATGAAGGTTCTAGGTATGATGAAGGTTCTAGGTATGATGAAGGTTCTAGGTATGATGAAGGTTCTAGGTATGATGAAAGGTTCTAGGTATGATGAAGGTTCTAGGTATGATGAAGGTTCTAGGTATGATGAAGGTTCTAGGTAATGGTTCTAGGTATGATGAAGGATCTAGGTATGATGAAGGTTCTAGGTATGATGAAGGTTCTAGGTATGATGAAGGTTCTAGGTATGATGAAGGTTCTAGGTATGATGAAGGTTCTAGGTATGATGAAGGTTCTAGGTATGATGAAGGTTCTAGGTATGATAGGTAAGGTTCTAGGTATGATGAAGGTTCTAGGTATGATGAAGGTTCTAGGTATGATGATGAAGGTTCTAGGTATGATGAAGGTTCTGGGTAAGGTTCTAGGTATGATGAAGGTTCTAGGTATGATGAAGGTTCTAGGTATGATGAAGGTTCTAGGTATGATGAAGGTTCTAGGTATGATAAAGGTTCTAGGTATGATGAAGGTTCTAGGTATGATGAAGGTTCTAGGTATGATGAAGGTTCTAGGTATGATGAAGGTTCTAGGTATGATGAAGGTTCTAGGTATGATGAAGGTTCTAGGTATGATGAAGGTTCTAGGTATGATGAAGGTTCTAGGTATGATGAAGGTTCTAGGTATGATGAAGGTTCTAGGTATGATGAAGGTTCTAGGTATGATGAAGGTTCTAGGTATGATGAAGGTTCTAGGTATGATGAAGGTTCTAGGTATGATGAAGGTTCTAGGTATGATGAAGGTTCTAGGTATGATGAAGGTTCTAGGTATGATAAAGGTTCTAGGTATGATGAAGGTTCTAGGTATGATGAAGGTTCTAGGTATGATAAAGGTTCTAGGTATGATGAAGGTTCTAGGTATGATGAAGGTTCTAGGTATGATAAAGGTTCTAGGTATGATGAAGGTTCTAGGTATGATGAAGGTTCTAGGTATGATGAAGGTTCTAGGTATGATGAAGGTTCTAGGTATGATGAAGGTTCTAGGTATGATGAAGGTTCTAAGTATGATGAAGGTTCTAGGTATGATGAAGGTTCTAGGTATGATGAAGGTTCTAGGTATGATGAAGGTTCTAGGTATGATGAAGGTTCTAGGTATGATGAAGGTTCTAGGTATGAAGCGTCGGGATCATGAGATGAATTTAAAAAACTGAGAGAGAAAGTTGTTGAAGGAGAAAGATGAAAATAAAGGAGCAAAATATAAATGAGGAAATAGAAATCTCGAGAATAAAGGAAAAAAAACCCAGACATAAACCAAAGAGCAAGAAAGATTGAAGATGAGAGGACATTGTTTATGGTGTGTAGTACTGAAGGCTCAGTCAAACACTTAATTGTTTGGGAGCCACAATGACGCTCGGAAAATACAAGTTGGAAGTTGACGAGTAAAGAAATAAAACTCTGGAGAAACAGATGTGTGAGTAACTAAAGAGAAGGTTGTGGGAGGATCAATGATAATAAAGAGAAGAGAAACCAGGATGAAGCTGAAGCTGCTAAATGATAGCTAGAACAGTGATAAAACAAAACTATTGACGTAGGTGAAGCCAGTAAACCTACACGCACGAGACTCCCTCAACATAAATCTTCAAGGATAATGAGAAGAACAGCACAAACACTGTATATACACACAAAGATCTTCAACACATCTCGTGATTGAGAAATGTTGCTAATGTTGTACCTATATTCAAATAGGAAAACAGACAGAAGGATTTAAGTTACAGGACTCTATCACCAAGAAGATTATGATGCAGAATGATGGAGAGGATTAGTAAGGAGGAGAGTGAGAGTCTCCAGAAAAGATATTGCTCACAGAATCAACATCAGTATTTTTTTCAGTGGTGAAAAGTCGAGTCTTACGAACCATCTTGTATGATACTCACAAACACGAAGCAGAAGACACAGAGAGGACCTGGGAGCATATTCCTGCATTATTAGTAGTTATTTAAGGTCACCGCAGAAATATTCTTAAACTGGGAGAGCAGTGCCAGTGTACTCTAATGTCTCGACCACCGCAACACTCATCTGTGTGTGTACACAAGCTGAGGTGAAGCTGGCTGGTGGGTACACAAGCTGAGGTGAAGCTGGCTGGTGGGTACACAAGCTGAGGTGAAGCTGGCTGGTGGGTACACAAGCTGAGGTGAAGCTGGCTGGTGGGTACACAAGCTGAGGGGAAGCTGACTGGTGGGTACACAAGCTGAGGTGAAGCTGGCTGGTGGGTACACAAGCTGAGGTGAAGCTAGCTGGTGGGTACACAAGCTGAGGTGAAGCTAGCTGGTGCGTACACAAGCTGAGGTGAAGCTAGCTGGTGGGTACACAAGCTGATGTGAAGCTAGCTGGTGGGTACACAAGCTGAGGTGAAGCTGGCTGGTGGGTACACAAGCTGAGGTGAAGCTGGCTGGTGGGTACACAAGCTGAGGTGAAGCTAGCTGGTGGGTACACAAGCTGAGGTGAAGCTAGCTGGTGCGTACACAAGCTGAGGTGAAGCTAGCTGGTGGGTACACAAGCTGATGTGAAGCTAGCTGGTGGGTACACAAGCTGAGGTGAAGCTGTCTGGTGGGTACACAAGCTGAGGTGAAGCTGGCAGGTGGGTACACAAGCTGAGGTGAAGCTGTCTGGTGGGTACACAAGCTGAGGTGAAGCTGACTGGTGGGTACACAAGCTGAGCTGCAGCTGGCTGGTGGGTACACAAGCTGAGGTGAAGCTGGCTGGTGGGTACACAAGCTGAGGTGAAGCTGGCTGGTGGGTACACAAGCTGAGGTGAAGCTAGCTGGTGGGTACACAAGCTGAGGTGAAGCTGGCTGGTGGGTACACAAGCTGAGGTGAAGCTGGCTGGTGGGTACACAAGCTGAGGTGAAGCTGGCTGGTGGGTACACAAGCTGAGGTGCAGCTGGCTGGTGGGTACACAAGCTGAGGTGAAGCTGGCTGGTGGGTACACAAGCTAAGGTGAAGCTGGCTAGTGGGTACACAAGCTGAGGTGCAGCTGGCTGGTGGGTACACAAGCTGAGGTGCAGCTGGCTGGTGGGTACACAAGCTGAGGTGACGCTGGCTGGTGGGTACACAAGCTGAGGTGAAGCTGACTGGTGGGTACACAAGCTGAGGTGAAGCTGACTGGTGGGTACACAAGCTGAGGTGAAGCTGGCTGGTGGGTACACAAGCTGAGGTGAAGCTGGCTTGTGGGTACACAAGCTAAGGTGAAGCTCGCTGGTAGGTACACAAGCTGAGGTGCAGCTGGCTGGTGGGTACACAAGCTGAGGTGAAGTTGCCTGGTGGGTACACAAGCTAAGGTGAAGCTGGCTGGTGGGTACACAAGCTGAGGTGAAGCTAGCTGGTGGGTACACAAGCTGAGGTGAAGCTAGCTGGTGGGTACACAAGCTGAGGTGAAGCTAGCTGGTGCGTACACAAGCTGAGGTGAAGCTAGCTGGTGGGTACACAAGCTGAGGTGAAGCTAGCTGGTGGGTACACAAGCTGAGGTGAAGTTGCCTGGAGGGTACACAAGCTAAGGTGAAGCTGGCTGGTGGGTACACAAGCTGAGGTGAAGCTGGCTGGTGGGTACACAAGCTAAGGTGAAGCTGGCTGGTGGGTACACAAGCTGAGGTGCAGCTGGCTGGTGGGTACACAAGCTGAGGTGAAGCTGGCTGGTGGGTACACAAGTTAAGGTGAAGCTGGCTAGTGGGTACACAAGCTGAGGTGCAGCTGGCTGGTGGGTACACAAGCTGAGGTGCAGCTGGCTGGTGGGTACACAAGCTGAGGTGAAGCTGGCTGGTGGGTACACAAGCTGAGGTGAAGCTGGCTTGTGGGTACACAAGCTGAGGTGAAGCTGGCTGGTGGGTACAGAAGCTGAGGTGAAGCTGGTTGGTGGGTACACAAGCTGAGGTGAAGCTGGCTGGTGGGTACACAAGCTGAGGTGCAGCTGGCTGGTGGGTACACAAGCTGAGGTGCAGCTGGCTGGTGGGTACACAAGCTGAGGTGAAGCTGGCTGGTGGGTACACAAGCTGAGGTGCAGCTGGCTGGTGGGTACACAAGCTGAGGTGAAGCTGGCTGGTGGGTACACAAGCTGAGGTGAAGCTGTCTGGTGGGTACACAAGCTGAGGTGAAGCTGGTTGGCGGGTACACAAGCTGAGGTGAAGCTGGCTGGTGGGTACACAAGCTGAGGTGCAGCTGGCTGGTTGGTACACAAGCTGAGGTGAAGCTGGTTGGCGGGTACACAAGCTGAGGTGAAGCTGGATGGTGGGTACACAAGCTGAGGTGCAGCTGGCTGGTGGGTACACAAGCTGAGGTGAAGCTGGCTGGTGGGTACACAAGCTGAGGTGAAGCTGGCTGGTGGGTACACAAGCTGAGGTGAAGCTGGATGGTGGGTACACAAGCTGAGGTGAAGCTGGCTGGTGGGTACACAAGCTGAGGTGAAGCTGGCTGGTGGGTACACAAGCTGAGGTGAAGCTGGCTGGTGGGTACACAAGCTGAGGTGAAGCTGGCTGGTGGGTACACAAGCTGAGGTGAAGCTTGCTGGTGGGTACACAAGCTGAGGTGAAGCTGGCTGGTGGGTACACAAGTTGAGGTGAAGCTGGCTAGTGGGCACACAAGCTGAGGTGAAGCTGGCTGGTGGGTACACAAGCTAAGGTGAAGCTGGCTGGTGGGTACACAAGCTGAGGTGCAGCTGGCTGGTGGGTACACAAGCTGAGGTGAAGCTGGCTGGTGGGTACACAAGCTGAGGTGAAGCTGGCTGGTGGGTACACAAGCTGAGGTGAAGCTAGCTGGTGGGTACACAAGCTGAGGTGAAGCTAGCTGGTGGGTACACAAGCTGAGGTGAAGCTGGCTGGTGTGGCTTACTGCACCCTAACCTGCCTCGCCCAGTGTGTATATATAGTGCAAGAGGAAGTCACATGGTCGTTGAACCATAGGCGAGGTAACTCACACTTCACGTATAAGACAATCTCTCTCTCTCTCTCTCTCTCTCTGTCTCTCTCTCTCTCTCTATCTATCTCTCTCTCTCTCTCTCTCTCTCTCTCTCTCTCTCTCTCTCTCACTCACACACGTTTTTATGACAATAACAGTGACTTACATAACATCATGTCTGTGTCTAGACTGATGGTAACAAGATTATGCAACCTGCACGTCTTTCTTAGATAAAAAAATATATCAAAACCGTGAAAAGTGAGAAATCAGAGACCGTCTTTAGTCAGAGACCCTCTTCAGTCAGAGACCCTCTTCAGTCAGAGACCCTCTTCAGTCAGAGACCCTCTTCAGTCAGAGACCCTCTTCAGTCAGAGACCCTCTTCAGTCAGAGACCCTCTTCAGTCAGAGACCCTCTTCAGTCAGAGACCCTCTTCAGTCAGAGACCCTCTTCAGTCAGAGCCCCTCTTCAGTCAGAGACCCTCTTCAGTCAGAGACCCTCTTCAGTCAGAGCCCCTCTTCAGTCAGAGACCCTCTTCAGTCAGAGACCCTCTTCAGTCAGAGACCCTCTTCAGTCAGAGACCCTCTTCAGTCAGAGACCCTCTTCAGTCAGAGACCCTCTTCAGTCAGAGACCCTCTTCAGTCAGAGACCCTCTTCAGTCAGAGACTCCCTTCAGCCAGAGACCCCCTTCAGTCAAAGACCCTCTTCAGTCAGAGACTCCCTTCAGCCAGAGACCCCCTTCAGTCAGAGACCCTCTTTAGTCAGAGACCCCCTTCAGCCAGAGACCCCCTTTAGTCAGAGACCCTCTTCAGTCAGAGACCGTCTTTAGTCAGAGACCCTCTTCAGTCAGAGACTTCCTTCAGTCAGAGACCCCCTTCAGCCAGAGACCCCCTTCAGTCAGAGACCCCCTTTAGTCAGAGACCCCCTTTAGTCAGAGACCCTCTTTAGTCAGAGACCCTCTTCAGTCAGAGACCCCCTTCAGCCAGAGACCCCTTCAGTCAGAGACCCAATTCAGTCAGAGACCCCCTTCAGCCAGAGACCCCCTTCAGCCAGAGACCCCCTTCAGCCAGAGACCCCCTTCAGTCAGAGACCCCCTTCAGTCAGAGATCGTCTTCAGTCAGACCCCCATTCAGTCAGAGACCCCCTTCAGTCAGAGACCGTCTTCAGTCAGAGACCGTCTTCAGTGCTGCAGATGATGGTTTGTGACCGAGGCCGAGATATACAGTTTCATTGTATCAGTGTCTTTGTCTAAGAACCTTCTTGTTTTCATGGAGATGTTCGTCACTTTAATACACTCAGTAATATGTTCATTATACACATTAATCCCATCACTCAGTAATATGTTCATCACACACATTAATCCCATCACTCAGTAATATGTTCATCATACACATTAATCCCATCACTCAGTAATATGTTCATCATACACATTAATCCCATCACTCAGTAATATGTTCATCATACACATTAATCCCATCACTCAGTAATATGTTCATCATACACATTAATCCCATCACTCAGTAATATGTTCATCACACACATTAATCCAATCACTCAGTAATATGTTCATCATACACATTAATCCCATCACTCAGTAATATGTTCATCATACACATTAATCCCATCACTCAGTAATATGTTCATCACACACATTAATCCAATCACTCAGTAATATGTTCATCATACACATTAATCCCATCACTCAGTAATATGTTCATCATACACATTAATCCCATCACTCAGTAATATGTTCATCATACACATTAATCCCATCACTCAGTAATATGTTCATCATACACATTAATCCCATCACTCAGTAATATGTTCATCATACACATTAATCCCATCACTCAGTAATATGTTCATCATACACATTAATCCCATCACTCAGTAATATGTTCATCACACACATTAATCCCATCACTCAGTAATATGTTCATCACACACATTAGTCCCATCACTCAGTAATATGTTCATCACACACATTAATCCCATCACTCAGTAATATGTTCATCATACACATTAATCCCATCACTCAGTAATATGTTCATCACACACATTAATCCCATCACTCAGTAATATGTTCATCACACACATTAATCCCATCACTCAGTAATATGTTCATCACACACATTAATCCCATCACTCAGTAATATGTTCATCACACACATTAATCCCATCACTCAGTAATATGTTCATCACACACATTAATCCCATCACTCAGTAATATGTTCATCACACACATTAATCCCATCACTCAGTAATATGTTCATCATACACATTAATCCCATCACTCAGTAATATGTTCATCACACACATTAATCCCATCACTCAGTAATATGTTCATCATACACATTAATCCCATCACTCAGTAATATGTTCATCATACACATTAATCCCATCACTCAGTAATATGTTCATCATACACATTAATCCCATCACTCAGTAATATGTTCATCATACACATTAATCCCATCACTCAGTAATATGTTCATCACACACATTAATCCCATCACTCAGTAATATGTTCATCATACACATTAATCCCATCACTCAGTAATATGTTCATCACACACATTAATCCCATCACTCAGTAATATGTTCATCATACACATTAATCCCATCACTCAGTAATATGTTCATCATACACATTAATCCCATCACTCAGTAATATGTTCATCACACACATTAATCCCATCACTCAGTAATATGTTCATCATACACATTAATCCCATCACTCAGTAATATGTTCATCATACACATTAATCCCATCACTCAGTAATATGTTCATCATACACATTAATCCCATCACTCAGTAATATGTTCATCACACACATTAATCCCATCACTCAGTAATATGTTCATCACACACATTAGTCCCATCACTCAGTAATATGTTCATCACACACATTAATCCCATCACTCAGTAATATGTTCATCATACACATTAATCCCATCACTCAGTAATATGTTCATCACACACATTAATCCCATCACTCAGTAATATGTTCATCACACACATTAATCCCATCACTCAGTAATATGTTCATCACACACATTAGTCCCATCACTCAGTAATATGTTCATCACACACATTAATCCCATCACTCAGTAATATGTTCATCACACACATTAGTCCCATCACTCAGTAATATGTTCATCACACACATTAATCCCATCACTCAGTAATATGTTCATCATACACATTAATCCCATCACTCAGTAATATGTTCATCACACACATTAATCCCATCACTCAGTAATATGTTCATCATACACATTAATCCCATCACTCAGTAATATGTTCATCATACACATTAATCCCATCACTCAGTAATATGTTCATCATACACATTAATCCCATCACTCAGTAATATGTTCATCATACACATTAATCCCATCACTCAGTAATATGTTCATCACACACATTAATCCCATCACTCAGTAATATGTTCATCATACACATTAATCCCATCACTCAGTAATATGTTCATCACACACATTAATCCCATCACTCAGTAATATGTTCATTATACACATTAATCCCATCACTCAGTAATATGTTCATTATACACATTAATCCCGTCACTCAGTATTATGTTCATTATACACATTAATCCCATCACTCAGTAATATGTTCATTATACACATTAATCCCATCACTCAGTAATATGTTCATTATACACATTAATCCCATCACTCAGTAATATGTTCATTATACACATTAATCCCATCACTCAGTAATATGTTCATTATACACATTAATTCCATCACTCAGTAATATGTTCATTATACACATTAATCCCATCACTTAGTAATATGTTCATTATACACATTAATCCCATCACTCAGTAATATGTTCATTATACACATTAATCCCATCACTCAGTAATATGTTCATTATACACATTAATCCCATCACTCAGTAATATGTTCATCATACACATTAATCCCATCACTCAGTAATATGTTCATCACACACATTAATCCCATCACTCAGTAATATGTTCATTATACACATTAATTCCATCACTCAGTAATATGTTCATCACACACATTAATCCCATCACTCAGTAATATGTTCATTATACACATTAATCCCATCACTCAGTAATATGTTCATCACACACATTAATCCCATCACTCAGTAATATGTTCATTATACACATTAATCCCATCACTCAGTATTATGTTCATTATACACATTAAACCCATCACTCAGTAATATGTTCATTATACACATTAATCCCATCACTCAGTAATATGTTCATCACACACACATTAATCCCATCACTCAGTATTATGTTCATCACACACATTAATCCCATCACTCAGTAATATGTTCATTATACACATTAATTCCATCACTCAGTAATATGTTCATTATACACATTAATCCCATCACTCAGTAATATGTTCATTATACACCTTAATCCCATCACTCAGTAATATGTTCATCACACACACATTAATCCCATCACTCAGTAATATGTTCATTATACACCTTAATCCCATCACTCAGTAATATGTTCATTATACACATTAATCCCATCACTCAGTAATATGTTCATCACACACACATTAATCCCATCACTCAGTAATATGTTCATTATACACATTAATCCCATCACTCAGTAATATGTTCATTATACACATTAATCCCATCACTCAGTAATATGTTCATCACACACATTAATCACATCACTCAGTAATATGTTCATTATACACATTAATCCCATCACTCAGTAATATGTTCATTATACACATTAATCCCATCACTCAGTAATATGTTCATTATACACATTAATCCCATCACTCAGTAATATGTTCATCACACACATTAATCACATCACTCAGTAATATGTTCATTATACACATTAATCCCATCACCCAGTAATATGTTCATCACACACATTAATCCCATCACTCAGTAATATGTTCATCACACACATTAATCCAATCACTCAGTAATATGTTCATCATACACATTAATCCCATCACTCAGTAATATGTTCATCATACACATTAATCCCATCACTCAGTAATATGTTCATCATACACATTAATCCCATCACTCAGTAATATGTTCATCACAAACATTAATCCCATCACTCAGTAATATGTTCATCATACACATTAATCCCATCACTCAGTAATATGTTCATCACACACATTAATCCCATCACTCAGTAATATGTTTATCACACACATTAATCCCATCACTCAGTAATATGTTCATCAAACACATTAATCCCATCACTCAGTAATATGTTCATCACACACATTAATCCTATCACTCAGTAATATGTTCATCACACACATTAATCCCATCACTCAGTAATATGTTCATCACACACATTAATCCCATCACTCAGTAATATGTTCATCATACACATTAATCCCATCACTCAGTAACATGTTCATCACACACATTAATCCCATCACTCAGTAATATGTTCATCACACACAATAATCCCATCACTCAGTAATATGTTCATCACACACATTAATCCCATCACTCAGTAATATGTTCATCATACACATTAATGACATCACTCAGTAACATGTTCATCACACACATTAATCCCATCACTCAGTAATATGTTCATCACACACATTAATCCCATCACTCAGTAATATGTTCATCATACACATTAATCCCATCACTCAGTAATATGTTCATCATACACATTAATCCCATCACTCAGTAATATGTTCATCACACACATTAATCCCATCACTCAGTAATATGTTCATCATACACATTAATCCCATCACTCAGTGATATGTTCATCACACACATTAATCCCATCACTCAGTATTATGTTCATCATACACATTAATCCCATCACTCAGTAATAGGTTCATCACACACATTAATCCCATCACTCAGTAATATGTTCATTATACACATTAATCCCATCACTCAGTGATATGTTCATCACACACATTAATCCCATCACTCAGTAATATGTTCATCATACACATTAATCCCATCACTCAGTAATAGGTTCATCACACACATTAATCCCATCACTCAGTAATATGTTCATCACACACATTAATCCCATCACTCAGTAATATGTTCATCACACACATTAATCCCATCACTCAGTAATATGTTCATCATACACATTAATCCCATCACTCAGTAATATGTTCATCACACACATTAATCCCATCACTCAGTAATATGTTCATCACACACATTAATCCCATCACTCAGTAATATGTTCATCACACACATTAATCCCATCACTCAGTAATATGTTCATCACACACATTAATCCCATCACTCAGTAATATGTTCATCACACACATTAATCCCATCACTCAGTAATATGTTCATCACACACATTAATCCCATCACTCAGTAATATGTTCATCACACACATTAATCCCATCACTCAGTAATATGTTCATCACACACATTAATCCCATCACTCAGTAATATGTTCATCACACACATTAATCCCATCACTCAGTAATATGTTCATCACACACATTAATCCCATCACTCAGTAATATGTTCATCACACACATTAATCCCATCACTCAGTAATATGTTCATCACACACATTAATCCCATCACTCAGTAATATGTTCATCACACACATTAATCCCATCACTCAGTAATATGTTCATCACACACATTAATCCCATCACTCAGTAATATGTTCATCACACACATTAATCCCATCACTCAGTAATATGTTCATCACACACATTAATCCCATCACTCAGTAATATGTTCATCACACACATTAATCCCATCACTCAGTAATATGTTCATCACACACATTAATCCCATCACTCAGTAATATGTTCATCACACACATTAATCCCATCACTCAGTAATATGTTCATCACACACATTAATCCCATCACTCAGTAATATGTTCATCACACACATTAATCCCATCACTCAGTAATATGTTCATCATACACATTAATCCCATCACTCAGTAATATGTTCATCATACACATTAATCCCATCACTCAGTAATATGTTCATCACACACATTAATCCCATCACTCAGTAATATGTTCATCACACACATTAATCCCATCACTCAGTAATATGTTCATCATACACATTAATCCCATCACTCAGTAATATGTTCATCACACACATTAATCCCATCACTCAGTAATATGTTCATCATACACATTAATCCCATCACTCAGTAATATGTTCATCACACACATTAATCCCATCACTCAGTAATATGTTCATCACACACATTAATCCCATCACTCAGTAATATGTTCATCACACACATTAATCCCATCACTCAGTAATATGTTCATCACACACATTAATCCCATCACTCAGTAATATGTTCATCACACACATTAATCCCATCACTCAGTAATATGTTCATCACACACATTAATCCCATCACTCAGTAATATGTTCATCACACACATTAATCCCATCACTCAGTAATATGTTCATCACACACATTAATCCCATCACTCAGTAATATGTTCATCACACACATTAATCCCATCACTCAGTAATATGTTCATCACACACATTAATCCCATCACTCAGTAATATGTTCATCACACACATTAATCCCATCACTCAGTAATATGTTCATCACACACATTAATCCCATCACTCAGTAATATGTTCATCACACACATTAATCCCATCACTCAGTAATATGTTCATCATACACATTAATCCCATCACTCAGTAATATGTTCATCACACACATTAATCCCATCACTCAGTAATATGTTCATCACACACATTAATCCCATCACTCAGTAATATGTTCATCATACACATTAATCCCATCACTCAGTAATATGTTCATCATACACATTAATCCCATCACTCAGTAATATGTTCATCATACACATTAATCCCATCACTCAGTAATATGTTCATCATACATATTAATCCCATCACTCAGTAATATGTTCATCATACACATTAATCCCATCACTCAGTAATATGTTCATCATGCACATTAATCCCATCACTCAGTAATATGTTCATCACACACATTAATCCCATCACTCAGTAATATGTTCATCACACACATTAATCCCATCACTCAGTAATATGTTCATCATACACATTAATCCCATCACTCAGTAATATGTTCATCACACACATTAATCCCATCACTCAGTAATATGTTCATCACACACATTAATCCCATCACTCAGTAATATGTTCATCACACACATTAATCCCATCACTCAGTAATATGTTCATCACAAACATCAATCCCATCACTCAGTAATATGTTCATCATACACATTAACCCCATCACTCAGTAATATGTTCATCACACACATTAATCCCATCACTCTGAAATATGTTCATCACACACATTAATCCCATCACTCAGTAATATGTTCATCATACACATTAATCCCATCACTCAGTAATATGTTCATCACACTCATTAATCCCATCACTCAGTAATATGTTCATCACACTCATTAATCCCATCACTCAGTAATATGTTCATCACACACATTAATCCCATCACTCAGTAATATGTTCATCACACACATTAATCCCATCACTCAGTAATATGTTCATCTCAAACATTAATCCCATCACTCAGTAATATGTTCATCATACACATTAATCCCATCACTCAGTAATATGTTCATCACACACATTAATCCCATCACTCAGTAATATGTTCATCACACACATTAATCCCATCACTCAGTAATATGTTCATCACACACATTAATCCCATCACTCAGTAATATGTTCATCACACATTAATCCCATCTCTCAGTAATATGTTCATCACACATATTAATCCCATCACTCAGTAATATGTTCATCATACACATTAATCCCATCACTCAGTAATATGTTCATCACACACATTAATCCCATCACTCAGTAATATGTTCATCACACACATTAATCCCATCACTCAGTAATATGTTCATCTCAAACATTAATCCCATCACTCAGTAATATGTTCATCTCAAACATTAATCCCATCACTCAGTAATATGTTCATCTCAAACATTAATCCCATCACTCAGTAATATGTTCATCTCAAACATTAATCCCATCACTCAGTAATATGTATTTCTCACATTTTCCACGCACCACACAGAGAGAACAGGAAGTCCTGGTACCATGTGTAAGTATATCAGTGTCTCACTTGTTCTTCCTGTATTGTTCCAGCTGTTGTCGCTACCATTGTATTATATTTTACGGAGAGGTAAACCTGTAGAAGTAGAGGCTCGATCCTTCAGGCGCTGACTGCTGCGAACCAAGTTTTAGGTCCTTAGATGTTCCAGTGGTTCTTCATGCTACCTGTAAGGTGGTCCAGCACCTCTAGTTCTTCATGGTACCTGTTAGATGATCTGGTACCAGTGGTTCTCATGGTACCTGTAAGGTGGTGCTGCACGAATGGTTCTTCATGGTATCAGCAAGGTGGTCCAGCAGCAGTGGTTTTTCGTGGTACCTGTAAGTTGGTTCATCACCAGTGGTCCTTCATGGTACCCGTAAAGTGGTTCAGCACCAGTGATTTTTCATGGTCTGTTAGGTGGTCCATCACCAGTGATTCCTCGTAATACCTATAACGTGATGGACTATACAGCTTGGTAGGGTCACGATACCAGATGTACCATCAGAGTTACAGAGGCTATGGTAAGAGACAGTAAGGTCGCAGGAAGTGTTGTTTGCAACCCTTCCTACTGTAAGCTTCGTGGCTCAGTGGTATAGGTTGCGCCTGATGCTGGCTGCACCACGGATCGAGTCACAGTCCATTCTTCTGTTTACTCCGTGACAGTCTTGTGTGTGTGTGTGTGTGTGTGTGTGTGTGTGTGTGTGTCCTTCCTCCATTGTACAGTGGTATTGTGTGTGTATACCTCCCAGGCTGTACGTACACACACCTGCCAAGACATCATACCTGAAAACTCTTGACAAGGCTAACGAGCAGGTGAGGACTTACAGTCGTACACTCTCTTATAAGACAGACTGGATATTACGATTTATAACTTCTGCCATCACCAGGGATCCTTATATCAGGCTCACACTGATAGATCTATATGCAGGTTGTAATATAAATGCCGACGTTGAATCTCTATTGTGTGATTGTAACACAAAATCTGTGAACCTGAATCTTTCTTGCTATAATAAACAAGCAATAAAATATCCAGGTGAACACTCAAATATCAACAACTTACTTAAACTTAGTTTATTGTCTTAAGTTAAAAATCACCTTAGTACATTAAATTAATCCGTAGCGATTATAATAACATAAAACACAATGATCAGTTAATTAAGTGCATTTGTAATTTTTTTTATAATTAATGACTGTTTTCACTGAGACTGCAACATATAAAATAATATAGGTATAAGGAACACATGTTCCAAAAATTCATGGTACTCTATGGTACCTATGAAAGTTGGATACAATGTTGTGACATAGTATCTAACACCTTGACACACGAGAACAAATATGAAGCAGCAGTAGTCGCTATCGAACACCTTAAGGTGGACACACAAAGGTCACAGTACTCCAACAAAGTCCCAGTTACGATGTTATGCACCGTCACTACCACATGTTCCAACTGTGACAGTGCACACATTACCAAAAACTTCAGAAATCTCGAGGAAGATTCTGAACAGCAAGGTACCAAGAGAGGAAGTCTGTACACCAATATGTCAAGAGAGGATGGTTCTGAACAGCAAGGTATCAAGAGAGGCAGGTTCTGAACAGCAAGGTATCAAGAGAGGAAGTCTGTACACCAATATGTCAAGAGAGGATGGTTCTGAACAGCAAGGTATCAAGAGAGGCAGGTTCTGAACAGCAAGGTATCAAGAGAGGAAGGTCCTGAACAGCAAGGTATCAAGAAAGTAAGGTTCTGAACAGCAAGTATCAAGAGATGAAGGTTCTAAACAGCAAGGTATCGAGAGAGTAAGGTTCTGAACAGCAAGGTATCAAAAAAGGAAGGTTCTGAACAGCAAGGTATCAAGAGAGGAAGGTTCTGAACAGCAAGGTATCAAGTGAGGAAGGTTCTGAACAGCAAGGTATCAAGTGAGGAAGGATCTGAACAGCAAGGTATCAAGAGAAGAAGGTTCTGAACAGCAAGGTATCAAGTGAGGAAGGTTCTGAACAGTAAGGTATCAAGTGAGGAAGGTTCTGAACAGCAAGGTATCAAGAGATGAAGGTTCTGAACAGCAAGGTATCAAGAGATGAAGGTTCTGAACAGCAAGGTATTAAGAAAGGAGGGTTCTGAACAGCAAGGTATCAAGAGAGGAAGGTTCTGAACAACAAGGTATCAAGTGAGGAAGGTTCTGAACAGCAAGGTATCAAGAGATGAAGGTTCTGAACAGCAAGGTATCAAGTGAGGAAGGTTCTGAACAGTAAGGTATCAAGTGAGGAAGGTTCTGAACAGCAAGGTATCAAGAGAGGAAGGTTCTGAACAACAAGGTATCAAGTGAGGAAGGTTCTGAACAGCAAGGTATCAAAAGATGAAGGTTCTGAACAGCAAGGTATCAAGAGATGAAGGTTCTGAACAGCAAGGTATTAAGAAAGGAGGGTTCTGAACAGCAAGATATCAAGAGAGGAAGGTTCTGAACAGCAATGTATCAAGAGAGGTAGATTCTGAACAGCAAGGTATCAAGAGATGAAGGTACTGAACAGCAAGGTATCAAGAGAGGAAGGTCTGAACAGCAATGTATCAAGAGAGGAAGGTTTTGAACAGCAAGGTATCAAGAAAGGAAGGTTTTGAACAGCAAGGTATCAATAGATGAAGGTTCTGAACAACAAGGTATCAAGAGAGAAAGTTTTTGAACAGCAAGGTATCAAGAGATGAAGGTTCTGAACAACAAGGTATCAAGAAAGGAAGGTTCTGAACAGCAAGGTATCAAGAGAGGAAGGTTCTGAACAGCAAGGTATCAAGAGATGAAGGTTTTGAACAGCAAGGTATCAATAGATGAAGGTTCTGAACAACAAGGTATCAAGACAGAATGATCCTGCAACACTCAAAACAGATAATCACATCCTAAATATGATACTTCTAAAAACACATTCACAAGAACAATTATAAACACACTGACTCACAAGCTTCCACTTACTGGACCTCCCCCATGATGCTGGAGTCCTGTCATGTACTCAGTGAGCAAGCTACCACTTACTGGACCACCCCCATGATGCTGCTGTCCTGTCATGTACTCAGTGAGCAAACTACCACTTACTGGACCACCCCCATGATGCTGCTGTCCTGTCATGTACTCAGTGAGCAAACTACCACTTACTGGACCACCCCCATGATGCTGCTGTCCTGTCATGTACTCAGTGAGCAAGCTTCCACTTACTGGACCTCCCCCATGATGCTGCTGTCCTGTCATGTACTCAGTGAGCAAGCTTCCACTTACTGGACCTCCCCCATGATGCTGCTGTCCTGTCATGTACTCAGTGAGCAAGCTACCACTTACTGGACCTCCCCCATGATGCGCGTGTCCTGTCATGTACTCAGTGAGCAAGCTACCACTTACTGGACCTCCCCCATGATGCTGGCGTCCTGTCATGTACTCAGTGAGCAAGCTACCACTTACTGGACCTCCCCCATGATCCTGGTGTCCTGTCATGTACTCAGTGAGCAAGCTACCACTTACTGGACCTCCCCCATGATGCTGGTGTCCTGTCATGTACTCAGTGAGCAAGCTACCACTTACTGGACCCCCATGATGCTGGTGTCCTGTCATGTACTCAGTGAGCAAGCTACCACTTACTGAACCCCCATGATGCTGGTGTCCTGTCATGTACTCAGTGAGAAAGCTACCACTTACTGGACCCCCATGATGCTGGCGTCCTGTCATGTACTCAGTGAGCAAGCTACCACTTACTGGACCCCCATGATGCTGGCGCCCTGTCATGTACTCAGTGAACAAGCTACCACTTACTGGACCCCCATGATGCTGGCGTCCTGTCATGTACTCAGAGAGCACGCTACCACTTACTGGACCCCAATGATGCTGGCGTCCTGTCATGTACTCAGTGAGCAAGCTACCACTTACTGGACCCCCATGATGCTGGTGTCCTGTCATGTACTCAGTGAGCAAGCTACCACTTACTGGACCCCCATGATGCTGGCGTCCTGTCATGTACTCAGTGAGCAAGCTACCACTTACTGGACCCCCATGATGCTGGCGTCCTGTCATGTACTCAGTGAGCAAGCTACCACTTACTGGACCCCCATGATGCTGGCGTCCTGTCATGTACTCAATGAGCAAGCTACCACTTACTGGACCCCCATGATGCTGGCGTCCTGTCATGTACTCAGTGAGCAAGCTACCACTTACTGGACCCCCATGATGCTGGCGTCCTGTCATGTACTCAGTGAGCAAGCTACCACTTAATGGACCTCTCCCATGATGCTGGTGTCCTGTCATGTACTCATTGAGCAAGCTACCACTTACTGGACTCCCATGATGCTGGCGTCCTGTCATGTACTCAGTGAGCCTGCTACCACTTACTGGACCTCCCCCATGATGCTGGTGTCCTGTCATGTACTCAGTGAGCAAGCTACCACTTACTGGACCCCCATGATGCTGGGGTCCAGTCATGTACTCAGTGAGCAAGTTACCACTTACTGGACCTCCCCCATGATGTTGGCGTCCTGTCATGTACTCAGTGAGCAAGCTACCACTTACTGGACTTCCCCCATGATGTTGGCGTCCTGTCATGTACTCAGTGAGCAAGCTACCACTTAATGGACCTCCCCCATGATGCTGGCGTCCTGTCATGTACTCAGTGAGCAAGCTACCACTTACTGGACCCCATGATGCTGGCGTCCTGTCATGTACTCAGTGAGCAAGCTACCACTTACTGGACCCCCATGATGCTGGTGCCCTGTCATGTACTCAGTGAGCAAGCTACCACTTACTGGACCCCCCATGATGCTGGCGTCCTGTCATGTACTCAGTGAGCAAGCTACCACATACTGGACCTCCCCCATGATGCTCGTGTCCTGTCATGTACTCAGTGAGCAAGCTACCACTTTCTGGACCCCCATGATGTTGGTGTCCTGTCATGTACTCAGTGAGCAAGCTACCACTTACTGGACCCCCATGATGCCGGTGTCCTGTCATGTACTCAGTGAGCAAGCTACCACTTACTGGACCCCCATGATGCTGGCGTCCTATCATGTACTCAGTGAGCAAGCTACCACTCACTGGACCTCCCCCATGATGCTGGCGTCCTGTCATGTACTCATTGAGCAAGCTACCACTTACTGGACCTCCCCATGATGCTGTCGTCCTGTCATGTACTCAGTGAGCAAGCTATCGCTTACTGGACCCCCATGATGCTGGCGTCCTGTCATGTACTCAGTGAGCAAGCTACCACTTACTGGACCCACATGATGCTGGCGTCTTGTCATGTACTCAGTGAGCAAGCTACCACTTACTGGACCCCCATGATGCTGGCGTCCTGTCATGTACTCAGTGAGCAAGCTACCATTTACTGGACCTCCCCCATGATGCTGGCGTCCTGTCATGTACTCATTGAGCAAGCTACCACTTACTGGACCTCCCCCATGATGCTGGCGTCCTGTCATGTACTCAGTGAGCAAGCTACCACTTACTGGACCCCCATGATGCTGGCGTCCTGTCATGTACTCAGTGAGCAAGCTCCCACTTACTGGACCCACATGATGCTGGCGTCCTGTCATGTACTCAGTGAGCAAGCTACCACTTACTGGACCCCCATGATGCTGGCGTCCTGTCATGTACTCAGTGAGCAAGCTACCACTTACTGGACCCCGCATGATGCTGGCATCCTGTCATGTACTCAGTGAGCAAGCTGCCGCTTACTGAACCCCCATGATGCTGGCGTCCTGTCATGTACTCAGTGAGCAAGCTGCAACTTACTGGACCCCCCATGATGCTGGCGTCCTGTCATGTACTCAGTGAGCAAGCTACCACTTACTGGACCCCCATGATGCTGGCGTCCAGTCATGTACTCACTGAGCAAGCTACCACTTACTGGACCCCCATGATGCTGGCGTCCTGTCATGTACTCATTGAGCAAGCTACCACTTACTGGACCCCGATGATGCTGGCGTTCTGTCATGTACTCAGTGAGCAAGCTACCACTTACTGGACCCCCATGATGCTGGCGTCCTGTCATGTACTCAGTGAGCAAGCTACCACTTACTGGACCTCCCCCATGATGCTGGCGTCCTGTCATGTACTCAGTGAGCAAGCTACCACTTACTGGACCCCCATGATGCTGGCGTCCTGTCATGTACTCAGTGAGCAAGCTACCACTTACTGGACTCCCATGATGCTGGCGTCCTGTCATGTACTCAGTGAGCAAGCTACCACTTACTGGACCCCCATGATCCTGGCGTCCTGTCATGTACTCAGTGAGCAAGCTACCACTTACTGGACCCCCATGATGCTGGAGTCCTGTCATGTACTCAGTGAGCAAGCTACCACTTACTGGACCTCCCCCATGATGCTGGCGTCCTGTCATGTACTCAGTGAGAAACGCACCACTTACTGGACCTCCCCCATGACGCTGGCGTCCTGTCATGTACTCAGTGAGCAAGCTACCACTTACTGGACCTCTCCCATGATGCTGGCGTCCTGTCATGTACTCAGTGAGCAAGCTACCACTTACTGGACCTCCTCCATGATGCTGGCGTCCTGTCATGTACTCAGTGAGCAAGCTACCACTTACTGGACCTCCCCCCATGATGCTGGCGTCTTGTCATGTACTCAGTGAGCAAGCTACCACTTACTGGACCTCCTCCATGATGCTGGTGTCCTGTCATGTACTCAGTGAGCAAGCTACCACTTACTGGACCTCCTCCATGATGCTGGCGTCCTGTCATGTACTCAGTGAGCAAGCTACCACTTACTGGATCCCCCGTGATGCTGGCGTCCTGTCATGTACTCAGTGAGCAAGCTACCACTTACTGGACCCCCATGATGCTGGCGTCCTGTCATGTACTCAGTGAGCAAGCTACCAGTTACTGGACCCCCATGATGCTGGCGTCCTGTCATGTACTCAGTGAGCAAGCTACCACTTACTGGACCCCGATGATGCTGGCGTCCTGTCATGTACTCAGTGAGCAAGCTACCACTTACTGTCTCAGTAGTAGTAACCAGTTACCAGTAACCACTGTGCCAGTTGACTCACGACCAACCGTCTCTGCCTGAGTCACTGTCTGAACTCATGTGCTGACCTGGCAGTATTCAAAGACCCCCTCACATATGGGTACTGTGGGCGGCCAGTCAGTCAGTTGTACGAGAGAGAGCAGAGAGACTAGGATACGGCTGTAAGGGCGCTACTCACCTTGTCTGTAATTATACGTACTACCAGCCTACGTGAGTATTTCTTTACCTAATCCACGTGTCGAACTCCCACATGATAAATGGTGACAGCGGTGTGGAGCGTTTATTTAAGTTTTAAGGGTAATTCAAGACGTTAGAAGACTGTTTGTGAGTAGCCGGCGGGTCAAAGGTGAACCTCCAGCCAGCCGCTTACCCTCACTCACCACCTCCAGCCTGCAAGCCTGTTGCAGCCGTTTCAAGCTTCCTGGCTTAGTTCGTGTGCTAATTGCTTCAATCTCCGAGGGGTTGACCCGGATTTTGCAATTAAGCCAGTCAGTAAGCCAGACTGTGGAAGTGAACGCCAGTCAGCCTATCATCCAGCCTGTCTCCTGTCATCCACCTGCTCCTCCGTGCTTTGTGCATCATTACACGTCTTCCAGTCAGCCCTTCTCGTGGGGTAAGCCAGTCAGCCAACCCAGCTTCTAACCCAGCTGAGAGAGAGAAGTAAGCCACGCAGTAAGAAGTAAGCCAAGTTCCTCTGAAGTATTGTCTATATCGCTTTGTGCTCCCTGTTGGATGCTAAGAGTGGTTTTCACCATTCCTGTGGCATAGAGTGGCTTATCAAGCCACCTTCGTGGGTAGTAGTGGAGTGCGCGCCAATGCCCCAGCGAGAGTCTCTCACCCACCATACTCTCTCCCTCCACACACTATCCACCCACCACCAGCCATCCACCTCATCTACCTGTGGTTGTTTGTACCCTTGTACCGGGTCCTAATACTGTTTTGGCTCACATAATTCGTCAAGAGATGTAGCGGAGCGCCAACGATAAAACCCAATTATGGGAGTCCACCGAGAGAGCGCATTTCTTCCGACAACAGTGAGTGTAGGAGGCGTCAGTCATCACCGTGCAGGACAACCTACAACCTACCCTCATCACCAGTAATCACCCGACTACTACAGACTTCAGTGATAATTTAGAGACATTTTTCTTGCATTTAAAGACATTTGCGTGTGTGAGACATTTATAGTAAATTTCTTGTGTACTCTAAACCTTGTGTTTTCAGTGTAGACTCAGTTTTTCTTTGAATCGTTATTTTTGCAATATTTTTCAGTGTTTTCACTCATCTTATATTGTTTTTTTATTCTGTGTTTTTTTTATGCTACTCCTGTCTGTAGTAAGTATTATTGTGTAGTGTACCAATCAGTCACTCTGTGTGAAGTGATTCATTTTTTTTTATTGTATTCTTTCAGCGTTGTATTCTCCAGTAATTGTCATTGTATTTCATGCAGTGATATTCCCCCCAGTATACCAAATTATCCATTTATTTCTATGTGTGTCTTTTTTTCGTATGCCAGCAGTGTCTCATTCCTCTAATTTTTTCGCAGACTGTGTACCATTATTTTTGCCAGCAAATTTTTGTCATATCAGTCACAGCAAGATTTTGTTGTAAGAATATATTATAATAATGAAGTGTGCCCTGCCACTGTAAGTGTGACATTACCCGTTTTGTTCCCTTGTTTTATTTTATTCATATTTTTATATTTCTTTGAACAAATTCACTCTTGATGCAATTTCAATTACTTTTAACGTAAAGTGTTTTCTTTACTCTTTGAGTAAATTGTTTTGTCTAATTTACAATTAAGAGTTAAAGTGTTCAATCAGTTTATTTTTTTCTTCATATTTTAATTTTATCATTTAACCTGAGTTTTCCCAGTGACACTTTATTACTGCAGTGATTATTTCTACACCTTATTTTGTTGCACTTGTTCTGCAGTGAATTATTTTGTTGCACTTGTTCTGCAGTGAATTATTTTGTTGAACTTGTTCTGCAGTGATTTATTTTGTTGCACTTGTTCTGCAGTGAATTATTTTCTTTTATTGATATTTTTATGAATTATATTTTAATCTCGTTTATGCATTCTTAGAAAATACTCAAATTTCCCAGTTAACAATTTAGTAATTTTATTTTCTACTTTTTAAATTGATTTCAAATTTTCTTAATTAATTTCTTTATCAGCAAGAGTAAAGACAGCTCATTTTGCATTTAATTCAGTCTCCAGTAATATTTTTACTTGTATATTTCTATGTAAATTTTTCTTGGCCAATAGTCCTTTAAATTGAGTTGTCCTTCCTCTTGCAGTGTATCTTAGACATTTTTTTTTATTCCTTCTGCAGAATTAGTTGCATCTTTATTTCAATTCTAGAATTTTATATCATTTTTATTGTTCATTATTTTTGCCTTATTTGTTCTCGTGCTACTTTGCCATTATGTCTCACATACCGTCAAGTGATACTTTAGTGAATGTCGACACTCAGACCTCTCAGGCTACTGTTGCCCCTGTCATCAGTCCTCACAGTTCCTTAGCGACTGACAGACCGACCCAGATACCGAGATACTATAGTTATACTCGTGATTCCCTTGATGCATTACCTTTATTCAATGGCCATGTACATAGTCTTGAAGCATGGTTTGCGGCCATTCGTTCTCGTGCTAGTGCTCTCGTTGAAGGTCCTCCTTCAGAGGAAAGTCTTATCAGACTTGCTAAAGAAGCTCTTTATCGATCCCCTGCTGCTGTTCACGTTGTTGATCTCCTTGATATGCGAGACTTCAGGAATCTTACTAAGTGGTCACAATATGAGGAACTGATTCGTTCTTTCCTTGTCCCAGTAAAAACAGCTGATCCATATGTCGTTCTTAGGGAACTAGTGAATGCTACACCCATGAGTAATGAATCGTTGAGTGCATTTGCTGTTAGATTAGACAAACTTTTATCATCATTTATCAATGCTGTCCAATCATCATCTTTTGTCCCTGACGAGGATAAACCATCCACAGCATCGTTTGCTAAAATGGCAGCTTTTGGAGCAATTAAAGAACTAATGCCACCTCCTTTTGTGTGTGCTTATGAGGCTCATCCTCCAACTGTGACGATGGAACCACTTACAGCCTTAAATCATGTACGTTCCTTGTGCCCCCAGGGTACTTTCCCATGTATCAAAAGTAATGTCACACATATGCCTCAGTCTGCACCACCTCTTGTTTGCGCCACAGAGACAAATCGTGGTCGTCAACCATCTCAGAGATCACCAAGAACCAGTGTACAGAGTCGTTATACACCTCGTAGTATTCATAGTACATTCAGCAACCATAGTCGGCGGAATTGTTACAACTGTGGTTTCCGTGGCCATATTGCAATTAATTGTCCTGATAGTTACCCTAAGAGACGTCGTACTGATGATGAGTACCCAGATCTTCCCTACTGTACTTATCATAGAATACATGGACATGACACATCTGAGTGCAATGCTCTCTATAACCTTCAGTACTCTAGGTCTTTCCGTAGTCGTTCCAACCGCAGAACCCATAGAGGAAACAGATATCGTGGTAACCAGAACCAGGCTCATTCTTCAATTCTCAAACTAACCAGAACCAGGCTCATTCTTCCAATTCGGGGGAATTCGAGCGCCCCAGTCAAACCGTCCCATGGTGACAGTAGGTGATAATGAGTACACCATCCCCGTTCACAATTCCTTTGAAGCCTTAAGCAGTCTCGAGAATGACAACCCTGCTGATGATGTTGCTTCACATGTCTCTGACATAGATGAATTTGGGGATGAAGTAGAACAAGCCTTTTCTGATGACAATCCACCTTTTTGTTTGCACATAACTTCCAATGCAACCATAGGCCCTATAGTGCAAGCATCTGTTTATAATGCGCCCGTTCATTTGTTCATGGACTCTGGTGCGCAAGTCAATATTATTAGGTCTAGTTTGTTTAAGGATAAGCAGTTACGACATGTCCTTCTCGTAGAACCGACTCATGTGTCCTCCCTTAGTGGAGTAGCTGGTTCTCACCTGCGTGTCCGAGGTCGGACTTCCCTAACCTTTTCTATCCAAGGTAGAGACTTCACTGCTTCCTTCCTTGTTGTCGACCAGATTACTTTCCCTGGTGACCTTCTACTGGGCTTTGCTTCCATGCGAGACTTACGCATTGTGCTCGACCCTTATCGATGGCATGCCCAAATTGACGACTTGATCGTTCCATTCTGGGGTTACCAGCTTGGATCAGAAATCTGTTATACTGCTGCAGAGTATGATGTACGGATTAAGTCCTTACAAGCTAATGCATTCTCCAGTAGCGTACCCAAGCGGTCAGGCACTGGTAATTCGGTCACTCCCATCAGTGTTCCACCTATACCGTCAGACTTGCAGGATAGTCCGATGCCTCAAGTGTCCGAGGACACTCAGATTGCCTTGAGTGCACAACCTATCCCTGCAATGCCTGCTAGTTCGAGTGGTAGTTTCTCCACAGGGGACGCCTTGTCGGAAAACAATTACTTGCAACTAGTAATGCCATCTCTTGTTGATGTCACATGCCGTCTGCAGAAAGACGTCTCTGTTGCGGCTAGTGCTCTCACTAGAGTGTCTGTTGTTGTTCCTAGTGTTCCAGATGGTGATAACGTCCTAGTTGACAGTGATTCTTGCAAAGTAAAAGGTCTATTTGTTGAACCATCCTTACATGTTGTAAGAGATAGTAAGATCCATTTCTTCCTGGCCAACACTTCTGGTCACAGTGTTCGCCTCAGAGCAAATACCAATCTTGTTGACCTTGTTCACTATCCTTACCCTGTTCAGGTAGAGGATGAGTTGTCACCTGACCAGTGGGTCGGTGCTATTTCTACCGGGGAGACCTCATCCACTTCACTGGATCAATCTGTTCCACCAGTTGAGGAGAAAGACTTAGCTCCCACTGACTTCCCAGATGAAGTCAAGCGTTTGTTGACTCTGTTGAACAAACGTCGTAAAGCCATTGCTTTACCAGGTGAGAAGATGGGTATAACGAACTTATTGTCCCATCGTATTCCACTTGAACCTGGTACTAGACCTATCTACATACCTGCGTACAGAATGCCTCATTCACAAGTTGCTGTCGCAGAAGAATTGATCAATCAAATGCTTGATGATGGAGTTATTGCACCTAGCAATTCCCCTTGGAATGCACCCTTGATACTAGTACCTAAGAAGGATGGTACTTGGCGCCCAGTGATTGACTTTAGGAAGTTAAACGCGAAAACCATTCCAGATCGCTTTCCAATCCCTGTACTGGGTGATCTTTTACGTAACATCGGAGATAACAAAGTCTTTTCAACCCTAGATTTGTTACAAGGGTTTTGGCAAGTCCCTCTTCACGAGGACAGCCAAGAGCTAACTGCATTCTCCACTCCTACAGGTTATTATCACTTCCTCCGTATGGCGTTTGGATTACGATCTTCCCCTATCACGTTCTCAAGGCTCATGACTAATATCTTTAGAGGTCTCATAGGTAATGCACTTATGGTGTACTTAGATGACGTAATCGTCATGTCTAAAGACGTGGATACACACTTGAAAAGACTTGATGTAGTACTTGGTAAGCTTGAAGAAGCCAATTTAAAGATCAAACTGTCTAAATGTCAATTTTTCAGATCAGAAATTAAGTTTCTTGGTCACGTAGTCACTCCTAGAGGGGTTACGACTGACCAAAGTAAAGTAACTGCAGTACTAAATTTTCCAACTCCCAAAACTGCTGATGCCGTAAGATCCTTTGTGGGCTTAGCAGGTTTTTATAGATCTTTCATTGCCAATTTTTCTTCCATAGCTGCTCCTCTAACTGAGTTGCTTAAGAAAGATGCTCCTTTTGTTTGGACCTTCCGTCAAGAAAGAGCATTCCAAACTCTAAAAGAAAAGCTAACATCTGCTCCAATTTTGAAATTTCCAGATTTTTCTAAGCCCTTCTATCTGACAACTGATGCTAGTTCAATTGGCATAGGTGCCGTACTAGCTCAGAAGACCGATGGCAAGTACAACGCAGTTGCATTTGCTAGCCGAGTCCTTACAAAGGCTGAACATAATTATACAGTAACTGAGCAAGAAGCTTTAGCAATAGTATGGTCTTTAAAGCACTTCCGAGACATTATTTATCAGTACTCTGTTCATGTCTTGACAGACCATGCTCCACTGATACCCTTATTCCAGAACAAACAACCTACTGGAAGGTTAGCCAGATGGACCTTGACTATCCAAGAGTTCAATCCCACCTTTGAGCATTTACCTGGCAAGTCAAATGTAGTCGCAGATGCCTTATCGCGACATGTTAGTATAGTAACTGCAGACCCTCCATTTAGTGCTGAAGATGTAAAGAATGCTCAACGAACAGATCCCATGTGGTCTGGTGTGATTCGATTCCTGCTCCAGGAAGATCTTATTCTGACTGTGAAGCCACCAGCACCCATCAGTGACTTTGTCATGAACCAAGAATTACTGTATCGAACAGCCGAGTTGGGTACTCCTAGCAGAAGAGTATACCAGTTAGTAATTCCACAGTCACTAGTGAATGTAGCCTTACAGCTAGTTCACGATGTACCAGGTGTTGCACACCCTGGTATGGATCGTTCAGTAAAACAAGCCAGATTGAAATACTTTTGGCCTCGTATGGCAACTGATATTTCTGAGTATGTTAAGAAATGTAGTGTCTGCATGCAACATAAAGGTAATGCTAATGGTCCTAATCCAATCCAAGTATATCCAACTACTAGCGAACCGTGGGAAAGAGTTGCGCTAGATTTGTTAACTAATTTCCAATGTTCCCTCCAAGGTAACAAACATCTGTGTGTTATGGTAGACCATTTCACCAGATATTGTGAGTTAGTTCCTATTGCAGACAAGACTGCCGAGACAGTAGCTAAAGCGTTTAAAGAACGCATTATCTGCAGGCATACCACCCCTAAGTCACTAGTAACAGATAATGGAGGTGAATTCTGTAATGAAATTCTTGAAAATTTGTGCACCTTGTACAAGATCTCTAAATCCACCATTGTTCCTCATCATCCTGCCAGCAATGGGTTAGCGGAACGAACCAATAAGAAAGTACTTGATGTCTTGAGAGCCACTATCAATCCCAACAGTGAAACTTGGGATGAAGTTATACCTGATGTGCAGTGTGCTATAAATTCTGCTTACAATGTTTCTATAGGTGACACTCCACATTATGCATTGTATGGTGTAGATAAACGTTTGCCTTATGAGTTGTTATATTCTAATCCGAAACCAAATTACAACCCTGATGATTTCATAGCAACTCGTACCAGCTTAGCTCAAAGTGTTTTTAGAAGAATCCGTGAAACACTTCATAAATCAACAGCAGAATTTACAAGAGTCGCAAACACTCGAGCAAAGCCATCCAAAATCAAAGTAGGTTCGAGAGTTATGCTGATTAACTTTAACAAAACGTCTGCAATGCCAAAGCTTGATCAAAGGTTTGTTGGTCCTTATCGAGTAGTTGAACATATCACTGGTAATAAGTAAAAGGTTAGAGAGATTAGTACTGGTCAGTATAAAGAATCGCATTTAGATCATATGAAGTTAGTATGTGATGATAATGATGTTCCAACCCAGACTAATATGACAGACTCTGACAATCCTCCTGATTCTGTACTCTCTTCCTCTGATACTCAGTCAGACGATCAACCTGAATGTCGTTATTCCCTACGTACACGACAGGTATTGAGAAATCCTCAAGTCTCATTTGTAACATCCAATTCAGATTTGCCTCAAATACAGCATGAGTTAGCCAATGCTACAGAGTTTGATCCTCCAAGAGATGACACCCATTCTGCATATGTCAATCTCACCCTAGCAGAGTTGGGGTTAAATGTAAATAACCTGTATAGATGAATAATTACAGTATCAACTTATCAGTATTCTGCACCGAATCTGCCTTTCTGTTAAACACTCTTTCTTTGATTCCCCCCATGATGCTGGCGTCCGGTCATGTACTCAGTGAGCAAGCTACCACTTACTGGACCCCCATGATGCTGGCGTCCTGTCATGTACTCAGTGAGCAAGCTACCACTTACTGGACCCCCATGATGCTGGCGTCCTGTCATGTACTCAGTGAGCAAGCTGCCACTTACTGGACCCCCATGATGCTGGCGTCCTGTCATGTACTCAGTGAGCAAGCTACCACTTACTGGACCCCCATGATGCTGGCGTCCTGTCATGTACTCAGTGAGCAAGCTACCACTTACTGGACCTCCCCCATGATGCTGGTGTCCTGTCATGTACTCAGTGAGCAAGCTACCACTTACTGGACCCCCATGATGCTGGTGTCCTGTCATGTACTCAGTGAGCAAGCTACCACTTACTGGACCCCCATGATGCTGGCGTCCTGTCATGTACTCAGTGAGCAAGCTACCACTTACTGGACCCCCATGATGCTGGCGTTCTGTCATGTACTCAGTGAGCAAGCTACCACTTACTGGACCTGAGCCCCAATGATGCTGGGGTCCTGTCATGTACTCAGTGAGCAAGCTACCACTTACTGGACCCCCCATGATGCTGGCGTCCTGTCATGTACTCAGTGAGCAAGCTATCGCTTACTGGACCCCCATGATGCTGGCGTCCTGTCATGTACTCAGTGAGCAAGCTACCACTTACTGGACCCCCATGATGCTGGCGTCCTGTCATGTACTCAGTGAGCAAGCTACCACTTACTGGACCCCCATGATGCTGGCGTCCTGTCATGTACTCAGTGAGCAAGCTACCACTTACTGGACCTCCCCCATGATGCTGGCGTCCTGTCATGTACTCATTGAGCAAGCTACCACTTACTGGACCTCCCCATGATGCTGGCGTCCTGTCATGTACTCAGTGAGCAAGCTATCGCTTACTGGACCCCCATGATGCTGGCGTCCTGTCATGTACTCAGTGAGCAAGCTACCACTTACTGGACCCACATGATGCTGGCGTCCTGTCATGTACTCAGTGAGCAAGCTACCACTTACTGGACCCCCATGATGCTGGCGTCCTGTCATGTACTCAGTGAGCAAGCTACCACTTACTGGACCCCTCATGATGCTGGCATCCTGTCATGTACTCAGTGAGCAAGCTGCCGCTTACTGAACCCCCATGATGCTGGCGTCCTGTCATGTACTCAGTGAGCAAGCTGCCACTTACTGGACCCCCATGATGCTGGCGTCCTGTCATGTACTCAGTGAGCAAGCTACAACTTACTGGACCCCCACGATGCTGGCGTCCTGTCATGTACTCAGTGAGCAAGCTGTAACTTACTGGACCCCCATGATGCTGGCGTCCTGTCATGTACTCAGTGAGCAAGCTACCACTTACTGGACCCCCACGACTGATGCTGGCGTCCTGTCATGTACTCAGTGAGCAAGCTACCACTTACACCCACGATGCTGGCGTCCTGTCATGTACTCAGTGAGCAAGCTGCAACTTACTGGACCCCCCATGATGCTGGCGTCCTGTCATGTACTCAGTGAGCAAGCTACCACTTACTGGACCCCCATGATGCTGGCGTCCTGTCATGTACTCATTGAGCAAGCTACCACTTACCATGATGCTGGCGTCCTGTCATGTACTCAGTGAGCAAGCTACCACTTACTGGACCCCCATGATGCTGGCGTCCTGTCATGTACTCAGTGAGCAAGCTACCACTTACTGGACCCCCATGATGCTGGCGTCCTGTCATGTACTCAGTGAGCAAGCTACCACTTACTGGACCTCCCCCATGATGCTGGCGTCCTGTCATGTACTCAGTGAGCAAGCTACCACTTACTGGACCCCCATGATGCTGGCGTCCTGTCATGTACTCAGTGAGCAAGCTACCACTTACTGGACCCCCATGATGCTGGCGTCCTGTCATGTACTCAGTGAGCAAGCTACCACTTACTGGACCCCCATGATGCTGGCGTCCTGTCATGTACTCAGTGAGCAAGCTACCACTTACTGGACCCCCATGATGCTGGCGTCCTGTCATGTACTCAGTGAGCAAGCTACCACTTACTGGACCCCCATGATGCTGGCGTCCTGTCATGTACTCAGTGAGCAAGCTACCACTTACTGGACCTCCCCCATGATGCTGGCCCTGTCATGTACTCAGTGAGCAAGCTACCACTTACTGGACCTCTCCCATGATGCTGGCGTCCTGTCATGTACTCAGTGAGCAAGCTACCACTTACTGGACCTCCTCCATGATGCTGGCGTCCTGTCATGTACTCAGTGAGCAAGCTACCACTTACTGGACCTCCCCCATGATGCTGGCGTCCTGTCATGTACTCAGTGAGCAAGCTACCACTTACTGGACCTCCCCCATGATGCTGGCGTCCTGTCATGTACTCAGTGAGCAAGCTACCACTTACTGGACCCCCATGATGCTGGCGTCCTGTCATGTACTCAGTGAGCAAGCTACCACTTACTGGACCCCCATGATCCTGGCGTCCTGTCATGTACTCAGTGAGCAAGCTACCACTTACTGGACCCCCATGATGCTGGCGTCCTGTCATGTACTCAGTGAGCAAGCTACCACTTACTGGACCCCCATGATGCTGGCGTCCTGTCATGTACTCAGTGAGCAAGCTACCACTTACTGGACCTCCTCCATGATGCTGGCGTCCTGTCATGTACTCAGTGAGCAAGCTACCACTTACTGGACCTCCTCCATGATGCTGGCGTCCTGTCATGTACTCAGTGAGCAAGCTACCACTTACTGGATCCCCCGTGATGCTGGCGTCCTGTCATGTACTCAGTGAGCAAGCTACCATGCTGGCGTCCTGTCATGTACTCAGTGAGCAAGCTACCACTTACCCCCGTGATGCTGGCGTCCTGTCATGTACTCAGTGAGCAAGCTACCACTTACTGAACCCCCATGATGCTGGCGTCCTGTCATGTACTCAGTGAGCAAGCTACCACTTACTGGACCCCGATGATGCTGGCGTCCTGTCATGTACTCAGTGAGCAAGCTACCACTTACTGAACCCCCCATGATGCTGGCATCCTGTCATGTACTCAGTGAGCAAGCTGCCACTTACTGGACCCCCATGATACTGGCGTCCTGTCATGTACTCAGTGAGCAAGCTACCACTTACTGAACCCCCCATGATGCTGGCATCCTGTCATGTACTCAGTGAGCAAGCTGCCACTTACTGGACCCCCATGATACTGGCGTCCTGTCATGTACTCAGTGAGCAAGCTACCACTTACTAGACCCCCATGATGCTGGCGTCCTGTCATGTACTCAGCGAGCAAGCTACCACTTACTGTACACCCCATGATGCTGGCGTCCTGTCATGTACTCAGTGAGCAAGCTGCCACTTACTGGACACCCATGATGCTGGCGTCCTCTCATGTACTTAGTGAGCAAGCTACCACTTACTGGACCCCCATGATGCAGGCGTCCTGTCATGTACTCAGTGAGCAAGCTACCACTTACTGGACCCCCATGATGCTGGCGCTCTGTCATGTATTCAGTGAGCAAGCTACAACTTACTGGACCCCATGATGCTGGCGTCCTGTCATGTACTCAGTGATCAAGCCGCCACTTACTGGACCCCCATGATGCTGGCGTCCTGTCATGTACTCAGTGAGTAAGCTACCACTTACTGGATCCCCATGATGCTGGCGTCCTGTCATGTACTCAGTGAGCAAGCTACCACTTACTGGTCCCCCATGATGCTGGCGTCCTCTCATGTTCTCAGTGAGCAAGCTACCACTTACTGGACACCCATGATGCTGGCGTCCTGTCATGTATTCAGTGAGCAAGCTGCTACTTACTGGACCCCCATGATGCTGGCGTCCTGTCATGTAGTCATTGAGCAAGCTACCACTTACTGGACCCCCATGATGCTGGCGTCCTGTCATGTACTCAGTGAGCAAGCTACCACTTACTGGACCCCCATGATGCTGGCGTCCTCTCATGTACTCAGTGAGCAAGCTACCACTTACTGTACCCCCATGATGCTGGCGTCCTGTCATGTACTCAGTGAGCAAGCTGCTATTTACTGGATCCCCATGATGCTGGCGTCCTGTCATGTACTCAGTGAGCAAGCTACCACTTACTGGACCCCCATGACGCTGGCGTCCTGTCATGTACTCAGTTAGCAAGCTACCACTTACTGGACCCCCATGATGCTGGCGTCCTGTCATGTACTCAGTGAGCAAGCTACCACTTACTGGACCCCCATGATGCTGGCGTCCTGTCATGTACTCAGTGATCAAGCTACCACTTAATGGACCCCCATGATGCTGGCGTCCTGTCATGTACTCAGTGAGCAAGCTACCACTTACTGGACCCCCATGATGCTGGCGTCCTGTCATGTACGCAGTGAGCAAGCTACCACTTACTGGACCTCCCCCATGATGCTGTCGTCCTGTCATGTACTCAGTGAGCAAGCTACCACTTACTGGAACTCCTCCATGATGCTGGCGTCCTGTTATGTACTCAGTGAGCAAGCTACCACTTACTGGACCCCCATGATGCTGGCGTCCTGTCATGTACTCAGTGATCAAGCTACCACTTACTGGACCCCCATGATGCTGGCGTCCTGTCATGTACTCAGTGAACAAGCTGCCGCTTACTGGACACCCATGATGCTGGCGTGGTGTCATGTACTCAGTGAGCAAGCTACCACTTACTGGACCCCCATGATGATGGCGTCCTGTCATGTACTCAGTGAGCAAGCTACCACTTACTGGACCCCCATGATGCTGGCGTCCTGTCATGTACTCAGTGAGCAAGCTACCACTTACTGGACCCCCATGATGTTGGCGTCCTGTCATGTACTCAGTGAGCAAGCTGCCGCTTTCTGGACCCCCATGATGCTGGCGCCCTGCCATGTACTCAGTGAGCAAGCTACCACTTACTGGACCCCCATGATGCTGGCGTCCTGTCATGTACTCAGTGAGCAAGCTACCACATACTGAACCCCGCATGATGCTGGCATCTTGTCTTGTACTCAGTGAGCAAGCTGCCGCTTACTGAACCCCCATGATGCTGGCGTCCTGTCATGTACTCAGTGAACAAGCTGCCACTTACTGGACCCCCATGATGCTGGCGTCCTGTCATGTACTCAGTGAGCAAGCTACCACTTACTGGACCCCCATGATGCTGGCGTCCTGTCATGTACTCAGTGAGCAAGCTACCACTTACTGGACCCCCATGATGCTGGCGTCCTGTCATGTACTCAGTGAGCAAGCTACCACTTACTGGACCCCCATGATGCTGGCGTCCTGTCATGTACTCAGTGAGCAAGCTACCACTTACTGGACCCCCATGATGCTGGCGTCCTGTCATGTACTCATTGAGCAAGCTACCACTTACTGGACCCCCATGATGCTGGCGTCCTGTCATTTACTCATTGAGCAAGCTACCACTTACTGGACCCCCATGATGCTGGCGTCCTCTCATGTACTCAGTGAACAAGCTAGCACTTACTGGACCCTCATGATGCTGGCGGCCTGTCATGTACTCAGTGAGCAAGCTACCACTTACTGGACCTCCCCTATGATGCTGGCGTCCTGTCATGTACTCAGTGAGCAAGCTACCACTTACTGGACCCCCATGATCCTGGCGTCCTGTCATGTACTCAGTGAGCAAGCTACCACTTACTGGACCCCCATGATGCAGGCGTCCTGTCATGTACTCAGTGAGCAAGCCACAACTTACTGGACCTCCCCCATGATGCTGGCGTCCTGTCATGTACTCAGTGAACAAGCTACCACTTACTGCACCTCCTCCATGATGCTGGCGTCCTGTCATGTACTCAGTGAGCAAGCTACCACTTACTGGACCCCCCATGATGCTGGCGTCTTGTCATGTACTCAGTGAGCAAGCTACCACTTACTGGACCCCCATGATGCTGGCGTCTTGTCATGTACTCAGTGAGAAAGCTACCACTTACTGGACCCCCATGATGCTGGTGTCCTGTCATGTACTCAGTGAGCAAGCTACCACTTACTGGACCCCCATGATGCTGGCGTCCTGTCATGTACTCAGTGAGCAAGCTACCACTTACTGGACCCCCATGATGCTGGCGTCCTGTCATGTACTCAGTGAGCAAGCTACCACTTACTGGACCCCCATGATGCTGGCGTCCTGTCATGTACTCAGTGAGCAAGCTACCACTTACTGGACCCCCATGATGCTGGCGTCCTGTCATGTACTCAGTGAGCAAGCTACCACTTACTGGACCCCCATGATGCTGGCGTCCTGTCATGTACTCAGTGAGCAAGCTACCACTTACTGGACCCCCATGATGCTGGAGTCCTGTCATGTACTCAGTGAGCAAGCTACCACTTACTGGACCCCCATGATGCTGGAGTCCTGTCATGTACTCAGTGAGCAAGCTACCACTTACTGGACCCCCATGATGCTGGAGTCCTGTCATGTACTCAGTGAGCAAGCTACCACTTACTGGACCCCCATGATGCTGGAGTCCTGTCATGTACTCAGTGAGCAAGCTACCACTTACTGGACCCCCATGATGCTGGCGTCCTGTCATGTACTCAGTGAGCAAGCTACCACTTACTGGACCCCCATGATGCTGGCGTCCTGTCATGTACTCAGTGAGCAAGCTACCACTTACTGGACCCCCATGATGCTGGCGTCCTGTCATGTACTCAGTGAGCAAGCTACCACTTACTGGACCCCCATGATGCTGGCGTCCTGTCATGTACTCAGTGAGCAAGCTACCACTTACTGGACCCCCATGATGCTGGCGTCCTGTTCATGTACTCAGTGAGCAAGCTACCACTTACTGGACCCCCATGATGCTGGCGTCCTGTCATGTACTCAGTGAGCAAGCTACCACTTACTGGACCCCCATGATGCTGGCGTCCTGTCATGTACTCAGTGAGCAAGCTACCACTTACTGGACCCCCATGATGCTGGCGTCCTGTCATGTACTCAGTGAGCAAGCTACCACTTACTGGACCCCCATGATGCTGGCGTCCTGTCATGTACTCAGTGAGCAAGCTACCACTTACTGGACCCCCATGATGCTGGCGTCCTGTCATGTACTCAGTGAGCAAGCTACCACTTACTGGACCCCCATGATGCTGGCGTCCTGTCATGTACTCAGTGAGCAAGCTACCACTTACTGGACCCCCATGATGCTGGCGTCCTGTCATGTACTCAGTGAGCAAGCTACCACTTACTGGACCCCCATGATGCTGGCGTCCTGTCATGTACTCAGTGAGCAAGCTACCACTTACTGGACCCCCATGATGCTGGCGTCCTGTCATGTACTCAGTGAGCAAGCTACCACTTACTGGACCCCCATGATGCTGGCGTCCTGTCATGTACTCAGTGAGCAAGCTACCACTTACTGGACCTCCCCCATGATGCTGGCGTCCTGTCATGTACTCAGTGAGCAAGCTACCACTTACTGGACCCCCATGATGCTGGCGTCCTGTCATGTACTCAGTGAGCAAGCTACCACTTACTGGACCCCCATGATGCTGGCGTCCTGTCATGTACTCTCATAATTGTTTCATCAACAATACATTCATCAGTTCTTCGTAAAATATAACTGATATTCCAGCTGCTGAAAACAAGAAGTTTTATAACATTTGGTAAATCATTAAATTGTACACAAGAATAATATGAAAAATATTATACGAATAATGCGCATCATACAGTTTGTATAACTGATGTATATAAATGTTCACTCAAGTAAATGATAAGCAAAATAAAAGCAGGAAATTTGTCTGAGTGTCTGGGACTTGTTTGAGTGTCTGGGACTTGTTTGAGTGTCTGGAACTTGTTTGAGTGTCTGGAACTTGTTTGAGTGTCTGGGACTTGTTTGAGTGTCTGGGACTTGTTTGAGTGTCTGGGACTTGTTTGAGTGTCTGGGACTTGTTTGAGTGTCTGGAACTTGTTTGAGTGTCTGGGACTTGTTTGAGTGTCTGGGACTTGTTTGAGTGTCTGGAACTTGTTTGAGTGTCTGGAACTTGTTTGAGTGTCTGGGACTTGTTTGAGTGTCTGTGCGAATGTTTGTGTGCATATCACACTGGATTATTTCCCTAGACATCAAGTGTTGTCTGAATAACTTGCATTATCTCCCCAGAGAACAGGAGTTATCTTGATAATTTGGGTTATTCTCCTAGACAGCCTACATTATCCACATGACTTGGATAATATTGCCTTATAACAACCTGGATAATCACAGTGTTTACAGTATACCATTGTGGAATGTCTCATTCTAAACAGGACATCACTTACGAGAGGCCCCATGGAGCTAGCGATCACGTGGTCCTGAGTTTTGACTATATAGTAGAGTTACAAGTGGAGAAGGTAACAGGAACTGAAGGGGACAGGCCAAACTATAAAAGGGGACACTACACAGGTATGAGAAACTTCCTGCAGGAAGTTCAGTGGGACAGAGAAATGGTAGGAAAATCAGTAAACGAGATGATGGAATATGTGGCAACAAAGTGCAAGGAGGCAGAGGAAAGGTTTGTTCCCAAGGGAAACAGAAATGGAAGACCAAAACGAGTCCTTGGTTTACCCGAAGGTGTAGGGAGGCAAAAAACTAAATGCAACAGAGAATGGAAAAGGTACAGGAGGCATAGGACCCAGGAAAACAAGGAGATAAGTAGAAGAACCAGAAACGAGTATGCACAGATAAGGAGGGAGGCCCAGCGACAGTATGAAAACGACATAGCATCGAAAGTCAAATCTGACCCGAAACTGCTGTATAGCCACATTAGGAGGAAGACAACCGTCAAGGACCAGGTGATAAGGCTGAGGAAAGAAGGTGGAGAACTCACAAGAAATGATCAAGAGGTATGTGAGGAGCTCAATACGAGATTTAAGAAAGTATTTACGGTAGAGACAGGAAGGACTCTGGGGGGACAGACCAGATGGGGACACCAGCAAGGAATACACCAACAAGTGTTGGACGACATACATTCAGATGAAGAGGAGGTGAAGAAACTGCTAAGGGACATCGATACCTCAAAGGCAATGGGACCGGACAACATCTCCCCGTGGGTCCTTAGAGAGGGAGTAGATATGTTGTGCGTGCTACTTGCCACAATCTTCAACACGTCCCTGGAAACTGGGCAACTACCTGAGGTATGGAAGACGGCAAATGTAGTTCCCATTTTTAAAAAAGGAGACAGAAAAGAGGCACTAAACTATAGACCTGTGTCATTGACGTGTATAGTATGCAAAGTTATGGAGAAGATTATCAGGAGGAGAGTGGTGGAGCACCTGGAACGGAACAAGAGTATAAATGCCAACCAGCACGGATTCATGGAAGGCAAATCCTGTGTCACAAACCTTCTGGAGTTTTATGATAAAATAACAGAAGTAAGACACGAGAGAGAGGGGTGGGTTGATTGCATTTTCTTGGACTGCAAGAAGGCCTTTGACACAGTTCCTCACAAGAGATTAGTGCAGAAGCTAGAGCATCAGGCGCATATAACAGGAAGGGCACTGCAATGGATCAGAGAATACCTGACAGGGAGGCAACAACGAGTCATGGTACGTAATGAAGTATCACAGTGGGCACCTGTGACGAGCGGGGTCCCACAGGGGTCGGTCCTAGGACCAGTGCTATTTTTGGTATATGTGAACGACATGATGGAAGGGTTAGACTCGGAAGTGTCCCTGTTTGCAGATGATGTGAAGTTAATGAGGAGAATTAAATCAGATGAGGACCAGGCAGGACTTCAAAGAGACCTGGACAGACTGGACACCTGGTCCAGCAAATGGCTTCTCGAATTTAATCCTGCCAAATGCAAAGTCATGAAGATAGGGGAAGGGCACAGAAGACCACAGACAGAGTATAGGCTAGGTGGCCAAAGACTGCAAACCTCACTCAAGGAGAAAGATCTTGGGGTGAGTATAACACCGAGCATGTCTCCGGAAGCACACATCAACCAGATAACTGCTGCAGCATATGGGCGCCTGGCAGACCTGAGAACAGCATTCCGATACCTTAGTAAGGAATCGTTCAAGACACTGTACACCGTGTATGTCAGGCCCATACTGGAGTATGCAGCACCTGTTTGGAACCCGCACTTGATAAAGCACGTCAAGAAACTAGAGAAAGTACAAAGGTTTGCGACAACGTTAGTTCCAGAGCTAAGGGGAATGCCCTATGAAGAAAGATTAAGGGAAATCGGCCTGACGACACTGGAAGACAGGAGGGTCAGGGGAGACATGATAACGACATATAAAATACTGCGTGGAATAGACAAGGTGGACAAAACAGGATGTTCCAGGGAGGGGACACAGAAACAAGAGGCCACAATTGGAAGTTGAAGACACAAATGAGTCAGAGAGATATTAGGAAGTATTTCTTCAGTCATAGAGTTGTCAGGCAGTGGAATAGCCTAGAAAATGACGTAGTGGAGGCAGGAACCATACACAGTTTTAAGACGAGGTTTGATAAAGCTCATGGAGCGGGGAGAGAGAGGGCCCAGTAGCAACCGGTGAAGAGGCGGGGCCAGGAGCTAAGACTCGACCCCTGCAACCACAAATAGGTGAGTACAGGATTTGTAAGGACTAGAACAGGGGCCGGCAACCCCGGGCCAGCGGGCCACATCCGGCCCGCGTGAGGTTATATTGCATTTAATAACATGGCCCTCCTCCGAGAGACTGCATAGATGTCTGGTCCTCTCTCTGCAGAAGATTGCCGTCCCCTGGACTAGAATAATGTTATTAATATTATTTATTTACACATTATGACAAAGATCTAATAGTTGAATGAGGAATGTGTTTCTGGTGTGAAGCCTCTGGTTAGTAAAGGTTAGGTTAGGTTAGGTAAGGTTCGTCAGGAAACAGGACAAATGTTTCCTGACGCGGGTCTTAGTCAGATTAGTAAAGGTTGATGAAGCTTATCATTGTTGGACAAACTTCACCTATACCTTGTAGACTTATAGCTCAGTAGTCATGCCTTCCATTGACAACCGAAGGATCCAGGTTTGATCAAGAGACGAATGGAAACAGGTTATTCAGAGTTCAGGTAGATTTGCCAGGACGGGTCCTGGCCCGGGTCTTCTCCATGTGGTGACCCGGCAGTGGCTCCCGAAGGAGTGTCGGAGTTTGTACAAGTGATGTACCGTTTGCAGCCCTGTGGCAGGGGCAGCCCTATGACTAGAGTACGGTGAGTCTTGTGGACAGGTGGATTACCGCTTACAGCCCTATGACGGGGACAGCCCAATGATATGGGTGTGGCGATCTTTCTTTGCGTCGAGTGTAGCACCGTTTACAGTCCCATGTCAGGGGCAGCCTGTGACAAGGGCACGGTGAGTTTTCTTCAATGAATGGATGCGTTAGACATGTTTCTTGTCAAGTGGTTCTTTTATTCTCCTCGTAGTAATTAGTTACGCAACTTGTGGGCGGCATCTTGGTAGGTAGCGGTATGCCTTAGATAGGCCTGGGCTTGAAGGAAATGAGGTAGGATAACACCTCTTACACTGTGTAAATTCGTCAGAATCATTTGTACTAACTTCAGTGATCACTTACAGACAACTGGCGGCCATGATGAAGCGACAGGAGACAGTGCAGAGTGTAGACTCCTTCGCCTCACACGATGACGACTTCGCAGAGTATGGCGATGAGAGCATGGGTGAGTCTTATCGTCTCTCTCTCTCTCTCTCTCTCTCTCTCTCTCTCTCTCTCTCTCTCTCTCTCTCTCTCTCTCTCTCTCTCTCTCTCTCTCATTCCCTCGCTCATCTTTCTTAGGATGAGAAAACCAAAACTTGCGCCTCTTACACTCCTCTCAGCCAGCCCATTGTTCTCTTGTTTTTCACCTTTCTGACCTTCTCTCACTTCTCTCTTGAAAACATTACGCTCTCTTTTATCACTTCTCTCACCGTCTTTCTGTTCTCTAGTTCAACTTTTGTATATTCTCTCAGTATTACTCAGTTGATCAACACCTCTCAGTATTACTCAGTTGATCAACACCTCTCAGTATTACTCAGTTGATCAACACCTCTCAGTATTACTCAGTTGATCAACACCTCTCAGTATTGGAAATAAATGGTATAAAATACCGACACAATGGAAATATAAACACATATGCAGTATAATGTGATCCTTTATTGACTACGTTTCGCCCACACAGTGGGCTTTTTCAAGTCACAAACAGAACTACCTGGGGTGGAAGGAACGCGAGTATTTATAGTCCGGTTCAGAATGCTGAGGTCAGGTGGAGAATGCTGCATCTGATGATGTACCGAGTGGGGTTATAGAGTCTAAAAACTTGGGTAGCTTGGAAAGGAGATTGGATAAGTTTGTGAGCAGACCTTCTACAGTGTTCTTAAGTGGGATAGCGATGAAGAAGTTTCTTGGCAAGAAGCCACTATTCTGGTTGAAGTTGTCGGATATAGAAATAAGTGATGATTCCAGTGTTGTCTTCTGTGGCGATAAGTCTTGAGTTTCTGTAGTTTATCAAATGGTTGTGTGAATTACGGTGTTGTACGCAGGCATTCCTTGTGTCGTCAGACCTGCTTGCGTATTGGTGTTCTGAAATACGTGTTTGGAGGTCCCTTGATGTTTCGCCCACGTATAACTTGTTGCAGTCATTACAAGGGATTATGTATACCCCTGCAGAGGGTAGAAGCTTGTCCTGTCTATCACTGGTAATGTCCTTGATGATCGTGGTTGTGGAGGTAGATACTTGAAATGAGGTATTGGAAAAGACGTTGGAAACGTGTTTGGCAATGGAGTTGGTGGGGAGGACTATGTATCTCTTCTCGGCAGTGTCTTCTCTGGGTGTGTTGAAGATGTTTAATGCCCGTCGTCTGCAGTCTCTGACGAAGTGACGAGGATAGTGGAGTTTAGAAAATACTTGTTCAATCATCGTGCATTCTTCTTCAAGAAACTCATTGCTGCAGATTCTGAGTGCACGCAGGAAGAAGCCTATAATTACACCACGTTTGGTTTTGGTGTCGTGGTGAGAGTAAAAGTGGAGAAGATCGTTTTGGTTGGTGGGTTTTCGATAGACTTTAAAACGAAGTTCGTGGTCAGCTTTGCAGAGCAGAACATCAAGGAAAGGAAGAGTGTTGTCGACTTCTTCTTCAAGTGTGAACTGGATTGAAGGCTCGACCTGGTTGAGCTTGTCTTGGAGAGCTTTAACATTGAAGCGATTTCATCGACCTTGTTGAACTATGTGTTGGCTTTACGTGTTTCTCTTTCGAAAATCACCTCTTTCAGCAGACTTTTGGACTACCCATGGGTTCGCCAGTCAGTGCGGTCCTGGCGAACCTATACATGGAACATCTAGAAGCCGAACGTTTCTCCACCATTATTCCTTCGTCTGTCACCTGGCTCCGTTATGTTGACGACATTCTCCTCATAACTCCTAAACGCTTCAATGTTAAAGCTCTCCAAGACAAGCTCAACCAGGTCGAGCCTTCAATCCAGTTCACACTTGAAGAAGAAGTCGACAACACTCTTCCTTTCCTTGATGTTCTGCTTTGCAGAGCTGACCACGGACTTCGTTTTAAAGTCTATCGAAAACCCACCAACCAAAACGATCTTCTCCACTTTTACTCTCACCACGACACCAAAACCAAACGTGGTGTAATTATAGGCTTCTTCCTGCGTGCACTCAGAATCTGCAGCAATGAGTTTCTTGAAGAAGAATGCACGATGATTGAACAAGTATTTTCTAAACTCCACTATCCTCGTCACTTCATCAGAGACTGCAGACGACGGGCATTAAACATCTTCAACACACCCAGAGAAGACACTGCCGAGAAGAGATACATAGTCCTCCCCACCAACTCCATTGGCAAACACGTTTCCAACATTTTTTCCAATACCTCATTTCAAGTATCTACCTCCACAACCACGACCATCAAGGACATTACCAGTGATAGACAGGACAAGCTTCCACCCTCTGCAGGGGTATACATAATCCCTTGTAATGACTGCAACAAGTTATACGTGGGCGAAACATCAAGGGACCTCCAAACACGTATTTCAGAACACCAATACGCAAGCAGGTCTGACGACACAAGGAATGCCTGCGTACAACACCGTAATTCACACAACCACTTGATAAACTACAGAAACTCAAGACTTATCGCCACAGAAGACAACACTCAATACCGAAGAATCCTGGAATCATCACTTATTTCTATATCCGACAACTTCAACCAAAACAGTGGCTTCTATAACATAGCTGAACCACTTGCGAAGAAACTTCTTCATCGCTATCCCACTTAAGAACACTGTAGAAGGTCTGCTCACAAACTTATCCAATCTCCTTTCCAAGCTACCCAAGATTTTAGACTCAATAACTCCACTCGGTACATCATCAGATGCAGCATTATCCACCTGACCTCAGCATTCTGAACCGGACTATAAATACTCGCGTTCCTTCCACCCCAGGTAGTTCTGTTTGTGACTTGAAAAAGTCCACTGTGTGGGCGAAACGTAGTTAATAAAGGATCACATTATACTGCATATGTGTTTATATTTCCACCTCTCAGTATTACTCAGTTGATCAACATCTCTCAGTATTACTCAGTTGATCAACACCTGTCTCTTCTTCTTTTCTCATTGCAATAATATTATTAGTAAATTTCTAACAAGTTAAAATTTGCAGTCTCTTGAACAGAAATATTCCTACTTACGTAAGTAATATTTGCATAAGTAATATGCTTGAATACTTAACTAATATTCTTAGATACATAACTAATATTCATATTTTTCGAGTACAGAAAAGTTGATAGAAGCAGAAGATACTTGAAGACGATGTAGAAGAGCATTGTTCCATAGAATGAAACAATATGTTTCAATAATATTGTTTCATTCTATGGAACAATGCTCTTCTCCAGACTGAGGGACTGACCACCTCAAAACTTTAAGGGTGATGGACTGATTACATCGTCTTCAAGTATCTTCTGCTTCTATCAACTTTTCTGTACTCGACTGAAGAAGCCTACTGTGTAGGCGAAACGTTTCAAAATAAAGATACCTAACTGTTGCATATGTGTCTTACCTAACAACCTGTCGGTATTTTATACCATTTTAATGTTCAGAAATATTTCATCTGTAAATGATTCCTTCACCTCCATCAGTAGCAATACTCAAATTAGTTATTATTTTTAATAATAATTTGTTGATTCATAGATATTCAAATGAATAACAAGGTGTTATATATTATTAATGGTCGCTAATAATAATATAGGAATCTAATATAACACTTAATGTTAATGATATAGATTAATATTGCTTCAAGAAAATAAGGTGAGCCTAACTATAGCATAATTCGTAATATATATATATATATATATATATATATATATATATATATATATATATATATATATATATATATATATATATATATATGTAAATATATGCAAAACAATCACTCTGAAAGAATAGAGAAATTCCAAGCGCTTTCGTGACTACTCACATTATCAAGGAACTATGAAAGTAAGCATCCAAGGAAGCTATATAAGGGGTCTGGCCAACACCTCACTATCAGATCCCACAACGGTTAAACACCTGACGCGCGCCGACCCAACTGGATAGGTCCTTTGCACAACTCACCCACAAACTATTCTACCCAAGAAAATTTAAAAATTATTATTTGTCCAGTGTATTATTAAATTCTTCCCAAATTCTATTAATTATAAATGGATCTAATTTATATAAACCAAAGGAAATATTCATATTATTGTCAAAACTGTTTTTTATGAAACAAGATTCAATTATATTCCTGTCGACCATGGACTTGCTTGATACTACTTTCTCAACTTTTTGAAAATCAATTGGATGGTTAAAATCTCTTACATGAATAAATAGAGCATTGGAATCTTGTCCAGTTCTAATGCTATATTTATGTTGTTTTAATCTTAGTTCGAGATTTTTACCAGTTTGACCGTAATAAACTTTATCGCAAATTTTACAAGGAATCTTATAGACACATCCATCAGCATTTTGGGGGGAATTCTTTATCAAAAGTTTTTTACTGTATCAAAATTTTTGAATACAACTTTAATATTAAAAGTCTTAAGAAGAGAAGGCATATCAACCAAGTTTTCATGGTAAGGGAGAACCAACATATTTTTAGTTGAATAAGGCTGGTTGTCCCTTTTTGGATTGTAAAAAGTATTTCTAGCAACTTTAAAAGATTTATCAATTATATTTCTTGGGTATTTTAAATTATTACCTATTTCATAAATTTTGGATATTTCCTCATCTATGAACTCAGGACTACAAATTCTTCAAGCTCTCAAAAACATTGATGAGAAAACAGACAGTTTGACTCTATCTTGATGCGAGGAATAATAGTGTACATAGGAACAGTTATTTGTAGGTTTTCTGTAAATTTTAAATTTTAATTCATTATTACCCTTAATAATTAAAACATCTAGAAAAGGCAATGAGTTATTTTCTTCAAACTCAACAGTAAAGTTTATAGAATGGGCTAAGCTAATCATATATCTTTTGTTTCACAGTTTTCTTCTGCACTGATCAAGTCCCACTAGTTAAAAATTTGACTTAATTTTTAAAAAAAAAAATTTAAATGAACAAGTTCTGCCCAAGTCTCTTTTACCCAATAGACTCCTTGTCATGAGAGATCGTCCTTTTGATGATTTTATGAGAATTTTTCTTCAGAAACATATTGAAATAACTAAAATACAGGAGAAGGAAGCATTCAAAATATTGAGAAACAAAAAATACTCTTTTAATCAGGCCATTCCATCAGAATGGAAACACAGTATGTTAGATCATTGCTATAATAAACTCAGAAGAATTTGTAATGAACTCAAGAGCAAACTACAAAGAAAATTAGACATTTACTTGAAAATAGTGATTGGACAAAGCATGCTAATAACAATTTTGTAATTAACTTATCAGATGAAATTTTAGACAAACATACAACTGCTGCTCTAGGTTTTGGCCTAAGTTTTGCAACTTCAAAAAAACTTAATAATGTTGAAATTGCAAAAGCCTTTTGTAACTTTGAAAAATTTTCTGATTTATCCTCTGATGAAATTAATATTAGTAAAGGAATGGTATATATCTCTATGTTAAAACCAAACATTCCCAATTGCCCTCAAAGATTCTTTAAGTCTTATGATACACTTAATAACAATGAAAATTTGCGCCTTACTAAAGCAGACAAAATAAATGCAATAGTAATTATGAAAGAATATGATTACCAAGAAAAAATGAATAATCTCTTAGATGATACTGAAACCTATTCTAAACTTAGGAAAAATCCCCTAGAAACCGTTAACAGCAATTTCAATAAAACAATAAAACTTCTACTGAAAGGCAAAGATGAATTAGTCAAACAATTTACTTCCACTAATCCATCTTTACCTTACATGTATGGACTAATAAAAACACACAAACCAGGGAATCCAGTCAGACCAATTATTAGCTCCATAGGGTCAGTTTCATATAAATTATCCAAATGGCTTGTTGATATTTTGAGCCCTATTGTTGGCAAAATTTCTAACTTTAATTTTAAAAACAACATAGACTTGGTTGATAAATTAAGCTCCTTGACTGACTTAAATGATTTTAACATGGTTAGTTTTGATGTTACTTCCTTGTTTACGAAAGTTCCTGTTGATGATTTATTAATTTTCTTATCTGAAGAACTCGTTAACTATGATTTACCATTGTCAGTTCCTACTATCATTAAACTTATTAAAATTTGCATTGTTGATGCAAAATTTGTATTTAATGATAAGTTTTACACTCAGAAGTTTGGTATGGCAATGGGGAATCCTCTTTCACCTGTTCTTAGTAACCTATACATGGAATTTTTTGAAACAAGGTTGCTTAACACAATCCTCCCTAATAGAGCTAAATGGTTCAGATATGTTGATGATATTTTGTGTCTTATGCCCAAAAATGTAGATATACACCATTTCCTTGGAAAATTAAATAGCTTAGCCCATTCTATAAACTTTTCTGTTGAGTATGAAGAAAATAACTCATTGCCTTTTCTAGATGTTTTAATTATTAAGGGTAATAATGAATTCAAATTTAAAATTTACAGAAAACCTACAAATAACTGTTCCTATGTCCACTATTATTTCTCGCATCTAGATAGAGTCAAACTGTCTGTTTTCTCATCAATGTTTTTGAGAGCTTTACGAATTTGTAGTCCTGAGTTCATAGATGAGGAAATATCCAAAATTTATGAAATAGGTAATGATTTAAAATACCCAAGAAATGTAATTGATAAATCTTTTAAAGTTGCTAGAAATACTTTTTACAATCCAAAAAGGGACAACCAGCCTTATTCAACTAAAAATATGTTGGTTCTCCCTTACCATGAAAACTTGGTTGATATGCCTTCTCTTCTTAAGACTTTTAATATTAAAGTTGTATTCAAAAATTTTGATACAGTAAAAAAACTTTTGATAAAGAATTCCCCCAAAAATGCTGATGGATGTGTCTATAAGATTCCTTGTAAAATTTGCGATAAAGTTTATTACGGTCAAACTGGTAAAAATCTCGAACTAAGATTAAAACAACATAAATATAGCATTAGAACTGGACAAGATTCCAATGCTCTATTTATTCATGTAAGAGATTTTAACCATCCAATTGATTTTCAAAAAGTTGAGAAAGTAGAATCAAACAAGTCCATGGTCGACAGAAATATAATTGAATCTTGTTTCATAAAAAGCAGTTTTGACAATAATATGAATATTTCCTTTGTTTTATACAAATTAGATCCATTTATAATTAATAGAATTTGGGAAGAATTTAATAATACACTGGACAAATAATAATTTTTAAATTTTCTTGGGTAGAATAGTTTGTGGGTGAGTTGTGCAAAGGACCTATCCAAGTTGGGTCGGCGCGCGTCAGGTGTTTAACCGTTGTGGGATCTGATAGTGAGGTGTTGGCCAGACCCCTTATATAGCTTCCTTGGATGCTTTACTTTCATAGTTCCTTGATAATGTGAGTAGTCACGAAAGCGCTTGGAATTTCTCTATTCTTTCAGAGTGGTTGTTTTGCATATTCTGAAATCACCTGTTTACTGTGATCTTATTGCATGTATATATATATATATATATATATATATATATATATATATATATATATATATATATATATATATATATATATATATATATATATATATATACATATACATATATATATATATATATATATATATATATATATATATATATATATATACATATATATATATATATATATATATATATATATATATATATATATATATACATATATATATATGTACATATATATATATACCTCGTGATTGGGAGATAGATTTTCACAGATATATATCGACAAAGAAAATATACTCTAATTATTCAGCATAACGTTCCTTCCTTAGTGAGCCAAGTCAGCACATTTTGCTTAAAAAAGGTACAACATAGAGTATATGTGTAAATGGTGGGAAGAAATTAATGTAAAGTGACTACATACATAAAAATACCGGTACAAAATTAACAAAGTCAAAATATTGGAAGGTGTTTGTGTGATTTACACTAACATCTTCAGAAGTTCATATATTTCATGTATACTGATGACATGTATGTTATGGCATTTTTTTGCTTAAACTTAGATTGCGAGGTAAAGTAGAGTGAAGGGCTTACTAATTGTGTTATCTTTCCAATAGTCGGACAGACGGAGACGTTAGTGTAACTGGTAGGAACCACGGCTCAGTACCTGCTCTATCTTATTTTGTAGCTGCCAACCACGGCTCAGTACCTGCTCTATCTTATTTTGTAGCTGCCAACCACAGCTCAGTACCTGCTCTATCTTATTTTGTAGCTGCCAACCACGGCTCAGTACCTGCTCTATCTTATTTTGTAGCTGCCAACCACGGCTCAGTACCTGCTCTATCTTATTTTGTAGCTGCCAACCACGGCTCAGTACCTGCTCTATCTTATTTTGTAGCTGCCAACGCATACACGTACGTGTAGTATCTTGAGTAGTGACTCTGTAGATTAGTTCTGCACACGTATATATGACTCTATTCCTAGACACAGTGCCTGTACGCCAGGACACGTACCTGTGACTCTACACCAACACACGCCAGGACACGTACATGTGACTATACGCCAACACATGTACATGTGCCAGTACGCCAGGACACGTACATGTGACTATGTGCCAACACATGTACATGTGCCAGTACGCCAGGACACGTACATGTGACTATACACCAACTCATGTACATGTGCCAGTACGCCAGGACATGTGCATGTGACTGTACGATAGCACATGTACATGTGCCAGTACGCCAGGACACGTACATGTGACTATACGCAAACACATGTACATGTGCCAGTACTCCAGGACACGTACATGTGACTATATGCCAACACATGCACATGCGCCAGTACGCCAGGACAAGTACATGTGACTGTACGCTAAGACACGTACATGCGACTGTGCGCCAGCACACGTACATGTGACTGTACGCCAGCACACGTACATGTGACTGTACGCCAGCACACGTACATGTGACTGTACGCCAGCACACGTACATGTGACTGTACGCCAGCACACGTACATGTGACTGTACGCCAGCACACGCAAATGTGACTGTACGACAGCACACGTACATGTGACTGTACGCCAGCACACGTAAATGTGACTGTACGACAGCACACGTACATGTGACTGTACGCCAGCACACGTACATGTGACTGTACGCCAGCACACGTACATGTGACTGTACGCCAGCACACGTACTTGTGACTGTACGCCAGCACACGTACTTGTGACTGTACGCCAGCACACGTACTTGTGACTGTACGCCAGCACACGTACTTGTGACTGTACGCCAGCACACGTACCTGTGACTGTACGCAAGCGCATGTACATGTGACTGTACGCCAACACACGTACATGTGACTGTACGCCAGCACACGTATATGTGACTGTACGCCAGCACACGTACATGTGACTGTACGCCAGCGCACGTACATGTGACTGTACGCCAGCACACGTACATGTGACTGTACGCCAGCACACATACATGTGACTGTACGCCAGCACACGTACATGTGACTGTACGCCAGCACACGTACATGTGACTGTACGCCAGCTCACGTACATGTGACTGTACGCCAGCACACGTACATGTGACTGTACGCCAGCGCACGTACATGTGACTGTACGCCAACACACGTACATGTGACTGTACGCCAGCACACGTACATGTGACTGTACGCCAGCACACGTACTTGTGACTGTACGCCAGCGCACGTACAAGTGACTGTACGCCAGCACACGTACATGTGACTGTACGCCAGCACACGTACATGTGACTGTACGCCAGCTCACGTACATGTGACTGTACGCCAGCACACGTACATGTGACTGTACGCCAGCGCACGTACATGTGACTGTACGCCAACACACGTACATGTGACTGTACGCCAGCACACTTCCATGTGACTGTACGCCAGCACACGTACTTGTGACTGTACGCCAGCGCACGTACAAGTGACTGTACGCCAGCACACGTACATGTGACTGTACGCCAGCACACGTACATGTGACTGTACGCCAGCACACGTACATGTGACTGTACGCCAGCACACGTACATGTGACTGTACGCCAGCGCATGTACATGTGACTGTACGCCAGCACACGTACATGTGACTGTACGCCAGCACACGTACATGTGACTGTACGCCAGCACACGTACATGTGACTGTACGCCAGCACACGTACATGTGACTGTACGCCAGCACACGTACATGTGACTGTACGCCAGCACACGTACATGTGACTGTACGCCAGCACACGTACATGTGACTGTACGCCAGCACACGTACATGTGACTGTACGCCAGCACACGTACATGTGACTGTACGCCAGCGCATGTACATGTGACTGTACGCCAGCACACGTACATGTGACTGCACGCCAGCACACGTACATGTGACTGTACGACAGCACACGTACATGTGACTGTACGCCAGCACACGTACATGTGACTGCACGCCAGCACACGTACATGTGACTGTACGCCAGCACACGTACATGTGACTGTACGCCAGCGCATGTACATGTGACTGTACGCCAGCACACGTACATGTGACTGTACGCCAGCACACGTACATGTGACTGTACGCCAGCACACGTACATGTGACTGTACGCCAGCACACGTACATGTGACTATACGCCAGGACACGTACATGTGACTGTACGCCAGCACACGTACATGTGACTGTACGCCAGCACACGTACATGTGACTGTACGCCAGCACTTGTCTTTCCATTGTGATTTCAGCTTAAGTTGTCAGTGTTGTCAGTATGAGTCACACAGTAACTGTACAGTGTTGTCAGTATGAGTCACACAGTAACTGTACAGTGTTGTCAGTATGAGTCACACAGTAACTGTGCAGTGTTGTCAGTATGAGTCACACAGTAACTGTACAGTGTTGTCAGTATGAGTCACACAGTAACTGTACAGTGTTGTCAGTATGAGTCACACAGTAACTGTGCAGTGTTGTCAGTATGAGTCACACAGTAACTGTACAGTGTTGTCAGTATGAGTCACACAGTAACTGTACAGTGTTGTCAGTATGAGTCACACAGTAACTGTACAGTGTTGTCAGTATGAGTCACACAGTAACTGTACAGTGTTGTCAGTATGAGTCACACAGTAACTGTACAGTGTTGTCAGTATGAGTCACACAGTAACTGTGCAGTGTTGTCAGTATGAGTCACACAGTAACTGTACAGTGTTGTCAGTATGAGTCACACAGTAACTGTACAGTGTTGTCAGTATGAGTCACACAGTAACTGTACAGTGTTGTCAGTATGAGTCACACAGTCACACAGTAACTGTACAGTGTTGTCAGTATGAGTCACACAGTCACACAGTAACTGTGCAGTGTTGTCAGTATTATTCACACAGTAACTGTACCGTGTTGTCAGTATGAGTCACACAGTAACTGTACAGTGTTGTCAGTATGAGTCACACAGTAACTGTACAGTGTTGTCAGTATGAGTCACACAGTAACTGTACAGTGTTGTCAGTATGAGTCACACAGTAACTGTACAGTGTTGTCAGTATGAGTCACACAGTAGCTGTGCAGTGTTTCAGTATGAGTCACACAGTAACTGTGCAGTGTTGTCAGTATGAGTCACACAGTAACTGTACAGTGTTGTCAGTATGAGTCACACAGTAACTGTACAGTGTTGTCAGTATGAGTCACACAGTAACTGTACAGTGTTGTCAGTATGAGTCACACAATAACTGTACAGTGTTGTCAGTATGAGTCACACAGTAACTGTACAGTGTTGTCAGTATGAGTCACACAGTAACTGTGCAGTGTTGTCAGTATGAGTCACACAGTAACTGTGCAGTGTTGTCAGTATGAGTCACACAGTAACTGTGCAGTGTTGTCAGTATGAGTCACACAGTAACTGTACAGTGTTGTCAGTATGAGTCACACAGTAACTGTGCAGTGTTGTCAGTATGAGTCACACAGTAACTGTGCAGTGTTGTCAGTATGAGTCACACAGTAACTGTACAGTGTTGTCAGTATGAGTCACACAGTAACTGTACAGTGTTGTCAGTATGAGTCACACAGTAACTGTACAGTGTTGTCAGTATGAGTCACACAGTAACTGTGCAGTGTTGTCAGTATGAGTTACACAGTAACTGTGCAGTGTTGTCAGTATGAGTCACACAGTAACTGTGCAGTGTTGTCAGTATGAGTCACACAGTAACTGTACAGTGTTGTCAGTATGAGTCACACAGTAACTGTACAGTGTTGTCAGTATGAGTCACACAGTAACTGTACAGTGTTGTCAGTATGAGTCACACAGTAACTGTGCAGTGTTGTCAGTATGAGTCACACAGTAACTGTACAGTGTTGTCAGTATGAGTCACACAGTAACTGTACAGTGTTGTCAGTATGAGTCACACAGTAACTGTACAGTGTTGTCAGTATGAGTCACACAGTAACTGTGCAGTGTTGTCAGTATGAGTCATACAGTAACTGTGCAGTGTTGTCAGTATGAGTCACACAGTAACTGTGCAGTGATGTCAGTATGAGTCACACAGTAACTGTACAGTGTTGTCAGTATGAGTCACACAGTAACTGTACAGTGTTATCAGTATGAGTCACACAGTAACTATGCAGTGTTGTCAGTATGAGTCACACACTAACTGTGCAGTGTTGTCAGTATGAGTCACACAGTAACTGTGCAGTGTTGTCAGTATGAGTCACAGTAACTGTACAGTGTTGTCAGTATGAGTCACACAGTAACTGTGCAGTGTTGTCAGTATGAGTCACACAGTAACTGTGCAGTGTTATCAGTATGAGTCACACAGTAACTGTGCAGTGTTGTCAGTATGAGTCACACAGTAACTGTACAGTGTTGTCAGTATGAGTCACACAGTAACTGTACAGTGTTGTCAGTATGAGTCACACAGTAACTGTGCAGTGTTGTCAGTATGAGTCGCACAGTAACTGTGCAGTGTTGTCAGTATGAGTCACACAGTAACTGTGCAGTGTTGTCAGTATGAGTCACACAGTAACTGTACAGTGTTGTCAGTATGAGTCACACAGTAACTGTGCAGTGTTGTCAGTATGAGTCACACAGTAACTGTACAGTGTTGTCAGTATGAGTCACACAGTAACTGTACAGTGTTGTCAGTATGAGTCACACAGTAACTGTACAGTGTTGTCAGTATGAGTCACACAGTAACTGTACAGTGTTGTCAGTATGAGTCACACAGTAACTGTACAGTGTTGTCAGTATGAGTCACACAGTAACTGTGCAGTGTTGTCAGTATGAGTCACACAGTAACTGTGCAGTGTTGTCAGTATGAATCACACAGTAACTGTACAGTGTTGTCAGTATGAGTCACACAGTAACTGTACAGTGTTGTCAGTATGAGTCACACAGTAACTGTACAGTGTTGTCAGTATGAGTCACACAGTAACTGTACAGTGTTGTCAGTATGAGTCACACAGTAACTGTACAGTGTTGTCAGTATGAGTCACACAGTAACTGTGCAGTGTTGTCAGTATGAGTCACACAGTAACTGTGCAGTGTTGTCAGTATGAGTCACACAGTAACTGTGCAGTGATGTCAGTATGAGTCACACAGTAACTGTACAGTGTTGTCAGTATGAGTCACACAGTAACTGTGCAGTGTTGTCAGTATGAGTCACACAGTAACTGTGCAGTGTTGTCAGTATGAGTCACACAGTAACTGTACAGTGTTGTCAGTATGAGACACACAGTAACTGTACAGTGTTGTCAGTATGAGTCACACAGTAACTGTACAGTGTTGTCAGTATGAGTCACACAGTAACTGTGCAGTGTTGTCAGTATGAGTTACACAGTAACTGTGCAGTGTTGTCAGTATGAGTCACACAGTAACTGTGCAGTGTTGTCAGTATGAGTCACACAGTAACTGTACAGTGTTGTCAGTATGAATCACACAGTAACTGTCCAGTGTTGTCAGTATGAGTCACACAGTAACTGTGCAGTGTTGTCAGTATGAGTCACACAGTAACTGTGCAGTGTTGTCAGTATGAGTCACACAGTAACTGTGCAGTGTTGTCAGTATGAGTCACACAGTAACTGTACAGTGTTGTCAGTATGAGTCACACAGTAACTGTACAGTGTTGTCAGTATGAGTCACACAGTAACTGTGCAGTGTTGTCAGTATGAGTCATACAGTAATTGTGCAGTGTTGTCAGTATGAGTCACACAGTAACTGTGCAGTGATGTCAGTATGAGTCACACAGTAACTGTACAGTGTTGTCAGTATGAGTCACACAGTAACTGTACAGTGTTGTCAGTATGAGTCACACAGTAACTATGCAGTGTTGTCAGTATGAGTCACACACTAACTGTGCAGTGTTGTCAGTATGAGTCACACAGTAACTGTGCAGTGTTGTCAGTATGAGTCACAGTAACTGTACAGTGTTGTCAGTATGAGTCACACAGTAACTGTGCAGTGTTGTCAGTATGAGTCACACAGTAACTGTGCAGTGTTATCAGTATGAGTCACACAGTAACTGTGCAGTGTTGTCAGTATGAGTCACACAGTAACTGTACAGTGTTGTCAGTATGAGTCACACAGTAACTGTACAGTGTTGTCAGTATGAGTCACACAGTAACTGTGCAGTGTTGTCAGTATGAGTCGCACAGTAACTGTGCAGTGTTGTCAGTATGAGTCACACAGTAACTGTGCAGTGTTGTCAGTATAAGTCACACAGTAACTGTACAGTGTTGTCAGTATGAGTCACACAGTAACTGTACAGTGTTGTCAGTATGAGTCACACAGTAACTGTACAGTGTTGTCAGTATGAGTCACCCAGTAACTGTACAGTGTTGTCAGTATGAGTCACGCAGTAACTGTGCAGTGTTGTCAGTATGAGTCACACAGTATCTGTACAGTGTTGTCAGTATGAGTCACACAGTAACTGTGCAGTGTTGTCAGTATGAGTCACACAGTAACTGTACAGTGTTGTCAGTATGAGTCACACAGTAACTGTACAGTGTTGTCAGTATGAGTCACACAGTAACTGTGCAGTGTTGTCAGTATGAGTCACACAGTAACTGTACAGTGTTGTCAGTATGAGTCACACAGTAACTGTACAGTGTTGTCAGTATGAGTCACACAGTAACTGTACAGTGTTGTCAGTATGAGTCACACAGTAACTGTACAGTGTTGTCAGTATGAGTCACACAGTAACTGTACAGTGTTGTCAGTATGAGTCACACAGTAACTGTGCAGTGTTGTCAGTATGAATCACACAGTAACTGTACAGTGTTGTCAGTATGAGTCACACAGTAACTGTGCAGTGTTGTCAGTATGAGTCACACAGTAACTGTGCAGTGTTGTCAGTATGAATCACACAGTAACTGTACAGTGTTGTCAGTATGAGTCACACAGTAACTGTGCAGTGTTGTCAGTATAAGTCAGACAGTCACAAACACAGTACACAACACAGTGTTCCTGTGACACTGTACTGGTCAGGCTGCTCCGCTTGTCTTACCTCCTCACCGCCTCACTCTGCATGTTATGTGTACCAAAATTTTCTTAGATTCTCAGTAGATATATACACAGAAATACTAGTCTTCCTTTCATGTAGAAATTCAGAAATATTCAGTTGATTAATTACATATACGCATGTATAACTACACGTAAAACAATGTAACGACTGTTGTTATCTGCACTAACCTTTGTCAAATTTCTCACTTCACGACAACCAAGTCTTGTTCACTTTAACATAATTGTTAATTAAAGTAGACGCCATTGTTTATTGTTCCAACATTCTAACTGTTTACTGTTGCAACACTCTAACTGTTTACTGTTGCAACACTCTAACTGTTTACTGTTGCAACACTCTAACTGTTTACTGTTGCAACACTCTAACTGTTTACTGTTGCAACACTCTAACTGTTTACTGTTGCAACACTCTAACTGTTTACTGTTGCAACACTCTAACTGTTTACTGTTGCAACACTCTAACTGTTTACTGTTGCAACACTCTAACTGTTTACTGTTGCAACACTCTAACTGTTTACTGTTGCAACACTCTAACTGTTTACTGTTGCAACACTCTAACTGTTTACTGTTGCAACACTCTGTTTACTGTTGCAACACTCTAACTGTTTACTGTTGCAACACTCTAACTGTTTACTGTTGCAACACTCTAACTGTTTACTGTTGCAACACTCTAAGTGTTGTTAGTCTTGCATCATAGTATTTGTGCTCTGAACTACTCCATTGTTCATGATTGTATCAAAGTGTTTTGAACACAGGTCGTTGAAAAGTTAGATATCACTTGGATAGAAAAATGGAACAAGTAAAATATTTTCATTTCGGCCTCAGTTAGAGGCCCTCTTCAGCAGATCTGCGGAAGAGCGTCTATGAGGTCAAAAGTTACATATTTCTCTCCCAGTGGTTTCTTTTCAAATATCTACGGTATATAGGGTTTACAATATATCAATGGTCAATAAGGGAAAATATCGCCAGTCCACCACTAGTCAGAAATATTTCAATGCCTAAGTCAGGAATTAAACTCTAAAATAATTATATACAGTAAGAAATATCACATTCTTCATATGCTCTTCTGTTTATACATAGTTCAACTGTGTACATATCTCACTGAGAACTCTACTTACTGCCTTACAGGAGCCTTGGGACGGCACTCCCTGTTTATTGTACTGTGCATGCTACATCACTGACACACACACACACACACACACACACACACACACACACACACACACACACACACACACACACACACACACACACACACACACACACACACACACACACACACACACACACGAGAAGAGGCGGGGCCAGGAGCTGTGACTCGACCCCTGCAACCACAAATAGGTGAGTACAAATAGGTGAGTACACACACACACACACACACACACTCACGTACTTCTTCAGTTTTATTCTCATAGTTCTGAGTTGACAGTATCTATACACTGCATGTTGTTGTAGCAGACACCTACACCCAGGAACGTGTAGACACACGTAGCACTGCACGTCTATTAAACTATACTATGGCTGTATTGCATGTCGTTATCAAGATATTTTGATCAATTATGGCTAATGTTAAATTTGATATCTACGCTTCTTTATAATGTAAGTGTTACTGTGTATGTCACATAAGTGTTACTATGTATAGTGCAATACATAAGTGTTACTGTGTATGTCACATAAGTGTTACTATGTATAGTGCAATACATAAGTGTTACTGTGTATGTCACATAAGTGTTACTATGTATAGTGCAATATATAAGTGTTACTGTGTATGTCACATAAGTGTTACTATGTATAGTGCAATATATAAGTGTTGATCTTAAATGTTATTCTTAAGCACAATAATCGTGCCATTAATTTAAATTTATTATATTTTAGTAGCCAAAAATCTATAAAAATAATTCACTGATAAATTAGATTGTCTGTTTTAATTCATAATGTAAAAACTTCACCAATATTTATACCTTAAATATTTATTACTAGTAATTTTTAATAATAATAATAATAATAATAATAATAATAATAATAATAATAATAATAATAATAATAATAATAATAATAATAATAATATATTTTTGTTGATTACTCTATTAACTTTTAAACGAAAGTATTTGCATAAGAAGTGTCACAAAATGTGGCAGTTACAAATTATTTTAAATTGGTGCGTCACCCAGGACCCAGTGGTTGTAACAACACACTGGCAGGTGCACTGTACCTCACTGTACCTCACTGTACCACCTCACTGTACCACCTCACTGTACCACCTCACTGTACCACCTCACTGTACCACCTCACTGTACCTCAGTGAGTCATTCGGCACTAGGTGAGGGGAGGCTGGAACCTCCGCGAGATACCCTACCCAGGTACTCCTTGTTATAACACGGGTACAGGTAACATGTACTCACCTGTAACACACGTGAGTGCAAGTGTACATGATGGAAAACGTTAAACTCGTAAGAAACATTCAAACCAAGTTGTGTAAGTTCGATCCTTCGTCCGCATATCGCGAGGCTGACATTTAAATTGTATTCACCTAACTGTAACATACAGGTCATGAAGTGTTCCACACCACTGTAACATACAGGTCATGAAGTCATCCACACCACTGTAACATACAGGTCATGAAGTCCTCCACACCACTGTAACATACAAGTCATGAAGTGTTCCACACCACTGTAACATACAGGTCATGAAGTCTTCCACACCACTGTAACATACAGGTCATGAAGTCCTCCACACCACTGTAACATACAAGTCATGAAGTGTTCCACACCACTGTAACATACAGGTCATGAAGTCCTCCACACCACTGTAACATACAGGTCATGAAGTCTTCCACACCACTGTAACATACAGGTCATGAAGTGTTCCACACCACTGTAACATACAGGTCATGAAGTCTTCCACACCACTGTAACATACAGGTCATGAAGTCCTCCACACCACTGTAACATACAGGTCATGAAGTCCTCCACACCACTGTAACATACAGGTTATGAAGTCTTCCACACCACTGTAACATACAGGTCATGAAGTCATCCACACCACTGTAACATACAGGTCATGAAGTCATCCACACCACTGTAACATACAGGTCATGAAGTCATCCACACCACTGTAACATACAGGTCATGAAGTCATCCACACCACTGTAACATACAGGTCATGAAGTCATCCACACCACTGTAACATACAGGTTATGAAGTCTTCCACACCACTGTAACATACAAGTCATGAAGTCATCCACACCACTGTAACATACAGGTCATGAAGTCATCCACACCACTGTAACATACAGGTCATGAAGTCATCCACACCACTGTAACATACAGGTCATGAAGTCTTCCACACCACTGTAACATACAGGTCATGAAGTCTTCCACACCACTATAACATACAGGTCATGAAGTGTTCCACACCACTGTAACATACAGGTCATGAAGTCTTCCACACCACTGTAACATACAGGTCATGAAGTCATCTACACCACTGTAACATACAGGTCATGAAGTCCTCCAAACCACTGTAACATACAGGTCATGAAGTCATCCACACCACTGTAACATACAGGTCATGAAGTCATCCACACCACTGTAACATACAGGTTATAAAGTCCTCCACACCACTGTAACATACAGGTCATGAAGTCATCCACACCACTGTAACATACAAGTCATGAAGTCATCCACACCACTGTAACATACAGGTCATAAAGTCCTCCACACCACTGTAACATACAGGTCATAAAGTCCTCCACACCACTGTAACATACAGGTCATAAAGTCCTCCACATCACTGTAACATACAGGTCATAAAGTCCTCCACACCACTGTAACATACAGGTCATAAAGTCCTCCACACCACTGTAACATACAGGTCATAAAGTCCTCCACATCACTGTAACATACAGGTCATAAAGTCCTCCACATCACTGTAACATACAGGTCATAAAGTCCTCCACACCACTGTAACATACAGGTCATGAAGTCATCCACACCACTGTAACATACAGGTCATGAAGTCATCCACACCACTGTAACATACAGGTCATAAAATCCTTCACATCACTGTAACATACAGGTCATGAAGTCATCCACACCACTGTAACATACAGGTCATGAAGTCATCCACACCACTGTAACATACAGGTCATGAAGTCATCCACACCACTGTAACATACAGGTCATAAAGTCCTCCACATCACTGTAACATACAGGTCATAAAGTCCTCTACATCACTGTAACATACAGGTCATGAAGTCCTCCACATCACTGTAACTCAAGCTTATCCTCACACCATTTACATTTATATCACTGCAAAATCTGCTCAAAAATTGTATTAATTAATCGTAAAATTACAGAATCTTACTACGGACTTCTGTATTTTCTGTTTGTTTTCCAGATTATCTTGCAGCTTAATAGGTAAATCTTTAATTTGAAGTTTATGCTTAAGCCTTTCATTTTAAGCTTATATTTCCGGGTTACAGGTTGAAACTTACAGTATATAGTCTGGTTCTTTGTTATAGATTATCTCTTACTTAACTATATGTTTATATTCCCATTTATTGCTAACTTTATCGACTTCATGAGGACAGAGTCAAGAATATACATTGATATACACACACGTCTCGGTGTATATACTTTGATAAAAACGTTGTTCAGTGCAGCGTTTCTTTAAAATATAAATATTGATATTAAATATTTCATGATTTCATTATATTTTTTTTTTGTTGTTGAATGAGAATTGATTGTTGGACAGAATTGTGCGTCCAGTCATTGTAGATCCTCTCTGCTGCCCCTTCATGAGTCTTGTGAGTCGTCCTGTTTGGTTCTTGGTTCACGGTGCTCCTGTTTGGTTCTTGGTGCTTCTCTTTGGTTCTTGGTTCATGGTGCTCCTGTATAGTTCTTCGTTCATGGTGCTCCTGTTTGGTTCTTGGTTCATGGCGCACCGGTATAGTTCTTGGTTCATAGTGCCGGTGTTTGGTTCTTAGTTCATGGTGCTCCTGTATAGTTCATGGTTCATGGTGCTCCTATTTGGTTCTTGGTGCTTCTCTTTGGTTCTTGGTTCATGGTGCTTCTGTATAGTTCTTGGTGCATGGTGCTCCTGTTTGCTTCTTGGTTCATGGTAAACTTGTTGTGTTCTTATTGTCGATAACGTAGGATGACTGGGTCTGAATTCCAGATATATTTACTATATTATATGGGAGTATGTTGAGTGTTTCGGTTGTGTGGAAGACACTGTATTCCGGGAACTAGGTTACCTTGAAGACACTCAGCCATGTTGAAGCCATTATCACTCTGGGTCCGCCAAGGCCACGATCACCTGTGGTGGTATTCCAGATAATATTCTAATCCTCATTACTGTTGTTCTATTCCTAGCTAACCTATATTGAATTGTGGATGATTTTAGTTTGAAGTATACCATCGTTACTGATCAATTATGATGTAAGTAATTTTGGATAAAAATGCAATTCAAATCAGCCTCGAGACAGGCACAATGAATATTGCCGCTGTACAGTATTTAGGATAGACATTTTTATAGGGGTGGGAGAACGGAATAATTTTTTTGTCTTTGGTCCAATTTCAATGAAATTTTTACAGTGATTTAAGCAGCATTTGAAACCTACACACTGTGTTTGTAGTGACTTTTTTTGCCTTAAAAGTTAGATAGAAAAAAAAATAAATAGTGCAAAATTCTGTAGGGCATAAAACTCTCTTTTTTCTACAATATTGGGAAGATGTATAATGCTCTAGTTGACATCAGATGAAATATAAGTGATAGATAATCCTGAACCCTACGCCGTTTGAGCGAAAATGTCAATAGATTGCACAATAAAAAATATTGAAGTTTGACTTAAGAAATCGTAATGACACGATTGCAAATATTGAAGTTTATTTGACTCACGAAATCGTTATTATTTTATTATCACACTGGCCGATTCCCACCAAGGCAGGGTGGCCCGAAAAAGAAAAACTTTCACCATCATTCACTCCATCACTGTCTTGCCAGAAGGGTGCTTTACACTACAGTTTTTAAACTGCAACATTAACACCCCTCCTTCAGAGGGGTGTTAACCGTGTCATTACGAAATCGTAATGACACGATTTCAAACAAACCATATCACGGGTGGGGTTAGAACCCGCGATCAGAGAGTCTCAAAACTCCAGAGAATCTGGAGTTTTGAGATTCTCTGATCGCGGGTTCTAACCCCACCCGTGGTATGGTTTGAAGTTTATCATTTATTTTAAGGATTTCTGGGGGAAGAAAAAAATCAGTAAAAAAAAAAAGCAGTATAAAACATCGCAAATTATCAAGGGTGTTAGTAGAACCATCATTAATCAATAACGTGTGCAAAAATCATGACACTCCTATTAATACTTTTCACAAAAAATGGGAAATAATGTCAACTTATTCCTGAGTTATACATATTTTGTTGTCTGTAAAACTCTATGATCGTGGTGTGCCAAATCTCAGCATGTTGCACACCTCAACACATGTTGACAGCCCATAGGCGACTGAGCTGTTGTTACTCCTTGTATTTGAGTCCTCAGAGATGTTGCAATGTAGTGTATTTAAAATGAAACAATCATAAAAAATTTTAATTTTTGGAGGAAAAAAAACTAACTGCCATCATGTCTTTTTTATGAGAGCAAGAAGAAAAAAATTACAATTTTTGGAAAGTTAAGACACATGTGCAACATCTGGATATCTTTAATGTAGACGTTTCGCCATCCAGTGGCTTTATCAATACAGATTCTAGGACATAATTAGAAGACAGTAGAACTATATACAAAAGATGAGGTAATCTGTCCCTCAGCTTTGGAGTTAGTGTTCACAGCATCGTGGTGGAGGAGAATCCGGAGCAAAGGCTTTGCTCCAGATTCTCCACCACCACAATGTTGTACATGTGTCTTAGCTTTTATATTGTCGGTATTTTATACTTTTAAGAACATAAGAACATAAGAAAGAAGGAACACTGCAACAGGCCTACTGACCCATTAGGAGCAGGTCCATGTCCCCCCTAGATTAGACCAATGATCCACCCCCCCCCCCGGATTAGCCCAATAACTCACCCAGTCTGGTCACCTCCACTCAAGGATGGAGCACTGCACCAGACCCAGCAGCACAAGCTAGTCAGGTCAACTCACACCCACCCACACCCACTCATGTATTTATCTAACCTATTTTTAAAACTACACAACATTTTAGCCTGAATAACTGTACTCGGGAGTTTGTTCCACTCATCCACAACTCTATTACCAAACCAGTGCTTTCCTATATCCTTCCTGAATCTGAATTTATCCAACTTGAAACCATTGCTGCGAGTCCTGTCTTGGCTGGAAATTTTCAGCGCGCTATTTACATCCCCTTTATTTATTCCTGTTTTCCATTTATACACCTCGATCATATCCCCCCTAATTCTACGCCTTTCGAGAGAGTGCAGATTCAGGGCCCTCAGTCTATCCTCATAGGGAAGATTTCTGATACATGGGATCATCTTTGTCATCCTCCTCTGTACGTTTTCCAGAGCATTTATATCCATTCTGTAATACGGTGACCAGAACTGAGCAGCATAGTCTAAATGAGGCCTAACCAAGGATATATAGAGTTGAAGAACAACCTGAGGACTTCTATTATTTATACTTCTAGATATGAAGCCAAGAATTCTGTTAGCTTTATTGCGAACACTAATGCACTGTTGTCTTGGTTTTAGGTTACTGCTAACCAGAACTCCTAAATCCTTTTCGCAATCAGTAGTATTAAGATCTACGTTATTTAGTTTATATGTGGCATGGTTATTTAACTGTCCAACATTTAGAACTTTACATTTGTCAATGTTAAACTGCATCTGCCACTTTTCCGACCATTGCATCAGTCTATTCAAATCATCCTGGAGTGCTCTAGTGTCCTCATTAGAATGAATTGGACGGCCTATTTTGGTGTCATCAGCAAATTTGCTTATGCCGCTATTTATTCCCTCATTTATGTCGTTTATGTAAATTGTGAACAACAACGGGCCCAATACTGACCCCTGAGGAACACCGCTTGTGACGTGCCCCCATTCTGATTTCTCCTCATTTATGCAGACTCTCTGCTGTCTATTTGTCAGCCATGCCTCTACCCAGGAAAAAATTTCTCCTATTCCGTGTGCCTTAAGTTTCCTCAATAGCCTCTGGTGTGGAACTCTATCGAAAGCCTTATTGAAGTCCATATACGCAATATCATATTCATTACCATGATCTACCTCCTCAAACACCTTAGTGAAAAAAGTTAGTAAATTGGTAAGACAGGAGCGCACCTTTGTAAAACCGTGTTGAGATTCATTAATCAATCTGTGCCTGTCAAGATGGCTACGAATTGCTTCGGCAATTATTGATTCCATAAATTTTCCCACTATGGAGGTAAGGCTTATTGGTCTATAGTTCGAAGCCAAGGACCTGTCACCTGCCTTGTAAATAGATATTACATTTGCCATTTTCCACTTATCAGGCACTATGCCAGTTTGTAGTGATATGTTAAAAAGATTAGCCAAAGGTATGCTAAGTTCCTCTTTACATTCCTTTAACACCCTTGCAAACAGTTCATCAGGGTCTTGGGATTTGTTAGGTTTTAGTGTCTCTATTTGTCTGAGGATCATGTCACTAGTTACCGCAATCGTACATAGTTTATTATCATCATGTTCTACATAATCTATTATTTCAGGAATATCGCTAGTATTTTCCTGGGTGAAAACTGAGAGGAAGTAGGTATTTAGAATTTCACATATATCCTTATCACTGTCAGTGATCTGACCAGAGTTACTCTTAAGTGGGCCAATCTTGTCCCTAATCTTACTTCTGTATACCTGAAAGAACCCTTTTGGGTTAGTCTTTGAATCCCTTGCGACCTTAGCCTCATAATCCCTTTTTGCTTTTCTTATTCCTTTCTTTATTTCTCTCTTTAATTGAATATATTGATTTCTTAACTGCCCATCCCCTCTTTTGATACGCCTATATATGCCTCTGTTTTGACCAATGAGATGTTTTAATCTATTGTTCATCCATTTGGGATCATTTTTGTTAGATCTAATTTCCCTACTCGGAACAAAAGTTGTCTAGGCAGCTAGAACTATGCTCTGAAAAACGTCATACTGGCAACCAAGATCACCTACTTGACCCATAGGGCATCCCAATTTAGCCCACCCAGGTAATTTTTCAGTCCCATGAAGTCGGCCAAGCGAAAATCTGGGACAGAGATTTGATTGCAGTTATCTGGGTAATTCCATGATATATTGAAACTAAGTGATTTGTGATCACTTTCCCGAAGCTCATCATTAACCTCAAGATTATTAATTAGTGAATTTTTGTTGGCATGAACCAAGTCAAGCAGATTGTTTCCTCTAGTTGGTTCTGTCACAACCTGTTCTAAAAATCAATCCTGAACCGTATCAAGAAAGTCATTAGACTCAAGACTTCCTGTCATAATGTTCCAGTCAATTTGTCTAAAGTTAAAATCTCCCATTATCACAACATTTTCATATCTAGATGCCTTATGAATTTCGTCCCATAACAGCTTACTGCCCTCCCTATCAAGGTTTAGGGGCCTATAAATCACACCCAAAATTAATTTGTCACGTCCCTCGAGAAACTGTAGTCAAACAGATTCTGTGTTTGATGTTTCTAATCTTATATCATGTCTAAGACAACAATTTAAATTTTCTCTGACATACATCGCCACTCCACCACGCTTCCTATTGACCCTATCAGTGTGGAGTAGTTTATAACCCTGTATGTTGCATTCAGAAGGCATTTCTCTATCTTTCAGGTTGGACAAGGTCTCTGTTATACCAATAATATCTATATTACCTACACTTGCAAGTAATCTTAGCTCATCTATCTTATTTCTTAGACTCCTAGTATTTGTATAGTAAACTTTAAGGGAGCTAGTCACTCGCTGACCTCTACTATCTCTTTTTGTTTGTTGATCAATTGATTTGCCATTACAAGCAACTTTATTCTGAATATTGTCTTTTAAACATATCCCTGAGGTATCCCGGTAATAACTACTGTTTTTAACCCTAATGCTGCAGCCTGATTGTTTCCCACAAACACCCATACCTCTATAATCTATCAGTTTAAATTCCTAGACAAGTCATCAATTACTCTCTCAACTGAATTGGCTAATGCAACTTTCTTGCACAATTTTTTGGAAAACATACTTAGAAATATGATAGAAACAAGTTGATTATATCAACTTGTTGCCAGAATTATGCGCTATTTTTTTGATAAGACAACATTTTTTCCATAATTTTTCAATCTTCCTTTTTTTTATCACTCCAAAAACGATCGCCCACCCCTTAGGATAGACATTTTTTTATATAGAGTTCTCAAAATATTCATAATTGTATTTCGAGTGTATTGGAAAATTTTATATAATGGATTAATTATTTATTCATGCAAATATGATAGGCAGATTTGTTTTTGCGTATCGGTAACTTACTAATCTCACCTAAACTTTCTGAAATTAACATAAACTAATTAGTTAGAGGTCAGCTAAAGAGAGTCTCGGGACAGTTAACATGTTGGAAATTATTCGTGCGAGCCTACTAATAGATGGATCAATCTTTTAGAATATATGGGACTGAGACTGCAACCCAACAGTCCTCGCTAAGCAGCGCCGGTTGTGTCTCCGTGAGGTATCTGTGAGTGAGTCGTATGTGGCAGATTCATAAGCACGAGATTATAGTCTCCCAAACCTGACAATAGTGGGAAGAAAATGGCCAGAATCGTAATCGAGGTGTGATAGAAAACAATTTGTTGTTGTTGTCCACTTTAGCCTACGTTGTTCCCAGCGGTTGCAGAGGTGTTAAGAGAACATTGAAAAATAATCAGAGAAAGGAATACTTCTGCGGGAAATCGGGAGTTCATGAAAAACTGGTCGAGGGTAATCTGCTTGTTCATTGCCTTGAACATTAGACTGTTTTATGTAAGTATTAAATTCCTTCTTGGCTTAGGCTCTCTTTATAAAATATTACTAAGTTATTTCACCGTTCGCGCCCAATTTTATTCTTGCCTTCCTTGATACATCTCTTAGTAAACAGTCAGGTTAGATTGTTATCAAGAACTGTTTTATGGTCGGTTTGAATGTTCGAGGCTACACATACAGAAGTCTTCCAGATAAAAGACCGGATACAACACTTTGAGGTGAAACAACAAGATTGTCGGTTAAATCGTCAGGTAAACATTTCTATGAACCCATAAAAGTAGAAGAGAATATTAGAACCACATCCGAAAACCTCGATTACGTTTCTTTTTCATTATATTTTTGCTTATTGCTGGAGACCAAAGCTTTCAGTTAGTTTAGGAATGTTTTAAATAAGACTCGTTCATCTTTCCACACACTGGGAAAAAGTTCCACTTGAACCATTAAACGTAATATCATAAACTGGTTGTGATGACTGGAAATAAAACTATATGGGAACATGAACGTATTTTTTGTTTGGCCTTAATTCAACGGAATGACTTGGTTCCCGGCATCAGATTTAAAGCTGAATGAAAAACAGAACGAGTTACCGTTATGTGAATGAAATGGTACTAAACTCTTTTGCAGTTTTTTGGTTCACAGGAAGGAAACCCGTCCAATTATCTTCAATATATCAGCAATCACTAAGACAATATACATAAAAAAAATAGCTTCAGGTCTTCTCATAGAATTATGCATTTGTTCACCACACCATCTAGATTTGGATGGTGACAGACTGAAGATTGAGACACTTATTCAACATATGGGAATCTTTATTCAGGAAACGTTTCGCCACACAGTGGCTTCATCAGTCCAATACAAAGCAGAAGGTGTAAGGAGAGGAGGAGTTTGAGGTAATCAGTCCCTCAGCCTGGAATCGATGTGTTCAGTCCATCAGTCTTGTAGAATGTACAGCATAGGGCCGTAGACGTGGCTTATGTACTGTAGTGAGGTGAGGCGAAACAGAAAGAGGTGGGGTCATAGTGGTACCATCCACTAGTCGAAGTAGGTCTTCGTCCAAAGGTTGGACAAGTGCTGAAGAATTCTTTGTAACAAGATCCCATGATGCTGCAGTGTCTGACAGTTGTGATGAATGGTTTGAAAAACCAACAAATTGAAGATTGAGAGACTTATGCACAGTATGGGAATCTTTATTCAGGAAACGTTTCGCCTCACAGTGGCTTCATCAGTCCAATACTCATCCTCTCCTTACACCTTCTGCTTTGTACTGGACTGATGAAGCCAATGAGTGGCGAAACGTTTCCTGAATAAAGATTCCCATATGTTGCATAAGTGTCTCAATATTCAATTTGTTGGTTTTTCAAACCATTCATCACACGTTGACAAACTGTAGAAATAAAGTGATGACTCAATATATTTTTTGCACAGATAATTACAGCATCTAACACTTATAAATATAATGTTCGACCCAACTAGGCAAGAAAAATATACCAAGTGAGGAGGGTATTAGACCCTTATCTAGCGCGAACAAGATATTTGCTGTCTCTGTTCCCTGTCAGACGGGGGAAAGAAGAATGGGGAAGGAGAGAAATGGGTGAAGGAGGCATGGGGAAGAGAAGTGGCCCAACCACTCCCGATTTTTACCTGGTAATGGGTGTTTGTTGTTAATAGAGGATGTATACTGCACTACGCAACACTTGTACACGTATATACAAGAACATGTCGACAAGCATACTCGTACGTTAGGTGTAGATATACTTTTTTTCACAAACTGATAGAAGGTTGCTGTTCAGGAAGTTTATGGGCGCAGGACGGGTGCACAGGGTGGGTGTGCAGGATGGGTGTGCAGGATGGGTGTGCAGGATGGGTGTGCAGGATGGGTGTGCAGGATGGGTGTGCAGGATGGGTGTGCAGGATGGGTGCACAGGATGGGTGTGCAGGATGGGTGCGCAGGATGGGTGTGCTGGATGGGTGTGCTGGATGGGTGTGCAGGATGGGTGTGCAGGATGGGTGTGCAGGATGGGTGCACAGGATGGGTGCATAGGATGGGTGCACAGGATGGGTGCGCTGGATGGGTGCACAGGATGGGAGCATAGGATGGGTGCACAGGATGGGTGTACAGGATGGGTGTGCAGGATGGGTGCACAGGATGGAAGTGCAAGATGGGTGCACAGGATTGGTGCGCAGGGTGGGTGCGAAGGATGGGTGCAGAGCATGGGTGCGAAGGATGGGTGCCCTGGATGGGTGTGCAGGATGGGTGCACAGGATGGGTGCAAATTATGGGTGTGCAGGATGGGTGAGCAGAATGGGTGCACAGGGTGAGTGTGCAGGATGGGTGTACAGAACGGATGCAAAGGATGGGTGCAGAGGATTGATGCACAGGATGGGTGTACATGATGGGTGTGCAGGATGGGTGTGCAGGATGGGTGTGCCGATTGGGAGCACAGGATGGGTGCACAGGATGAGTGCGCAGGATGGGTGTGCCGGGTCGGTGCACAGGATGGGTGCGGACGATGGGTGCACAGGATGGGTGTGCAGGATGGGCGTGAAGGATGGGTGGGCAAGATGGGTGCACAGGATGGGTGTGCATGATGGGTGTGCAGGATGGGTGCGCAGGATGGGTGCACAGGATGGGAGTGCAAGATGGGTGTACAAGATGGGTGCACAGGATGGGTGCTCAGGATGAGTGCATAAGATGGGTGTGCATGATGGGTGTGCAGGATGGGTGCACAGAATGGGTGTGCAGGATGGGTGTCCAAGATGGGTGTATAGGAAGGGTGTGCAGGATGGGTGTGCAGAGTGGGTGTGCAGGATAGATGTGCAGGATGGGTGCTCAGGATGGGTGCTCAGGATGGGTGCACAGGATGGGTGCGCTGGATGGGAGCACAGGATGGGTGCATAGAATGGGTGCACAGGATGGGTGTGCAGGATGGGTGCGCAGAATGAGTGCACAGGATGGGAGTGCAAAATGGGTGTACTGGATGAGTGCGCTGGATGGGTGTGCAGGATGGGTGCATAGGATGGGTGCACAGGATAGGTGTGCAGGATGGGTGCAAAGGATGGGTGCGCTGGATGGGTGCACAGGATGGGTGCATAGGATGGGTGCACAGGATGGGTGTGCAGGATGCGTGTGCAGGATGGGTGCGTCGGATGGGTGCATAGGATTGGTGCGCAGGGTGGTTGCGAAGGATGGGTGCAGAGCATGGGTGCGAAGGATAGGTGCCCTGGATGGGTGTGCAGGATAGGTGCACAGGATGGGTGCACATGATGGGTGTGCAGGATGAGTGCGCAGAATGGGTGCACAGGGTGAGTGCACAGGATGGGTGTACAGGACGGATGCACAGGATGGGTGCAGAGGATTGGTGCACAGGATGGGTGTACAGGATGGGTGCGCAGGATGGGTGTGCAGGATGTGTGTGCCGGTTGGGTGCACAGGATGGGTGCACAGGATGGGTGCGCAGGATTGGTGTGCCGGGTCGGTGCACAGGATGGGTGTGCAGGATGGGCGTGAAGGATGGGTGGGCAAGATGGGTGCACAGGATGGGTGTGCAGGATGAGTGTGCAGGATAGGTGCACAGGATGGGTGTGCAGGATGGGTGTGCAGGATGGGTGCACAGGATGAGTGTGCAGGATGGGTGTGAAGGATGGGTGTGCAAGATGGGTGTGCAAGATGGGTACACAGGATGGGTACACAGGATTGGTGCACAGGATGGGTTCGCAGGATGGGTGCACAGGATGGGTTTGCAAGGTGGGTGTGCAGAGTGGGTGCACAGGATGGGTGTGCAGGACGGGTGTGCAGGATGGGCTCACAGGATGTGTGTGCAAGATGGATGTGCACGATGGGTGCGCAGGGTGGGTGAACATGATGGGTGTACAGGATGATTGTGCAGGATGGGAGTGCTGGATGGGTGTGCAGGATGGGTGTGTAGGATGGGTGTGCAGGATAGGTGCACAGGATGGGTGCATATGATGGGTGCACAGGATGGGTGCGCTGGATGGGTGCACAGGATGGGTGCATATGATGGGTGCACAGGATGGGTGTGCAGGATGGGTGCGCAGGATGGGTGCACAGAATGGGAGTGCAAGATGGGTGTACAAGATGTGTGCACAGGACGGGTGCACAGGATGGGTACATAGGATGGGTGTGCTTGATGGGTGTGCAGGATGGGTGCACAGAATGGGTGTGCAGGATGGGTGTGGAAGATGGGTGTACAGGATGGGTGTACAGGATGGGTGTGCAGAGTGGATGTGCAGGATAGATGTGCAGGATGGGTGCTCAGGATGGGTGCACAGGATGGGTGCACAGGATGGGCGCACTGGATGGGTGCACAGGATGGGTGCATATAATGGGTGCACAGGATGGGTATGCAGGATGGGTGCGCAGGATGAGTGCACAGGATGGGAGTGCAAGATGGATGTACAGGATGAGTGCGCTGGATGGGTGTGCAGGATGGGTGCACAGGATGGGCGCACAGGATGGGAGCGCTGGATGGGTGCACAGGATGGGTGTGCAGGATGCGTGTGCAGGATGGGTGCGTCGGATGGGTGCACAGGATTGGTGCACAGGGTGGGTGCGAAGGATGGGTGCAGAGCATGGGTGCGAGGGATGGGTGCCCTGGATGGGTGTGCAGGATGGGTGCACAGGATGGGTGCACATGATGGGTGTGCAGGATGGGTGCGCAGAATGGGTGCACAGGGTGAGTGCGCAGGATGGGTGTACAGGACGTTTGCACAGGATGGGTGCGGAGGATTGGTGCACAGGATGGGTGTACAGGATGGGTGCGCAGGATGGGTGTGCAGGATGGGTGTGCCGGTTGGGTGCACAGGATGGGTGCACAGGATGGGTGCGCAGGATGGGTGTGCCGGGTCGGTGCACAAGATGGGTGTGCAGGATGGGCGTGAAGGATGGGTGGGCAAGATGGGTGCACAGGATGGGTGTGCAGGATGAGTGTGCAGGATAGGTGCACAGGATGGGTGTGCAGGATGGGTGTGCAGGATGGGTGCACAGGATGAGTGTGCAGGATGGGCGTGAAGGATGGGTGTGCAAGATGGGTGCACAGGATGGGTGTGCAGGATGGGTGTGCAAGATGGGTGTGCAAGATGGGTACACAGGATGGGTACACAGGATTGGTGCACAGGATGGGTGCGCAGGATGGGTGCACAGGATGGGTTTGCAGGGTGGGTGTGCAGAGTGGGTGCACAGGATGGGTGTGCAGGACGGGTGTGCAGGATGGGCTCACAGGATGTGTGTGCAAGATGGATGTGCACGATGGGTGCGCAGGGTGGGTGCACATGATGGGTGTACAGGATGATTGTGCAGGATGGGAGTGCTGGATGGGTGTGCAGGATGGGTGTACACGTAGGATGGGTGTGCAGGATAGGTGCACAGGATAGGTGCATATGATGGGTGCACAGGATGGGTGCGCTGGATGGGTGCACAGGATGGGTGCATATGATGGGTGCACAGGATAGGTGTGCAGGATGGGTGCGCAGGATGGGTGCACAGGATGGGAGTGCAAGATGGGTGTACAGGATGTGTGCACAGGATGGGTGCACAGGATGGGTACATAGGATGGGTGTGCATGATGGGTGTGCAGGATGGGCGCACAGAATGGGTGTGCAGGATGGATGTGCAAGATGGGTGTACAGGATGGGTGTGCAGGATGGGTGTGCAGAGTGGATGTGCAGGATAGATGTGCAGGATGGGTGCTCAGGATGGGTGCACAGGATGGGTGCACAGGATGGGTGCACTGGATGGGTGCACAGGATGGGTGCATATAATGGGTGCACAGGATGGGTGTGCAGGATGGGTGCGCAGGATGAGTGCACAGGATGGGAGTGCAAGATGGATGTACAGGATGAGTGCGCTGGATGGGTGTGCAGGATGGGTGCATAGGATGGGTGCACAGGATAGGTGTGCAGGATGGGTGCACAGGATGGGTGTGCAGGGTGGGTGCACATGATGGGTGTGCAGGATGATTGTGCAGGATGGGAGTGCAGGATGGGTGTGCAGGATGCGTGCGCAGGATGGGTGTGCTGGATGGGTGTGCATAATGGGTGTGTAGGATGGGTGTGCAGGATGGGTGCACAGGATGGGTGCATATGATGGGTGCACAGGATGGGTGCGCTGGATGGGTGCACAGGATGGGTGCATATGATGTGTGCACAGGATGGTTGTGCAGGATGGGTGCGCAGGGTGGGTGCACAGGATGGGAGCGCAAGATGGGTGTACAGGATGTGTGCACAGGATGGGTGCACAGGATGGGTGCATAGGATGGGTGTGCATGATGGGTGTGCAGGATGGGTGCACAGAATGGGTGTGCAGGATGGGTGTGCAAGATGGGTGTACAGGATGGGTGTGCAGGATGGGTGTGCAGTGTGGGTGTGCAGGATAGATGTGCAGGATGGGTGCTCAGGATGGGTGCACAGGATGGGTGCACAGGATGGGTGCACTGGATGGGTGCACAGGATGGGTGCATATAATGGGTGCACAGGATGGGTGCATATAATGGGTGCACAGGATGGGTGTGCAGGATGGGTGTGCAGGATGGGTGCGCAGGATGAGTGCACAGGATGGGAGTGCAAGATGGGTGTACAGGATGAGTGCGCTGAATGGGTGTGCAGGATGGGTGCACAGGATGGGTGCATAGGATGGGTGCACAGGATGGGTGTGCAGGATGCGTGTGCAGGATGGGTGCGTCGGATGGGTGCACAGGATTGGTGCGCAGGGTGGGTGCGAAGGATGGGTGCAGAGCATGGGTGCGAAGGATGGGTGCCCTGGATGGGTGTGCAGGATGGGTGCACAGGATGGGTGCACATGATGGGTGTGCAGGATGGGTGCGCAGAATGGGTGCACAGGGTGAGTGCGCAGGATGGGTGTACAGGACGGATGCACAGGATGGGTGCGGAGGATTGGTGCACAGGATGGGTGTACAGGATGGGTGCGCAGGATGGGTGTGCAGGATGGGTGTGCCGGTTGGGTGCACAGGATGGGTGCACAGGATGGGTGCGCAGGATGGGTATGCCGGGTCGATGCACAGGATGGGTGCCGACGATGGGTGCACAGGATGGGTGTGCAGGATGGGCGTGAAGGATGGGTGGGCAAGATGGGTGCACAGGATGGGTGTGCATGATGGGTGTGCAGGATGGGTGCACAGGATGGGTGCACAGGATGGGAGTGCAAGATGGGTGTACAGGATGGGTTCACAGGATGGGTGCTCAGGATGGGTGCATAGGATGGGTGTGCATGATGGGTGTGCAGGATGGGTGCACAGAATGGGTGTGCAGGATGGGTGTGCAAGATGGGTGTACAGGAAGGGTGTGCAGGATGAGTGTGTAGAGTGGGTGTGCAGGATAGATGTGCAAGATGGGTGCTCAGGATGGGTGCACAGGATGGGTGCACAGGATGGGTGCGCTGGATGGGAGCACAGGATTAGTGCATAGAATGGGTGCACAGGATGGGTGCGCAGGATGGGTGCGCAGGATGAGTGCACAGGATGGGAGTGCAAGATGGGTGTACAGGATGAGTGCGCTGGATGGGTGTGCAGGATGGGTGCATAGGATGGGTGCACAGGATAGGTGTGCAGGATGGGTGCAAAGGATGGGTGTACAGGATGGGTGCGCTGGATGGGTGCACAGGATGGGTGCGTAGGATGGGTGCACAGGATGGGTGTGCAAGATGCGTGTGCAGGATGGGTGCGTCGGATGGGCGCATAGGATTGGTGCGCAGGGTGGGTGTGAAGGATGGGTGCAGAGCATGGGTGCGAAGGATGGGTGCCCTGGATGAGTGTGCAGGATGGGTGCACAGGATGGGTGCACATGATGGGTGTGCAGGATGGGTGTGCAGGATGGGTGTGCCGGTTGGGTGCACAGGATGGGTGCACAGGATGGGTGCGCAGGATGGGTGTGGGGGCGGGGCACAGGATGGGTGCGGACGATGGGTGCACAGGATGCGTGTGCAGGATGGGCGTGAAGGATGGGTGGGCAAGATGGGTGCACAGGATGGGTGTGCAGGATGAGTGTGCAGGATGGATGCACAGGATGGGTGTGCAGGATGGGTGTGCAGGATGGGTGCATAGGATGAGTGTGCAGGATGGGCGTGAAGAATGGGTGTGCAAGATGGGTGCACAGGATGGGTGTGCAGGATGGGTGTGCAAGATGTGTGTGCAAGATGGGTGTGCAGGATGGGTGCGCCGGATGGGTGTGCAGGGTGGGTGTGCAGTGGGTACACAGGATGGGTGTGCAGGATGGGTGTGCAGGATGGGTTCACAGGATGTGTGTGCAGGATGCAGAGGGATGTGCACGATGGGTGTGGATGGATGTGACATGTGCAGGATGGGTGTGCAGGATGAGTGTGGATGCACAGGGATGGGTGTGCAGGATTGGTGTGCAGGATGTGCAGGATGGGTGTGCAGGATGATGGGAGTTCAGGATGAGTGTGCAGGATGGGCGTGAAGAATGGGTGTGCAAGATGGGTGCACAGGATGGGTGTGCAGGATGGGTGTGCAAGATGTGTGTGCAAGATGGGTACACAGGATGGGTACACAGGGTTGGTGCACAGGATGGGTGTGCAGGATGGGTGCGCCGGATGGGTGTGCAGGGTGGGTGTGCAGTGGGTACACAGGATGGGTGTGCAGGATGGGTGTGCAGAATGGGTTCACAGGATGTGTGTGCAGGATGGGTGCAGAGGATTGATGTGCACGATGGGTGTGCACGATGGATGCACAGGGTGGGTGCACAGGACGGATGTGCAGGATGGGTGTGCAGGATGAGTGTGCAGGATGGGTTCACAAGGCGGGTGCGCAGGATGGGTGTGCAGGATTGGTGTGCAGGATGGGTGCACAGGATGGGTGTGCAGGATGGGTGTGCAGGATGGGTGTGCAGGATGGGTGTGCAGGATGGGTGTGCAGGATGGGTGTGCAGGATGGGTGTGCAGGATGGGTGTGCAGGATGGGTGTGCAGGATCCTAATTTTCAAGTAATGAGTCAATGGTTGATCAACGCTCAGCACAATATACAGTAATAATATTGACACAATATTAAGTTGAGCAGCCTTAAATTATCTAGAAGTTTTTTGTTTAGCTTTTAAGTAACTGATGGGTATTAAGTACGGTTTATCTTGTTAATTTTAGGTGATTAGGTAATTTTTAAGTAAGTCCTTCAAGTGATTTGCAGTTGGGGTCCTTTAATGTGTTCTGGCAATGAATTCCAGATATTCGGGTCCTTAATGTGCAAACCATTTTTGCTCAGGGAGAGATGGACACGAGGGATATGGAAGAGTGATTTGTGTCTCTTATTATGGCTGTGTGTTCTGTTGTAGTTATCAAGGAGGAGTTTGAGACGAGGGTTTATATTTGAGGGTAGTGTTCTGTGTATGTAGTAGGACCAATAACAAGTGTAGATGTTTTGTATATTAAGCAAGCTAAGACTCTCGAAAGGCAGTGGAGTGTGTTGTCTAGTGCAGGAGTTAGTAATCAATCGCACTGGTGAGTTATTAAAGGTTTAAGGTGTTGTGCTGTGGTTGAGCCCCATGCACTAATACCATAGGTGAGGTAAGCGTAAATAAGAGAGGGATACAGAGCAAGAAGAGCTGATTGGGGTACATAGGACCATATTTTTGTAACATGTCTACTGTTTTGGAGACTGCAGTCAAGATGGAGACCTAGAAATTTGCCCTCTGTCTGTCTAGAAATGGGTGAACCATTTATCAATATGTTTAGCTGTACGTATGAAGCTCTCTTTCCAAATAGCACGAAGTAGGTTTTGTCTGTATTTAGAGTAATTTGTTGGTAGTCATCCAAGTAGATATTCTTAGCAGTTCGACATTTACGGTGTCTGTTAGTATGGTTGAGTTTGGGTGAGAGAAGACATAAGTTGTGTCATCTGCAAATAAAATAGGTTTAAGGAGATTAGATGCGTTTGGAAGGTCATTGATGTAAATGAGAAAGAGAAGTGGGCCAGGAACGCTTCCCTGTGAGAATCCAACAAGAATAGGTTGTGTGATGGACCTGGCTCCATTTGTGTGTACATACTGGGTTCTGTTGCTAATTTAAGATTTTAGGTAACCGAGAGAGTGACCTCTGACCCCATAATGTTCGAGTTTTAGGTGCAATAGGTCATGGTCAACTGTATCAAAAGCTTTTCGTAAGTCTATGAAAAGTCATTAGTACTTTTTTTCGGTCTGAATCCAAACTGACTTGAGTATGTTGTGGGATACTAAGTACTAGTAGACTTGTTTGTGAATTAATTTTTCGAAGATTTTAGATAGTAGGGGCAAGTTTGATATAGGCCTATAATTATTCATTTCAGTTGGATCACCTCTTTTGAGGATCGGGATGACCCTTGTTGTCTTGAGTATCGGTGGGAAGGTGGAAGATTCAATGGATTTGATAAAGAGAGTTGCAATAATTGGTGACAACACATGAGAAGCTTTTTTATACATGAGTGGTGGTAGGTTATGTAGGTTTCCTGCCTTGTTCTTTAGTATTTTGATGAGCGAGATTTCAGTAGGGTTTGTTGGGGCTAAAAATAGATTATTTGGGTAGTTGCCAGTGAGGTAGTCTTTTGGTTGAATGTTTGTGTTTGGGAGTTTGCTTGCTAGCTTTGTTCCTACGGTTGAGTAAAAGACATTAAGTTTATTGGCAGTAACTGTTGGCTGGAGAAGAGGTTCTTCTGGTTTCGTTAAGTTAATTATTTTGTTTCGTGGCAGTTTTTTAGATCCTAGAATTTCAGATAAGGTTTTCCAGGTCTTTTTCATATCACCTTTTACGTCATGAAATCTGGTTTAGTAATACAGTTTATGACCTCCTTATCAGATTACTTAGTAATTTTGAGTAACGGTTTGCCAGATCCTTTGCTATTAGACCCATTCTGTGCTGTTTTTCAAAGCGATGTTTTTATTAGTAGATTTGAGGATGTTATTTGTAAGCCAGCGGCTGTTTAGTCTTTTTACTGTAATCTGCTTAATTTTTATTGGGCAATGCATGTTATAGAGGTTTTTGTTTTTTTGTAAATAAAATATTAACACATTCATCAATATCGAAGTTGTCTGAGCTCATTTTGCCAGTCGATGTTACTTAATGCTGAAATAAAGCTATTAACAGATGACTCGTTATGTAGTGTAAATGTGATCTTAGTTGTGTCCTGGACACTTTACATAAGTTGGTTATGAGAAAGATGGGATAGTGGTCAGTGGTTACAGAGGTAATGAATTCACAATTTACAAAGGTAATGAACTCACAATTTGCAAAGGTAATGAACCTACCTGGAGTTCATTACCTTTGTAAATTGTGAGTTCATTACCTTTGTAAATTGTGAATTCATTACCTCTGTAACTTGCTCAGCTATCAAAACTTTGAGGCCCAGTCCCTGGACCCATTATGTACCTCTGTAATCTTTTGACTACCGCCCACAGGATGGGTATGGGGTGCATAATAAACATATTAAACATACTAACTGGTGTTATCTGTGATTATGCTTGCTTTTAATGGGGATATTGTGTTTGTCCAGATATAGTCTAGTAAGGAGGCATTTTTCTCGGAGATTCTTGTAGGTCTTTTTTATAGTTGGCAGAAGTAGACAGTTGCTCATAGTGTTTGTAAATTCAGTTACTTGTGGGTGATGGTAAGTATCAGGTGGTGTTTATTCATCTCTGCATCAGTTATCATCTATAGATTGCTCTAACTGTTAAAGGTTTTTTAAGGTCTTTGGATTTAAATTAAGCAAATGTATACTCATCATATACATCCCTTGTGCAAGTAGAATTTATACATTCAAGTTCATTACAGTATAGAGCCGTTCCACCTCCTAATTGGTCTGGTCTACAATTGTGTATGGTTGTGTAGCCAGGAATGGAATAGAATTGTTTTTAGGATCGTGTAAGTCATTTAACAAGATGTTAATATCAGGATCAATGTTAGCAATCATATGACTACAGCAGGCTTATGGATGCATAACTAACAGAAAAGAAACTATTAACTATTAACAAGGGTTGATATAATGACTATAACAGGTATTAAATCAATATTGCACAACTTTTAAGGTTCAGTATTGCACTGGAGGTAATATGAAACTTATATAAGGCAGTACAAAGTATTGGTATGTGAAGAACTGTTCTAAGAGAATATATATTGAGACTAAAATAAATAATAATACAATAAATACAAAATGGACAGATAGTAAATATAGTATTAAACAAATTTAGACAGTAAGATTTGACTTGTAACATAAAATTTAAGCAAGTAATACAAAGGATATGAGGTAGTTGGTGCTAACTAGTAAAATATAGTACTAGGATTTGTACGATAATGCAGTAGGAACATACACTACACGTAGATAATAATGTTAAAGACGAATTAGTTAATTTGTCTCGGTAAAATTAGCTTCTCTAAGGAAGTTGGTGTATCAGGTGTTATCCAGTTTTCATCATCTGTTAGATCCAGTGCCGGATTTAGATGAAGAGAGGCCCTAGGCTGTTCCACGTGTGAGGCCCCTGCCAGTACCCAACCCTCATGACTAGAGGAAGATGGAAGAGTGTTTAAACAAAACTGAGTGAGGCCGAGAATTGCCCTTCTCATTAACACCAGAGTACAAATGACTGACGGCCTCAGTCAACTTAATCTATCTCACTGCTTTCCTGGAAGGACAATACAGAAATCAGTGTCAGTGTTAAGTTATTGACTTAAGACAATATTATTCTGTAATGGAGCGCAAGGAAGAGTTGTTTAGAAACTACAGTACGTTATGACAACATATGTAAGGCCTATGACAGTGTCAAAAATATACACTTTGGCAGGAGGCCTCCTACATTTTGAGTCCCTAGGCTTCAGCCTGCCAAGCCTACAGGTGAATCTGGCACTGGTTAGATCACTTAGTATCCTTGACCTTATGAATTCCTCCTTGTACATATAGCGTCTGGCTCTTTGTTGCAGTCTTATATTCTGTGCGGGATTACACAGATCAGATAGGCTGTGATGCTAATCATGTGGGGTGGATTTTCTTTGTCAGCTAAGTAGAATTTAAGTATATTATACAACCGGCGCTTCTGGAGGGCGAGATTGACTGTGTGGACTTCGTGCATGACACGAAGGTCCTACTAGTTCACTTAAATTTATACGTAACAGAAGCACGCAGGAATATTTTAGTACCTAGCAGATCTTCATATTGTACAGGTGTCTCTTGAGCCTGGCGGCATCTAAACAGTTGGAAAAGACGTGAGTTTGCTACGCTTACTTTGTCAATGACGTATTTTGTGGCGTTCAGCAACCTGTCAGCATCGTAACCCAAGATGTTACTGGTGTTCTTGATAGCAGCAGGAGTGTCTCTGTAATTCCTCTACTCTTCTATCGTCGCGTATGTTTGGTTGTTTCAGATGGATGTCAGGTTCCCTTTTGTTCTATGTCGGCCTCCCAGTGACTTTATTTCAGTTTTTTGGTCCCACTCCAGGTCACCTTTAGCTCTGTCCAAAGTTTACTCTGTCTCTTTCTAACATTCACAGATTTTTTTTGTAGTCACTGACTTAAAACGGCCTCACTATAATACTTTAGCCTGTGTTGCAAGCTCACCACCGTGAGCATGTTCTGTGTGTCTCGTGTCGTCGGCACCTCTTCATGGCTCACAGGAAGTCTTTTGCTCAGACTGGAAGAAGAAATATATCTTCCATACATCGTACAGTACACGTAAAAAGCATCGGCTAAACGCTTTACCATCTTCCTCTAAAACATACGTGATTAAATTCTTGGTTTTCTCTTCATATCGCCAGCTCTGCAGTCGTTCCTGGGACGCTATGCCATGTAATGGTTTGTATATCGACTTGTAAGTGTAATTATCACAGTTGTTTTGTCTGTGAAACATGGTAGTGTGTGTATGGAGTCCATGTTGCTGATAAATATGCTAGTACTGTAGTATAATGACCAAAATTACGTTATATTTACAACTATATGGCGTGAATCTCAATGACGTAAAACTTTTGGATAAAGCAGTAACAGAAGAGCATTGTTGCTCTTCATTTAGTATACCTAGCATCACTGCCTCTATGTACCTTGTATATCTAGGATCATTATCTGTATATACTCTCATCTAGTATACCAAGCATCGTTGCTTCTCTATACTCTTGTATTCTTGTAATACTGTAGTGAGGCCACCAGACATCTGGCTTAAGCTTTTTAATGGAGAATTTTGAGGTACTCAGATTTATTTAGAGAAAAAGGAGAGTAATTTCAGTTTGCTGTATCAAGAGTCCTTCACCGGCATCAAGGAACTCGTCTCTGGATGGGTACAGACAGGTGAGTGTAATAGGGAAGGAGGACCTGGTACTCACAAGAGTAAACTCCTCCACTTGTTTTTATTGCTCAAGAGGCACACTAAGCTTCCTCAGTTGTTTTTGTAACGTTGTCTCTCCAAGGTAGCCTAGAGGTGATTGTCCCTGTGAAACAAGAACATCGAGGTAGGCTTTTCTCTTTAACTTTTAAAAAATAGGTGTTAACCCAGTCGTTACCGCTTGGTGAAGTCGCTTATTCAAAAACTTACAAATGTGACCAGTCACCTTGATATCAGAACACCAGTCACCTTGATATCAGAACACCAGTAGAAAGTTCTGATATTCATGCCAACCAGATTTAGAATTATACAGCACTTTATTAACCATACTTTCCTAGTAAAATAAATAATGATCTTAAGTGTTCATAAAATGTGATTTACACAGCTGGCGAATGATTGTACTTGAGCATCACCAACATAGATGTATATATATTTACCTTGTCAGACCAGAAGGTTGTAGCTGGTTCTTAAAACACTGACCATAGTTATAACTGTATATGTAATTATTAGCAATGCTTAATTAATGGTCAGTTTTCAATCTGTTTTGAGTAAAATAATAATGCATTCAAAGTGTTATTTAATATAAATAGTCTGAGTGTACAGCGGTCCACCCGTCGTGATAACGGACAAAAAATTTATTGCAGGAAAATAGTAGAATCATACAATGCTATAATTCCGGGTTCACGTTAGAGCAACATGAAAATATTACCCCCATGTGTAACAGTTGAAGATATCATCAGTGCGTCTTTCAATCTTGCAGCTATTGACCTGCTCAGTTCTGTGTCGCTGGTGACCAACCCTAGACACCAGAGGCCTCCTCCAGCCCCGCGCACCTGAAACCTTGCCAGGTAACAGTGTTCCTACCCTGCCAGGGCGCCGCCAGTACACGCCCAGTCCATGTACACAAGGTAGCCTCCATGGAGTGGCACTTATGCTGGCTTCCATGCTGCCTCTGTATACAAGGCTGTCTTGGAGGAGTCTGCACCGCTCTTCACAACCCTCTCTGTGCACGAGATTGTCTGGATGTATCAAGAATGTAAGTCACAGTTATTCTGTGACTGGAAAAAATCGCAACAAACACATAAATTGGAAATGGAAGCCATACTACTTTTCGATGTCCTGGACAATTATTAACTAGCGTGCGATAAGAAGGAGGAAAAAATGCTGAACCAAGATGGACAAAAACATAGTCTGTTTCCATTTTCATTTATTTGTTAGTTGTGAATGGTGTTGATTTACCAATACCTTCCAAACTATCTTTGTGTACAGGCAGTCTTCACCGTGCTGACGCTGTCATGGGTGTGGTCTGTCTTCACGTTACCGAGGGTAGCCTGAAGACAGCGTCAATACGGTGTTCAGACACTTATAACAGGAGTTGTGGAGACTTACCTTGGCCCTCCTCCAGGTGTTTACTGGCGGAGAGGACCTGTACTACCTTGGAGGAGGACCTTATATGAAGCTTCATGAGTATATTGCCATGGCCTCTGTTGCAGTTAAAGACAATCCTTTCATTTTACCGAGGGATATGTACTGGTGGCGTCCTCCGCACTCATACTTTCTTACTTATAACATTGTATATTCACAGAGAAGCGCTAAACCCGTAAAAGGGTCATACAGCGCCTTGGGAATGGGAGGTATTGTGGTTTGATCCGTGGAAAGAGAGAATAACTCAAATTCTTTGGATCAAGAGCATTTTTGTGGTTTTCAAGCCTTGTTGGCTGAGCTGGACTTGGAAGCATTTAACATTGTTCACTTTTTAACTCAGCAGTAAAACATTCTAGTTTTCCCAGTATGTAAGTTTGATATAACGTTGAGTTTAATATAAGAGTAAGTATAATAATACACGCATGCAGTAATACATTAGTTAGTAAGATTGCAAAGTATTAAGGGAAACACATTTATTAGCGAATTGTAGTGTAGGATATTAATTGATATTTTTATTGAAATAGATTAAACAAGTATGTTGAGATGAACACAGGTGTGGTGTACCTCACACAACATGTACTAAGATGACCAACTGGAGTGTTCAGTGTAGTCAAACCAACACAGGTGTAGTGTACCTGACAGCAACATGTACAGGTGATGAAACACATGATTGTCAAAGAATATTTTGTTGTAAACAAGTGGACTGTAGATGTGATAAGAACTCTGGTTCCCGACATGTATTCTACCTTACTAGATCCCTGTCACTTCCAATACTAACTTTCTTTTTTATGATGCTCCCAATTTGTCAGCAGCCCAAAATAAAATTAAAATTAAATCTTTTTTAAAGTCTATGTGAAAAGAAATTATAAACCCTTCCCTAACTAACAAACAGTGGTGTAGGAATACGCTTCTCAGCTTGCCTTTCCAGCATTCTTATTCGTCTCTACAACATTCAGTGAATTAATAAAGCAAATTGTACCTGATCACGAAGGTAATTTACCAGAGATGCAGGAGCCATGCGTCACTAGTGGTAATATTCAGTGGGATGCTCTCATAACTCCAGCACTAAAATCAGCTGCACCTGTTATTCATTAATGTTGCAGTTTAAAAACTGTAGTGTAAAGCACCCTTCTGGCAAGACAGTGATGGAGTGAATGATGGTGAAAGTTTTTCTTTTTCGGGCCACCCTGCCTTGGTGGGAATCGGCCAGTGTGTTAATAAATAAATAAATAAATAAATAAATATATATATATATATATATATATATATATATATATATATATATATATATATATATATATATATATATATATATATATATATATATGTATTATATATATGCAATAATATCACATTAAACAGGTGATTTCAGAATATGCAAAACAACCACTCTGAAAGGAGAGAGAAATTCAAAGCGCTTTCATGACTACTCACATTATCAAGGAACTATGAAAGTAAGGCATCCAAGGAAGCTATATAAGGGGTCTGGCCAACACCTCACTATCAGATCCCACAACGGTTAAACACCTGACGCGCGCCGACCCAACTGGATAGGTCCTTTGCACAACTCACCCACAAACTATTCTACCCAAGAAAATTTAAAAATTATTATTTGTCCAGTGTATTATTAAATTCTTCCCAAATTCTATTAATTATAAATGGATCTAATTTATATAAACCAAAGGAAATATTCATATTATTGTCAAAACTGCTTTTTATGAAACAAGATTCAATTATATTTCTGTCGACCATGGACTTGCTTGATACTACTTTCTCAACTTTTTGAAAATTTGGATGTTAAAATCTCTTAAATCAGAGCATTGGAATCCAGTTCTAATGTTATTTAAATCTTAGTTCGAGATTTTTACCAGTTTGACCGTAATAAACTTTATCGCAAATTTTACAAGGAATCTTATAGACACATCCATCAGCATTTTGGGGGGAATTCTTTATCAAAAGTTTTTTTACTGTATCAAGATTTTTGAATACAACTTTAATATTAAAATTCTTAAGAAGAGAAGGCATATCAACCAAGTTTTCATGGTAAGGGAGAACCAACATATTTTTAGTTGAATAAGGCTGGTTGTCCCTTTTTGGATTGTAAAAAGTATTTCTAGCAACTTTAAAAGATTTATCAATTACATTTCTTGGGTATTTTAAATCATTACCTATTTCATAAATTTTGGATATTTCCTCATCTATGAACTCAGGACTACAAATTCGTAAAGCTCTCAAAAACATTGATGAGAAAACAGACAGTTTGACTCTATCTTGATGCGAAGAATAATAGTGGACATAGGAACAGTTATTTGTAGGTTTTCTGTAAATTTTAAATTTGAATTCATTATTACCCTTAATAATTAAAACATCTAGAAAAGGCAATGAGTTATTTTCTTCAAACTCAACAGTAAAGTTTATAGAATGGGCTAAGCTATTTAATTTTCCAAGGAAATGGTATATATCTACATTTTTGGGCATAAGACACAAAATATCATCAACATATCTGAACCATTTAGCTCTATTAGGGAGGATTGTGTTAAGCAACATTGTTTCAAAAAATTCCATGTATAGGTTACTAAGAACAGGTGAAAGAGGATTTCCCATTGCCATACCAAACTTCTGAGTGTAAAACTTATCATTAAATACAAATTTTGCATCAACAATGCAAAGTTTAGTAAGTTTAATGATAGTAGGAACTGACAATGGTAAATCATAGTTAACGAGTTCTTCAGATAAGAAACTTAATAAATCATCAACAGGAACTTTCGTAAACAAGGAAGTAACATCAAAACTAACCATGTTAAAATCATTTAAGTCAGTCAAGGAGCTTAATTTATCAACCAAGTCTATGTTGTTTTTAACATTAAAGTTAGAAATTTTGCCAACAATAGGGCTCAAAATACCAACAAGCCATTTGGATAATTTATATGAAACTGACCCTATGGAGCTAATAATTGGTCTGACTGGATTCCCTGGTTTGTGTGTTTTTATTAGTCCATACATGTAAGGTAAAGATGGATTAGTGGAAGTAAATTGTTTGACTAATTAATCTTTGCCTTTCAGTAGAAGTTTTATTGTTTTATTGAAATTGCTGTTAACGGTTTCTAGGGGATTTTTCCTAAGTTTAGAATACGTTTCAGTATCATCTAAGAGATTATTCATTTTTTCTTGGTAATCATTTTCTTTCATAATTACTATGGTATGGCAATGGGAAATCCTCTTTCACCTGTTCTTAGTAACCTATACATGGAATTTTTTGAAACAAGGTTGCTTAACACAATCTTCCCTAATAGAGTTAAATGGTTCAGATATGTTGACGATATTTTGTGTCTTATGCCCAAAAATGTAGATATACACCATTTCCTTGGAAAATTAAATAGCTTAGCCCATTCTATAAACTTTACTGTTGAGTTTGAAGAAAATAACTCATTGCCTTTTCTAGATGTTTTAATTATTAAGGGTAATAATGAATTCAAATTTAAAATTTACAGAAAACCTACAAATAACTGTTCCTATGTCCACTATTATTCCTCGCATCAAGATAGAGTCAAACTGTCTGTTTTCTCATCAATGTTTTTGAGAGCTTTACGAATTTGTAGTCCTGAGTTCATAGATGAGGAAATATCCAAAATTTATGAAATAGGTAATGATTTAAAATACCCAAGAAATGTAATTGATAAATCTTTTAAAGTTGCTAGAAATACTTTTTACAATCCAAAAAGGGACAACCAGCCTTATTCAACTAAAAATATGTTGATTCTCCCTTACCATGAAAACTTGGTTGATATGCCTTCTCTTCTTAAGACTTTTAATATTAAAGTTGTATTCAAAATTCTTGATACAGTAAAAAACTTTTGATAAAGAATTCCCCCCAAAATGCTGATGGATGTGTCTATAAGATTCCTTGTAAAATTTGCGATAAAGTTTATTACGGTCAAACTGGTAAAAATCTCGAACTAAAATTAAAACAACATAAATATAGCATTAGAACTGGACAAGATTCCAATGCTCTACTTATTCATGTAAGAGATTTTAACCATCCAATTGATTTTCAAAAAGTTGAGAAAGTAGTATCAAGCAAGTCCATGGTCGACAGAAATATAATTGAATCTTGTTTCATAAAAAGCAGTTTTGACAATAATATGAATATTTCCTTTGGTTTATATAAATTAGATCCATTTATAATTAATATAATTTGGGAAGAATTTAATAATACACTGGACAAATAATAATTTTTAAATTTTCTTGGGTAGAATAGTTTGTGGGTGAGTTGTGCAAAGGACCTATCCAGTTGGGTCGGCGCGCGTCAGGTGTTTAACCGTTGTGGGATCTGATAGTGAGGTGAGAGTTTACCTGTTGGCCAGACCCCTCCTGGTGGATCAGAGCCTGATCAACCAGGCTGTTGCTGCTGGCTGCACGCAAACCAACGTACGAGCCACAGCCCGGCTGATCAGGAACTGACTTTAGGTGCTTGTCCAGTGCCAGCTTGAAGACTGCCAGGGGTCTGTTGGTAATCCCCTTATGTGTGCTGGGAGGCAGTTGAACAGTCCCGGGCCCCTGACACTTATTGTATGGTCTCTTAACGTGCTAGTGACACCCCTGCTTTTCATTGGGGGAATGGTGCATCGTCTGCCAAGTCTTTTGCTTTCGTAGTGAGTGATTTTCGTGTGCAAGTTAGGTACTAGTCCCTCTAGGATTTTCCAGGTGTATATAATCATGTATCTCTCCCTCCTGCGTTCCAGGGAATACAGGTTTAGGAACCTCAAGCGCTCCCAATAATTGAGGTGTTTTATCTCCGTTGTGCGCGCCGTGAAGGTTCTCTGTACATTTTCTAGCTCGGCAATTTCACCTGCCTTGAAAGGTGCTGTTAGTGTGCAGCAATATTCCAGCCTAGATAGAACAAGAGACCTGAAGAGTGTCATCATGGGCTTGGCCTCCCTAGTTTTGAAGGTTCTCATTATCCATCCTGTCATTTTTCTAGCAGATGCGATTGATACAATGTTATGGTCCTTGAAGGTGAGATCCTCCAACATAATCACTCCCAGGTCTTTGACGTTGGTGTTTCGCTCTATTTTGTGGCCAGAATTTGTTTTGTACTCTGATGAAGATTTAATTTCCTCATGTTTACCATATCTGAGTAATTGAAATTTCTCATCGTTGATGCCTTACTTTCATAGTTCCTTGATAATGTGAGTAGTCACGAAAGTGCTTGGAATTTCTCTATTCTTTCAGAGTGGTTGTTTTGCATATATATATATATATATATATATATATATATATATATATATATATATATATATATATATATATATATATATATATATATATATATATATATATATATTAATGTCGTGCCGAATATGTAAAACTGGTCAATTAGCAAGAACTCATTTAAAATTAAGTCCTTTCTGAAATTTTCTTTTATACGTTTAAAGATATATTTTTCATTAATGTTAATGTAAAAATTTTTAATTTTGCACCAAAAGAGTCTTAGAAAACTTACCTAACCTTATTATAACAAGAACAATTTATTTTAGCCTAACCCAACTAAATATATTTTAAATTCGTTTACAGTAATTTAGTACTAAACAAACACAATCAAATATATTTTTTTCGTTAGGTTCAGAATGATTTTGGCGAAATTATTGCATATACAAATTTTCACTTGTCCTATATGGCAAGATGATCGTTGCTATTTAAGCCAAGATCGCAAGTTCTGCCTATTCGGCACGACATATATATATATATATATATATATATATATATATATATATATATATATATATATATATATATATATATATATATATATATATATATATATATATATATATATATATATATATTTATTTATATATTTAATTAATTAATAATTAGAACATACAGAGGTACAAAAAAATACAGGTAAGAGCAGCATGCCAAAGCCACTTATACTATGCATAGCATTACGGGCTGGCTTAAAATTAACTTAAGATTAACTAAGCAATGATGAAATCAGTGATAAAACATTATTGTAAACAGATAACTACAAAGCACAAATGAGTATTACAAAGACAGGTCATATGGTTGCATGCATTGTTGTACATTCATTCATATGGAGTATTCTGTTAGGTAGTGTATTTAAAAAATAATAAAGTTAGATTGGGTTTTAGGTTTAACATTTATGTGAAATAATTGTGAGAAACATTTAAGATATACAATTTATAAGGTTCAGTTATTCAGTATTTATTTGGTTTTGGGTGAGTAAGTGATCTTTGAGAAGAGACTTGAATTTATAAACAGGTAGTGTTTCTTTTATATTTACAGGTAATGAATTCCAGATTTTAGGGCCTTTTATGTGCATTGAGTTTTTGCATAGTGTGAGATGGACACGAGGAACATCAAAGAGTGATCTGTGCCTTGTGTTATGGTCATGTGTTCTGTTGAGGTTGGCAAGGAGATGTTTGAGGGGAGGGTTAATATCAGAGTTAAGTGTTCTATGTATGTAATAGGTAATAAGTATGGATGTTTTGTATGGTAAGTATTTTGAATATTGGTGGAGTGTGCTGCCTGTAGTGGGAATTTGTTATTCTGACTGCAGCCTTTTGTTGGGTAATTAGTGGTCTGAGATGGTTATTTGTTGTTGAGCCCCATGCACAAATTCCATAGGTGAGATAGGGGTAAATAAGAGAGTGATATAGGGCCAGGAGGGCTGACTGTGGAACATAGTACCGTATCTTCGATAGTATGCCTATGGTCTTGGAAATTTTCTTAGAAATTTGTTGTATATGTGTATGAAATTTGAGTCTATTATCAAGGTGGATTCCTAAGAATTTTCCCTCTGTTAGCTTTGTGATAGGTGATCCGTTTATCATTATGTTAAGAGGGACATCCGTAGCTCTGTTGCCAAACTGAATAAAGTAGGTTTTGTCAATGTTTAGTGTAAGTTTGTTAGTCCTCATCCAGGTAGATATTTTCTGTAATTCGGTATTTACAGTATTGGCTAGCGTGACTGGGCTCGGGTGAGAGAAGACGTATGTAGTGTCATCTGCAAACAGTGTGGGTTTGAGTAATTGCGAAGCATTTGGTAGGTCATTTATGTATAGGAGAAAGAGAAGAGGGCCAAGGACACTTCCCTGTGGGACACCAACTGTAATTGGTTGAGCGGAAGAGTTTGCCCCATTTGCGTACACATATTGGCTTTTGTTGCTGAGGTATGATTTGAGGTAGTTGAGGGAGTGCCCTCTTATACCATAGTGTGACAATTTTATGTGGAGCAAGTCATGGTCAACTGTATCAAAAGCTTTACGTAAGTCAATGAAGATCCCCAGTGGGACTTCTTTTTTCTCTATTGCAGTGTATATATGTTCTAGCATGTGTATAATAGCATCATTAGTATTTTTATTAGGCCTGAATCCAAATTGGCAGGGGTTGAGTATGTTTTGGGAGATGAGGTAGGACTAGATTCGTTTATGAATTAATTCTTCGAAGATTTTTGAGAGAGGGTGTAAGTTGGATATTAGCCTATAGTTATTCAACTCTGTTTGGTCTCCTCCTTTATGGATCGGGGTGACCCTTGCTATTTTGAGAACTGTAGGGAAGGTAGAGGATTCAATGGATTTGTTAAAGAGTGTTGCAATGATTGGTGATAGTACTTGTGACACTTTTTTGTATATAAAGGGTGGTAAGGTATTTAAATCTCCTGTCTTGTTTTTTAGTGTGTTGATAATAAGGGAGAGTTCGTATGGGTTAGTCGGAGCTAGGAACAGTGTGTTCGGGCAGTTGCCAGTGAGGTAGTCATTTGGTGGGGTATCTGAGCTTGGGATTTTATTGGCAAGGTTTTTTCCTATAGTGGAAAAGAAATCAATGAGTCTGTTTGCTGTTTCTGTTGGTGGGAGTTGGGGTTCATCTGATTTTACTAATTTAATTTCGCTATTTCGTGATATCATTTTTGTTTCTAGAATTTCTGATAGGGCTTTCCAGGTCTTTTTTATATCACCTCGTAAGTTGGATAATCTGTTCTCATAATACAATTTTTTTTGCCCTTCTTATCAGGCTGGTTAGGATTGACGAGTAACGTTTTGTTTGGTCTCTGGTTATGTGACCCATTCTGTACTGTTTTTCATATAGGTGTTTTGTATTTATGGATTTCAGAATGCTGGATGTTAGCCAGGGACTGTTCAGTCTCTTAGCTGTCATCTGTTTATTTTTTTAGGGCAGTGCTTGTTATAGAGGTATTGGGTCTTTTTTAGGAAATTATTAATACATTCATCAATATCTGTATAGATTTCTAGCTCAGTGTGCCAGTCAATGTTTGTCACTGCTGCTTGTGAAGTCTGAAGGTGACTTTAGTAGTGTCTTGGGGTAATTTACCAAGAGTTGTTATGAGGAAAGTAGGGTAGTGGTCTGTGGCATTATCTGTGATTATGCCTGATTTTAAAGGGGATATGATGTTGGTCCAGATGTGGTCTAGTAGGGAAACACTAGTCTCCGTAACTCTTGTAGGTTTTGTTACTGTTGGTAGCAACATGCAGTTACTCATTGTGTTTGTGAATTCAGTAACGTGTGGGTCCTGGTCTTGCAGGAGATTTATATTGAAGTCACCTGAGAGTAGTAAGTGATCTTTGTTCATGCGTGCATCAGTTATCATACTTCCTAGGTTGTCACTAAATCGGCTAATGTTTGATTGTGGAACTCTGTAGATGTTTATCAACGTGAGAGGTTTTTGTAGGTATTTGGATTTGAATTTAGCTATTATATATTCCCCATGTTCATCCCTTGTGCAAGTATTAGTGATACATTCTAGTTGGTCTGAGTAGTATACAGCTGTACCACCCCCTTGTTGGTCTGGCCTACAGTTGTGTATGGCTGTGTAACCAGGAATGGCATAGACATCAGTAGTATCAGGCTTTAACCAGGTTTCAGTTAGTGTAATGATGGACATATTGGCATGCAAGGAATTTGGTAATGCTATGAGGTCATCATAATGTTTGCTTAAAGATCTGATATTGTAGTTAAAGATAGTTATGTTGTTGTTGGCTCTGAGAAGTGCCTTTGATTGTTCTGCTGTGTAGTAATTACAGTAACTGTTTGAATCATTTAAGTCATTCAATAAGAGGTTTGTATCAGGATCAATGCTTGTAATCATAAGATTTATAGTGAATCCATGGTTAGAATTAAGTATAAAACAAAGTAAATATTCTAAAACTAAAAAATAGCACCTGAATTATTTAACAAAAGTAAAATAATGAGCTAAGGTAGTTTTTTAAAGCTAAAATAAAGGAGACATTATAAAAGGGACTAAAATAATTTGTGGTGAACAAATAAAATGATGATCAAATAATGGAGCTTGGGAATATGATAGTAGGTAGTACTTTAAAGGTAATTCTTTAAAGTTAAAATTAAGGAGAACAGATAAAAGGAACTAATATAAGTTGTGGTGAACAAATAAAATGGTAATGAAATAAATGAGCTTGGGAATATAATAGCAAAATAGTGAACTTATTACACTTTATCACCTGAGAATAGCACCTTGATTATTTTAACAATTTTGAATATATGAACTAAGGTAGTTATATAAAGCTAAAATAAAGGAGAAAATATATAAGGGACTAAATTAAGTAATGGTAAACAAAGTTAAATGGACAGATAGTCACTATGAAATAATATTGATTTAGGAGTAAGATCTGATTTGTAATATTAAATAAGTTGAGCAGTTTATTGCACAATAAAAAGTAAAAAAATATGAGGTAGTTGGTACTAGCTAGCAAAAGATAGTTTTGGGACTCACACAATAATGTAATTGGAATATACACTAATTGCACACACAATATAAGGTGACTAAAACAAGTAGTGGTAAACAAAATTAAATGGGCAGGTAAGAACGATGAATAATATTAATTTGGAGTAAGATTTGACTTGTAACACAAAATTATGAGCAATTAATAGCAGTAAGAAAGAAGTATAAAGTATTGGAGGTAGTTGGTATTAGCTAGTGATGAAAAATATAAAAATAATAATTCACAATATAATAGTAACGTACACTATATGCACCACACGTATGTGTGTTAAGGACACTTATCTAATCTGTTACAGAAATGTCAGCTTTTCTAAGGAAGGTAGAGAAATCGTGTTCGTTTGAGATAGTATATTGTTGTCCTGTTGATGTTTTCCTTACTAGTATTTTCCCATCTCGAGTGAAACACTGATGTATTTTGTTTTCCTGTTTAAGTTTTCTCAGCCTGAACAGAAGGTTTTGACATTTTCTAGTTAGACATTCGTTTATGTACACTCCATTTTTCATTGTAATTGCTGATTTAATTAGGTCCTTTTTTTTTATCATATGAATGAAGTCTGATCATAATACTGTGTTTACTTCCTGGTTTTCCTAGCAAACGTGTTTCTTTGATTTCATTGTTTTGCACGATGACTTGTACGTGGTTCTGTATTATCCTGACAGCAGTTTCTTTGCACTGTGCTTGTGTTATGTCACTTGGAATGTGTGGACTGTTTATTATAACTGCATCAGACAACTTATCTTGTTCAGTTTTGTCGTCTTGGAAATCAAGGTATTCATTTAGTCGAGTGTGCATGTTCTGGTTCCAGTCCTTGATTGCTTCTTCAACCTTCATATTTATTGTAGTTATTTGTTCAGTGTCACTGGCTATAGCTGCTTTCAGAGTATTTTCTGTGTCAACACTTCCCGATGTAATCTTCTCTTCAAGGTTTTGGATCTTGTTCTCGAGGTTGGTTGTCTTGGATTCTCGTCGCGCAAGTGTTGCTTTGATATCTTTGATTTCGTTTTCTAGAGCAACGATGTAGTCCTTGATATTGTTAGGAATAATCATACCTGAGTTGTCATGGGCGAATCCTTTGAAGGGAGTGGAGTTGGAGGGGGAGTCAGCCATGTTTGTTGTTGTTGTTGTTCCCTGGGTGGTGGTGGTGAGGGGGGTTGATGATACACCGGCGTCCTGCTGGGTAGACAAGTTGAGTTCTAGGGTCCTTGCTGTTATTCTTTTATTACTGATGTTGTTTCTTCTGCGATATCCTTTCATAGTATCACTGAAGTAGATACTGTGTAGCTATGGAGGAGAAGGCTTGTTTTCTCAGAGCTTGGGTTAAGTGGTTGCCTGGCAGCGGAGGCAGTGTTTGGGTTAGCAGGGCTGTCTTCCTTAGATCTTCTAATTTTGTCAAGATTTGGGTTACATTCTTAGTATTCTTGGGTCATTTTGTGGTCTACGTGGGTTCATGTAGTTGTACCTTCACTTAGGCCATCACAAGTTTTGATGAGCGATGGTTTCTTGAGGAAGAAGAGTTGGTAGGATGCCGCTGCTGCCGTCTCCCACCGAGGCAGGGTGAAGCAAAAAAGAAAATCCCCAAAAAGAAAATACTTTCATCATTCAACACTTTCACCACACTCACACATGATCACTGTTTTTGCAGAGGTGCTCAGAACACAACAGTTTAGAAGCATATACATATAAAGACACACAACATATCCCTCCAAACTGCCAGTATCCCGAGCCCCTCCTTTAAAGTGCAGGCATTGTACTTCCCATTTCCAGGACTCAAGTCCGGCTATGTAATAATAACCGGTTTCACTGAATCCCTTCACTAAATATTACCCTGCTCACACTCCAACAGCTCGTCAGGTCCCAAATACCATTCGTCTCCATTCACTCCTATCGAACACGCTCATGCACGCCTGCTGGAAGTCCAAGACCCTTGCCCACAAAACCTCCCTTACCCATTCCTTCCAACCTTTTCGAGGACGACCCCTACCCCGCCTTCCTTCCCCTACAGATTTAAATGCTCTCCATGTCATTCTGCTTTGATCCATTCTCTCTAAATGACCAAACCACCTCAACAACCCCTCTTCAGCCCTCTGACTAATACTTTTATTAACTCCACACCTTCTCCTAATTTCCACACTCCGAATTTTCTGCATAATATTTACACCACACATTGCCCTTAGACAGGACATCTCCACTGCCTCCAACCGTCTCCTCGCTGCTGCATTCACAACCCAAGCTTCACACCCATATAAGAGTGTTGGTACTTCTATACTTTCATAAATTCCCTTCTTTGCCTCCATAGATAACGTTTTTTGTCTTTTCATATACCTCAATGCACCACTCACCTTTTTCCCCTCATCAATTCTATGATTAACCTCATCCTTCACAAATCCATCTGCCGACACGTCACTCCCAAGTATCTGAAAACATTCACTTCTTCCATACTCCTCCTCCCTAATTTGATATCCAATTTTTCTTTATCAAAATCATTTGATACCCCCATCACCCTACTCTTTTCTATGTTCACTTTCAACTTTCTACCTTTACACACACTCCCAATCTCATCCACTAACCTTTGCAATATTTCTTTAGACTCTCCCATAAGCACAGTATCATCAGCAAAAAGCAAGTGTGCCAATTCCCATTTTGTATTTAATTCCCCATAGTTTAATCCCACCCCTCTCCAGAACACCCTAGCACTTACTTCTTTTACAACCCTATCTATAAATATATTAAACAACCATGGTGACATTACACATCCCTGTCTAAGACCTACTTTTACCGGGAAGTAGTCTCCCTCTCTTCTACACACCCTAACCTGAGCCTCCTTATCCTCATAAGAACTCTTTACAGCATTTAGTAACTTACCACCTATTCCATATACTTGTAACATCTGCCACATTTCTCCCCTATCCACTCTATCATAATTCTTTTCTAAATCCATAAATGCAATAAAAACTTCCCTACCTTTATCTAAATACTGTTCACATATATGCCTCAATGTAAACACTTGATCTACACATCCCCTACCCACTCTGAAACCTCCTTGTTCATCCGCAATCCTACATTCTGTCTTACCTCTAATTCTTTCAATTATAACCCTACCGTACACTTTTCCTGGTATACTCAGTAAACTTATTCCTCTATAATTTTTACAATTTCTTTTGTCCCCCTTCCCTTTATATAAAGGGACTATACATGCTTTCTGCCAATCCCAAGGTCCCCTCCCCTCTTTCATACATTTATTAAACAAAAATACCAACCACTCCAACACTGTATCCCCCCCTGCTTTTAACATTTCTGTCATGATCCCATCAGTTACAGCTGCTTTACTCCCTTTCATTCTACGTAATGCCTCACGCACCTCCCCCACACTCACATCCTGTTCTTCTTCACTCCTACAAGATGGTATACCTCCCTGGCCAATGCATGAAATTACAGTCGACATTTAGAAGTTCCTCAAAATATTCTCGCTATCTACCCAAAACCTCCATCTCCCAATCTACTAACTCCCCTACTCTGTTTTTAACTGACAAATCCATTCGTTCCCTAGGCTTTCTTAACTTGTTTAACTCACTCCAAAAATTTTTCTTATTTTCATTAAAATTTCTTGACAGTGCCTCTCCCACTCTTTCATCTGCTCTCCTTTTGCACTCTCTCACCACTCTCTTCACCTTTCTTTTACTCTCCATATACTCTACTCTTCTTATAACACTTCTGCTTTGTAAAAACCTCTCGTAAGCTAACTTTTTCTCTTTTATCACACCCTTTACTTCATCATTCCACCAATCACTCCTCTTTCCTCCTGCACCCACCCTCCTATAACCACAAACTTCTGCCACACATTCTAATACTGCATTTTTAAAACTATTCCAACCCTCTTCAACCCCCTCCCCCCCACTACTCATACTTGCATCAGCCCACCTTTCTGCTAATAGTTGTTTATATCTCACCCGAACTTCCTCCTCCCTTAGTTTATACACTTTCACCTCCCTCTTGCTTGTTGTTGCCATTTTCCTCTTTTCCCATCTTCCTCTTATTCTAACTGTAGCTACAACTAAATAATGATCCGATATATCAGTTGCCCCTCTATAAACGTGTACATCCTGGAGCCTACCCATCAACCTTTTATCCACCAATATATAATCTAACAAACTACTTTCATTACGTGCTATATCATACCTTGTATATTTATTTATCCTATTTTTCATAAAATATGTATTACTTATTGCCAAACCTCTTTCTACACATAGCTCAATTAAAGGCTCCCCATTTTCATTTGCCCCTGGCACCCCAAATTTACCTACTACTCCCTCCACAACATTTTTACCCACTTTAGCATTGAAATCGCCAACCACCATTACTCTCACACTTGGTTCAACACTCCCCACGCATTCACTCAACATTTCCCAAAATCTCTCTTTCTCGCTCCTCTACACTTCTCTCCTCTCCAGGTGCATATACGCTTACTATAACCCACTTTTCACATCCAACCTTTATTATACTCCACATAATCCTTGAATTAATACAGTTATAGTCCCTCTTTTCCTGCCATAACTTATCCTTCAACATTATTGTTACTCCTTCTTTAGCTCTAACTCTATTTGACACCCCTGACCTAATCCCATTTATTCCTCTCCACTGAAACTCTTCTTCCCATTCATAACATCCACAATCATCTTTCTTATCATCTGCACAACATCCACGCACATTCAGACTTCCCACTTTGACAATTTTCTTCTTCTTATTCTTTTTAGTAATCTTTACAGGAAAAGTGGTTACTAGCCCATTGTTCCCGGCATTTTAGTTGACTTTTACAACACGCATGGCTTACGGAGGAAAGATTCTTATTCCACTTCCCCATGGATATAAAAGGAAAAGTAATAAGACCAAGAACTATTAAGATAAAATCAAAGAAAACTCAGATGAGTGTGTATAAATAAACATGTACATGTATGTGTAGTGTGACCTAAGTGTAAGTAGAAGTAGCAAGACGTACCTGTAATCTTGCATATTTATGAGACAGACAAAAGACTCCAGCAATCCTACCATCATGTAAAACAATTACAGGCTTTCGTTTTACACTCACTTGGCAGGACGGTAGTACCTCCCTGGGTGGTTGCTGTCTACCAACCTACTACCTGTAGTTTTTTTATATTAAAGTCCAGGTTTTATTCCCTGGACCTCAGCAATGAGAGTCCCTCATCTCACCGCTGGGCAACGGTGACAATTATATATATATATATATATATATATATATATATATATATATATATATATATATATATATATATATATATATATATATATATATATATATATATGTATGTATATATAAAGAAATATCGCAGCCATTAGGATTCGAACCCACGTTGGATGTTTTACACGAGTGTTTCGTAACATGGAACGTAATGCCCGTAAACACTCAGCTCCAGATACTTCATAATGTTAGGCAGTCTGCTTGACTGCATTCTCTCCACCTATTTCATTTCCCTCTATATTTTGGCCTCGCGAGCGATGCTATACTCAATGCACCTCGCATTGCAGAGTGGTGTAAAGATTGTCAAAATTCTAGATTAGGTTGTGGAGTTCCTCAGACGCTGGTCAGGAACCCGTCCCAAAATGCAGTAGGCATTCCCTCTGAATCACTACTGAGGTGCTGGAAGAGGAAGATGTCAGCCCTCGAGTCTCTGATGGTTTTGACGAGCCTGGAAACCAGCTCTCGGAGGAAACTCATGGTATGTTGTTCTCAGGATCTAGGGTTTGCCAGTACTGTTGGGATCAAGTAGTACAGGTGGAACAAATTCTTATATTTGTTGAGCTTGTGGGCTTCTCTGTGATCAGTAGCACCGCCCTGCTGACCAGCACTAAATAGGATGTACGTGTTAGCCAGAGCAGATGCAAGGTATAGTCACACACCAGAAGTGACCACTCTTCGTGGAACATGATGTGATCTCATCAGGGTAACTAGCAGGTGTATCTGGAGTGTTGGGTAGTAAAGATAACTTGAACAGTTCAGACTATGCAGACCTTTCTGGTCGACTGCCACTTTGCCGAAAATATACTTGTACTCACTGTGACTAGTGGCAGAAAGCCGCAGAACCACTGTTAGGAAAAAGTCACCCAAGTGATGCACGCTAAGGAGAGCTCTCTCACTTGCAGACCTTGCACCCTCTAATTTCACTGTGCCAGTCTTTTCCTTGATGGGTCTGTACTAACTGGATTGTTTGTAAGCCAACATTTCAGTTGATCTCATCTGCACAGAAGGTATCCCACATGATGGTGGCAGTAGTGTAGCTGGGATCATCCGCCCTAGCCAGACTGTATTTATGTTCTGATAGAATTTCCTTCATCGGCTCAGTGGCACTCTGAGAGGCTGTGAGAATGTACAGTCCGCCAAATTTGTGTCATGCTCCCACTGTGATTCGTGTAAGGAAAGGTTTAGGACTTTCCAGTATGAACTTTAGAAGGGATTCGTACTCTCCTAGGTTGGGGCTGAAAGAAGATGGAGAGTATTATATAAAGTAATCGAGGTTACAGAGAAATAGACACCTGGTAGTAGATAAATGTCAGTTTCCATTTGTACAAAGTCAAAAAAAAAAAAAATCCACGATACCATCAATGGCATTAGACCTAAGTGGGGCACCAAGGAGAGTGCAGTCAGTAGGATCAATGGCTGACTCCTCGTAGGGCAGCCGAGACTTGTTCGATGGTATGTTTGCTGAAGGACATCATTTCGTTGTTCCTGGGTTTATGTTCTCCTTGCTCTTTGAGAGTTCTTATGTGTTCTGGAAAGGATTCTGTGGTGCCCGCTAGTGCGGCGTCATGCAAAAGCCAGATAATAAGCTCGCTAGTCAGACCCCTCGCTGACCAAGAGACAGAGAGTGTGGGGGTGGGGGGTTAAAAAGGTTTCCTTGTTGGACACCTTCGCGTATTTTGTGTTTATGTTTGCTGCATACAATTTTCTAATAATGTTCTTACATTATCTTTAAATTAATAAATATCATAAACCTGGTTAAACTATCAACACCGCCGTCTGTTACGTGCTCATCCACTTTATTGACTGTATATGTGTACCCTTGTACTTGTGCTGATGCTTCTTTACGTGAAGAAAACACTTTGTGAAAGATGATGTTATCAGGGCAACTGTGGCTCGGTGTAGAGCTTGATCAAGCTCTACACCGAGCCACACCCTGGCAGTATCAAAGCTCTACACCGAGCCACACCCTGGCAGTATCAAAGTTTGTTCTGTAGCGTGTCTTTTTTCGCAGTGTTGTGGGCAGCACATTCTATGGATCCTTCACTTCTTTCAACATGTGTCTTTCACTCTCCATCTTTCTATTTCTTTGTCGTCTTTATTCATTGGGAAGCCCTAAACTTTTAAGGGCCATGCACCACCTGAGTAATCGTATGTAATCCGGTTTGATTCAAGGAAGGAGAGCATAGCTCTAATTTTTTGGACCAAGAACCCTTAACTAACAATAAGGAGGCCCTCCTTGAATGTTCTTGCTATTATAGTGTTCGTCCCGTGCACTGGTACATTTATGTAAGTATCTTCTATGTTGGCACTCATTCCTGGCACCTTGTGACACTACAACTTTCTCTGTTACCACCCGTGTACAGAACAGTTATTCTTGCAATATACAATAGATTTTAGAAACACCAGAAGATGGCTTCCGGTCCTAGGGATCAAGGAGGGACTTACCTGATCACCGGATTCAGTGTTACCTCAACCATTTCACCAAAAACAGAGGATTCAATCCCATGACAAACCAGTCCTCAAACTAGCAGGCTAGTGCGCTGTCCAGCGCAGCATGCGTCACTTGCATCATACATGTTAGTGCGTTCTCCACTGTAGCATGCGTTAGTTGCGTTATGCACTTGCTCTCCACCTACCATTGTCTTAAGGTACACACAGGGAAGCTTCACCACATGTTAGCTGGCAGGTACATAGCTTCACAGCCTCTTAATAGCGTTGAGTTATCCAGGCATATGCAAAGGTTCTCTGTCAATGAATATACTGGCATATATGTTATCGGTAAATATATCGTGAAGGTAATATTGATGGTGAGGGCAAGTATAAAGTATAAATGTTGTTGCTATTGCTGTTATTATTATTATTATTATTATTATTATTATTATTATTATTATTATTATTATTATTATTATTATTATTATTATTATTGTAGAAGAGCTTAACCCATAGAAATCATTGAGCACCTACGGAATGGGAGGTAATCAGCCTTGATCCAAGGAAGTGGAGGGTACCTCCAGTTCCCTGGTTGAAGAGCTGGTCACCAGTAACCAGGGACCCCCAGTGCAGGGCCAGGAGTGGCTGAACAACACGTGTGCTGGTACTAACACAACTCTGACCTTGCAGGACGCTTCACCGATGACGGCTCATTAATCTATCAGAAGGTGTGAGGTGGAAGTTAGCATCCCTGACCATCTGCCGGCAGTACCTCCACCTTGGCTGCTGGAGTGTAGGTCGGCTGCACACCTACCTGCAGATGGTCCCCGGGATAATCGCCCCATCCCTCCGCGGCCCGGTCTCAGACCAGGCCTCCTGCCAGGAGACCCGCCACAACTGCCTTGTCACCACTCCCTCACAACTATGTCACCACCTTCACCACCTCACAACAACCATTATCCGCCTCTCGTGGTTATCAATGGCAGTTTCTTCGTCAATGGGCTTCCTTTTTAAGTTTCACATACGCCTTTTACCATTTCGTAAGACAACTCTGTACATTGTTTCTCAGTCATGGTATCATTAAAGTACGAATTTACTAGCATAAAGTCTGTGAATATATGAAAAGACACTAGATATGTATTTTATAGCATGTATTAGTATTTTTGGAAGTAATGTGTTACTGCATCCTCCACAAGTGCTGGAAATGCACATTTAAAGCAACTTTGGCAATATACTCAGAACAGCTGCTGGATTTCGTAAGACAATATATACATATTGCGATATATAAAATTTGTTAGTGTGTATGAGAAATATATTATAAACAACAGTGCGAAAATACAGGCTCGCACTTCTTCACTGGACATGTGTTTGGTACAATATTCTTTCAGTCGGACGAGCAAACAAAATTCACATTATAGTCCCCACATTTTTTTTTTTTAAGAAATATTACCTGTATTTCAAAGCATTTTGTTGCAGCTGACAATTCAGCAGTGCCCACCCACCTCCAGCGATCATTTGGCAGTGACCGGGCCACACCGCACGATATTAACTAGTCCTGGGTTATTGTGACTTAAGATAGTATCAGTTAGTGGCATCCGGACCACATCGAAGCATAATAACTATTAAAATATTAACTATTAAACCAAAGTGACTTGATCAAAGCACATAATTAGTGGAGCTTGGACCAATCCAGGTTATTAAGCTACTTCTTGTTATGCAGTGACAACAAGAGGAACATAGCCACTAAGATGGGCAGGTGCTGATGTTGCCCTGGGTGGCCAGCACTAGGTGGCCAGCACTAGGTGGCCAACACTGGGTGGCCAGAACTGGGTGGCCAGCACTGGGTGACCATTACTTTGTGGTCAGAAGCCAGTAAGGTTCATGGAACTACATTAACACTTCCAGGGATCTTCACATCAACATTATCGTCAACAACTTTCGTCTTCAGATTCACATTTGTATCTTTTTCAATTGTAATACCTCAATGTTTTGTGTTGTTTGTTAATTTAGGTTGTAATTTGTTTAGGAGGTGTAAGTAATAATTTATATTTACTATTAAACCTATTTAAAGTTCTGCATATAAATACTATCAGTGGTTAAGATCATTTGAATCAGAACTTACATGACAGTCTTTGTGATAAATGTTCACCATTGAAGTACTTCCCATTTAATGTACAACCTGACCATCGTATCGGATTTTACCATAAATATCACTAACGCAAACACTGCAGCCACCATACTCTCGATCCTCCTTTTTCGATCCACAAGTTGTCTGTCGGAACTTCAACTCCAAGTCTCCTCCTAAACCCATGTTATTAACCACATTAATTAGTAACCAGTAATATTACTACGTCACCATCAAAAATATTACTTCTTCACAATACTTCGTTTACCACCTAAACCATAAACTTTGTTTTGTGTGAATATAATAGTAACAATATAGGTAAACAACTGTGCTAAAAAAAACACAAAATTAAGAAATAAACTTTAATTTTCTTCGTAAAAAAATAAGTAAAAATTTTTTACTACCATTTTTCATATTATTAAAATGAAAATTATTATATTACATTGTTAGAAAAAACCAAGTATATCTCCTCAGTTGTTTATGTTGGTTAAAAATGGCATTATGTAGGAGGAAATGTGTTTATACTGTAGTGCCTTGTTGTGCAGCACTATGTTGAACAGTGCCATGTTGTGCAGCACTATGTTGAACAGTGCCATGTTGTGCAGCACTATGTTGAACAGTGCCATGTTGTGCAGCACTCTGTTGAACAGTGCCATGTTGTGCAGCACTATGTTGAACAGTGCCATGTTGTGCAGCACTATGTTGAACAGTGCCATGTTGTGCAGCACTATGTTGAACAGTGCCATGTTGTGCAGCACTATGTTGAACAGTGCCATGTTGTGCAGCACTATGTTGAACAGTGCCATGTTGTGCAGCACTATGTTGAACAGTGCTATGTTGTGCAGCACTATGTTGAACAGTGCCATGTTGTACAAGACTCCCACATGTTCTGTAAGTCTGCCACATGTTGTACAAGACTGCCACATGTTGTACAAGACTGCCACATGTTGTATAAGTCTGCCACATGTTGTACAAGACTGCCACATGTTGTACAAGACTGCCACATGTTGTATAAGTCTGCCACATGTTGTACAAGACTGCCACATGTTGTACAAGACTGCCACATGTTGTATAAGTCTGCCACATGTTGTATAAGACTGCCACATGTTGTATAAGTCTGCCACATGTTGTATAAGTCTGCCACATGTGAAACATTTGCTGCTCCAACACATACTGAGCGCTATACATGTTACCTTGTGTGCCAGTGTTCCTAGTTACAAACAGGTGTGTTCGTACACCTGCTCTGCCTAACAACGTAATCTTTATAGATGCTAAAAATGAAATGATAGCGAATTAAATTAATCTGGATTTGAATTATTACATTTCTTTTACTTGACCTTATAGACCCGTACTCCCTCTATTAGCTAGCAACACCACAGGACTTTTAGCATATATCCTAGTCAGTAATAGTTAAAAGTCTTTGAATTTGCTGGTATACTAGCAAGTATCAAGACGAACACTCCTGTAAGAGATTATCTGCATTTATATTATCCGAGACATGCATACGTAGCCAGGAAGCTCTTGTGAATTTCACAGTTGGCCATTGAGACAGTAGAGATATATTTAACTCAGCTGGTTTCTTGACAATGAAACATAATCCTGAGAATATTAAACTTATTCTGGCGATTAGTTATGGTCTTTAACTCGTCCTAACTCGTAGAAGCTTTTCAACTTTACATAGAACTTACGCTATCAATCTATAATACTCTTTTAAACTCTATAGTTAATCAGACATGCTTGTTGAATACAGTGGTGGCACTATACATATATACAACTAAAACAGCTACACCGAAATATTTATGTGGTGGTCCGATATCTTCTTAATTTGTATTGTTTGATTGATGTCAGTGTATTGGCGGCTCATGCGTTAGTGTGGTTCAGTCTTCCTGCAGTCTTCACTAATTATGGAGAATGTATACAAATTGTCTACCAACTTCTGGAGAAAACCTTAGTCGCCTCTCCTTTTGACAATGCCTTTAACAAAAGTTTCATAGTGGTATGGTAGTGTAGTGTACTAAGAGGTAATGGGTGTTTCAAAACAAATCCATTTTCTTCTCATTGCCTTCGGTATTTCAAAGAAAGTATCCACTTCTATTTTTAATGAGCATTATATCACCCTTCATCATTGTGTTTTGAAGACGCATTTCTGAAACTTTGATTGTCATAAACTTCCTGTCTTCTTATATATTGTGAATTTTTTTCCATACAGTTCTAGTGTAGGTGGCGAAATTAACTTTGTGCAATATATGGACAGGTTTTCTGGTAACACTTATTTTGTTAAGCGTCATTCATGGTTCTTTTAAATACCCACGTATTTCAAACTAGTGTTCTGGGAAATGGTTCTCAGTTCACATATAAAATTTATATACTTGGTTGTAGTGCAGATGTTCACTAATCTTTTCTTTTAAGCTGTTGTGAAAATTTCAGTTAAGTTTACTTAAATTTACGAGTATTTAAAATATATTTAGATGTCGACTTTACAAGTGATGACTATGTTGCCATTCATTGGTGGCTAAAATATGTGCACAAGTGCACTGAGAAGCGGTAAGGTTTGTAAGTATGAATATGAGGATCAACAGTGTATTTTGCCTAACAAAATTCTATACACAATGGGACGAGTTATGCACCAGAGGTGTAAAAAAATAAGTCATTTTCTTCCAACAGTTTTTCAGGTTGGAACACGTCTATTAATATAGGGCAGGGAGTGGGGGGGAGAGAGATCTATGTGAGGTAGTAAGATGTTTTAAAATATGAGAGATGTATCGCAGAACCATGTACCTCGTCCTCCCAGTCTCTCCTTGTATCTCTCTTCCTTCATTATCTTCTATGTTAATTTTCAATAAAGTGTTACGTTATATCAGGTTGTATTTGTACTCCTCTCACTAATTATTTTTTAAAGGAGTTAAGAAGCCAGTGGAAGGCCTCGGTCAGATGACCAAAAGCCACAGTGGCGAGTCATCGTGTGACTAAAGACAGGCGTCAGGAAATACTTGTCCTGTTACCTGTCAGATCTTACCTAACTTAACCTACGATTTAGACTCTAGAATTGTAAGACAGAAACAAGTGAATGGACAGTGCAAGATGGTTTTCTTTTGATGAGAGTGAGAGTACTTATGAGCAGCAGCTGTAGACAGCCTGTACTGTCTGCACAGACAGCCCATGCTGTCTGCCAGCTTAGTTCATATTTCACGCCATGCTGGTGCTGCCACCTATAGGCGTTGCCACTTCAGCCTGCCTGCCCTTGCCTCGCTCTCACTCACACAGCGGCCTAGCAGTAAGACACAAGGCCTTACACCTAGCTCTCTCTCGTGGGATGGCCCTGCCTGGGCCATCAACACACAAGCCTGTGTACCCACCACGACATTTACAAATAAGCTAAGAAGCCTCCAAAGATGTATCATTTACTACCCGCTGCCAGCCTACCAAATAAACTCGTTATAAATGGTGGGAAGCGGTGGTCACAGCAGTTGTTTGCCCAGAGAGAGGAAGGAAGGAATGAAGTCATCTTCACTTCATCATCCCATGCAAGAAGCAACCGTCTCTCAACGTGTTATCCTGATGCCGTGTCTGCACGTTTGAGCATCCAGACACAGGTACAAGCAGGATCCAGCCGAAATTTGCCGAATTTCTCCGAGAATTGTAAGTGGCATCCCAGTGACCCCACGCTGTTTCTCAAGTCACGTGTTCAGCGTCACTTGTTTGTTGCTGCTGCTGTTGTTCAGCTCAGCACAGCTGTTTCAGCAAGCCAGAGGTGAGTTTTGTGGTGATTTCTGCGTCCAGTGTGAGTTCTCCACGTGTTTGTGGGAGGAGGAAGTGGCCGCTCCTTGCCTCGCCCTGCTGTACTCTCACACCTCACCAGCCTACCATACACCACTCAACACTACTCACTCCCTCTGCTGTGTTTTCTGCTGTTTTTCGTGTGATTCATTGCCAGAGCTGTGTATCTGAGTGCGCGAGGCCACTCGAAGCTACGTGGATCACGACGCCACATTGGGTGTGGGGCTGGACCAGGACACAGACTGCTTGACCCGGAGTCTGTTAACCTGACATGAGGTTGAATCACGTGACCCAGCCCGCGTAAGCTAGAGCTTAAATTAGTTAACAGTATGTGACGTGATGGTCACGTGGATCTACAAACCACGTGAGTTACAGAGCCAAATGTCCCAGGCCTCACGCTGTGGTCTGCTGCCCGCATCACATTGACGTCACCCACGATGCTGCCAGACTTCATGACGTCACGATGTCTGCCTGACGTCACCTCGAGATGTCTGCTGACGTCACAGTGCTGCTGACGTCACCTCGCGACATCATGCCTGACATCACATGATGTCACCATCGAGTGTTCAGTAATTATTTCAGTATTGGCGAGAAGACTGAGAGAAGATATATGTCGTGTTAATTAATTCCTATCAGTCAATGTTCTCACATTTTAGTATATGTCTTAGTGTCAGTTCTGTGCACAGAAATGCATCATTTGCTAGTTTAAGCCATGTTGTACCGTATGTACCACAGGTGTGTAAAGTTTCCATGTGTCCAGTGAGGTCTGAGCCAGACCTGAGTAGCACCACTGTGTTAAGTCACCCGTGTGACCAGTGTGTTTGACAGCTATCAGACAGCCCCGAGTGACCGAGCCCTCTTGTACAGAAAGCTTTTATGCTCGTTGCTCATGATGTTCTGCAGAATAGTACCTGCTACGATTCCCATCGAGATTTGTTTCACTTCACCTCCAGACCTTCAGAGTGCAGTTATATGTAGAGAAACAAGTCTGGGGATGCTTAGACTAACCTCTGCTATAACTCCAACTGCTGAGAGAATGATACTCGCCAAGACGCAGTTAGCCCTGTCGGCAAGCGCTGTCTCAGCCTCGTGTCACAAGCTTCAGTGAGCAGCCTGCACAAAGATGATGTCACTTCGATTGCTAGCTCGCTCACTGCAGTCCGGTGTATGATGTTATGACTCCCAGGTGTTTCGCCCAGTCGTCTCTACCACAGCTCGCTCCACGCTAGTCGGCAGTGACAGCCCAGCGACAGTACCAGTCGAGAAGTGTCCTCCTGAGTCGCTTGCCAGAAGTCCTGCCCAGTTGCCGAGTTCTGTCGATGTCTCACTCGAGGGCACCAGCATGTCGTGCCCCAGGTTGAGTGAAACCTGCGACGACTCCTACAATGACTGCTTCACCGTTCTAGAGGAGACCGTACCCTGTTACGTCACAGCTCAGCTGCAGCGATGTCTCCTGTGTTGCAGTATCTGTCCAGACGCAGGAAGGCGTGCAGTGATGCCCATCGACACTCACTGCCTTTGACCACGATGTTTAGCATGCCCCACATGTTTTTTTCTTCCCTCCCTGTAGGAAGTTTTTTCTTCCATGTCCATATGTATATATATGTTTTTATTTTGTGTTCTGTGCCCTGTGCCTACAAGAGAGAGACCGAGTTTCTTTTACCACCAGTATTGTCGCGTCGGGACGACGCGCGGTAGGTGGCCGAGCATATGTAAACAGCCTGTACTGTCTGCACAGACAGCCCATGCTGTCTGCCAGCTTAGTTCATATTTCGCACCATGCTGGTGCTGCCACCTATAGGCGTTGCCACTTCAGCCTGCCTGCCCTTGCCTCGCTCTCACTCACACAGCGGCCTAGCAGGAAGACACAAGGCCTTACACCTAGCTCTCTCTCGTGGGATGGCCCTGCCCGGGCCATGGGCACAACACTCAAGCCTGTGTACCCACCACGACATTTACAAATAAACTAAGAAGCCTCCGAAGATGTATCATTTACTACCCGCTACCAGCCTACCAAATAAACTCGTTATACAGCACCTACACCCGTGTGACTCATTCAGCACAAGGAGCAGCACCTACACCCATGTGACTCATTCAGCACAAGGAGCAGCACCTACACCCATGTGACTCATTCAACACAAGGAAGAGTGCAGATTTAATCCTTTTTCAGCTAATAACTAGACTGACTTGCTACCAGTCAGTACACATTCATCTTCACTGCAAGGGGTGTATATGAATGGTAAACAGTACCGACAAGACGAAGAATTAGACACATTTGCAACATCTGGGTGTCTTTGATTTATAGACGTTTCGCCATCCAGTGGCTTTATTAATACAATACAATACAAGGACATAATGTGAAGACTCTAGTATATACAAAAGACGAGGTAATCAGACACTTGGCCTGAGCTGAGGGACTGATTACCTCGAACTGAAGATCAACGTTAAAGATCAACACTCTCAAGAGGAACAGGAACTGTAGATCAACACTCAAGAGGAACAGGAGCTGTAGATCAATGCTCAAGAGGAACAGAAGCTGTAGATCAACACTAGAGAAACAGGAGCTGTAGATCAACACTCAAGAGAAACATGAGCTCATGTAGACTAGATATGGTTTATTAGGCAGAATGGGTTACTCTCAGCAGACACAGTAAGGATGAACCAAGGGCAAAGGTCAGGGATGAGGTGTTGTTCCAGCCAGGTCTGAGGCGAGAGTGAGAACTAGACAAGGCTATGGGAAACAGGTCTAGGCAGGCATTGTGAAATTACGGGGTAGGAACACCATTATATCACTCAGCCATGCACTTCGGGTCATCCCAACTCATCAGTATGCTAAGGTCAGTGATCACAAGTGGTCATCCCTGTCTTGAGCTGTTTTGGGTAATTAGTGTACAGTGTTATAGAGCACCATGGATTCCTTCTGTAATGTCTTAGAATCTGAGGTCAAGGTGTTGAAGGAGGTTGTACTTCTCAAGGACGAAAATATGAAGCTGAAAATTCACCTGGATGAGTATAGCAATGAATGAAGTGGTTGAAGTTACTGAAGGGAGTCAGGTTACCAGCAGTGAGGAGCAGATTGGCAGCTAATTACAGGTGGGCAGAATTTTCCAGTAAAAGAAGAAACATTTAAGTAAGGTTTAAGTAAGGAAGGTTAGAAGAGAAGATTTAAAAGTAGGAAATAGCTTCTTTGTTCTCCAGCACGAGTGTACTTCAATGGTCAGCGAGGTTATAGGTATCACTAACTCTTCTGCTCATAAAGGTAGGAATATCCTTGTGGTTAGTGACTCACAGGTAAAACATATTGACCATGCTTTCTTTGACAGAGAAAGGAAGGTAAGACAGAGGGTGTGTTTCCCAGGAGCTGGTGTTGGTGATATAGTCAATAGGTTGGATATCATTTAAAGTAATGGGAACAAGCCTATTATCTGCTTCAGTACCGGGGGAAATGATGTTGGGAAATACAGGAACTGCTATATAAGTACAGGTCAGCTATAGATTTAATTAGGTCTAAGCATGTTGCTTAAAAAGGGGAGTGGGCAGTGACACCTAAAATGAAGGAATGTGGCAAATAATATTTTAGTAGAGATAACCCCAGGAAGCAGCTCCAATGAAAATTCACATACACATGAGCAATTAAATTTATGCAACAAATTCACCTTAAGCCAGCGATAGTGGAAGCAACAAGGCAGGAAAATGCACTTGACTTTATCTTCACTAATAATTATGATCTGGTATGAAATATAACAGCATTAAAGATGATACACTCCGATCACAACATAATCGAAGTACAGGCATGTACAGTGCTAGTCACGGCATTATGCCACCCCTCCCCCATGCACATACCAAAACACAAACACATGCCATGAAAGATTATAATGAATATATCTGTACACTTACTGAGGTTTTGATACTTGGTGCTGCATCCTTAACGCTTAATCACGTCCCTCAGCTGTGTAGGAAGACTCTCACACAAATTCTTGAGGATTTGGGGAGGTATATTATTCTATGCCTCATGTAGAGCAGCCTCCAGCTGCGGGATGGAACTGATATCCTTGCCCCGTAAACTTCATTTCGCTATTGACCAGAGGTTCTCAATAGGGTTTAGGTCTGGGGAACTGGCTGGCCAGTCATTAAAGAACCTCACTTCACAGTCCTTAAGCCACTAAACTACAGATCTGGTGGTATCACACGGTGCAGCGTCCTGCATAAAAACTGTAGCCCCACACTTGTCAAACACATCAGGTAAATTGTCACACAATAACTCCAGGTAATTATACTGGTTCATATACTGGTTTTTGGGAAGCACAATGAGTTCACCAACACACCGAGCACTGAAACACCCCCAAACCATGAGCGAATCTGGGTGTCTGGTGGTCCCACAGGTGTAGCGTGGGTCTAGTGGGTCACTACTTCTGGGCCGGTACACACATTCCCCATGGTTACTGGTGATGGTGAAGGTTGCTTCATCACTTCCAAAGTACTTCAGACCACTGTTGAGGATTCCAGTGAAGATATTTCTTTGCATAATCCAGCCTACGTTTCCTCTGTGGCTTGGAGAGGATCAGTTTCTTAACCTGGTGGTGACTACTGTAGCCCAGTTCTGATACACATCTCTTAACAGTTCTTACAGACACATCTGAGAGAAGATGTAGGTTTTCTTTCAATTCTCTAGCCGTTATCTTAAGTGTACTCTCTAAATGCTTCTTTAACACAGTTAAGGTATGAACACCTTGAAACACTGCACCCAGTTCTTCACTGAAGGCTCACACACACCAACATTCTCCACTATTTCTTTAGTCTGGTGCCCAGCTTTGTGAAGCCCTATGATTTGAGCTATAGTTTCAGGTGTTAAAGATTTCCTTTTACCCATAATCAAACATGTATAGCCTCAAAACCAAAGGGAACACCGGACAAAAAGATGGGGCGGATGAAAAACGAAAGTGCAACACTACCTCTCACCATGGCAGCCACGTGAGCACTGAGGAGTTACTGTGGAGTGTGGTGGCAGGCCGTGACGTCATGCTAATGGCTGCTACCCAGCATAATGCACTGACGAGAAAAGATCCCCTTGAATGGTAGGCCTGTGACTAGCACTGTAGCTCAACGAAGACAAATTTCAACTTCTCTGCTATGGAAAACTCCAGGAAATAAAAACGAGATCAGAGTATAAAACAAATTCCAACTACATAATAGAGCAAAAAACTAATGTGAAGGTTATGTGAGTAATAATGTCTGAATCTCACTTTCAAACATCACCACATCTGTTTGCAAAATGATAGGATGGATAATAATTATAATAATAATAATAATAATAATAATAATAATAATAATAACAATAATAATAATAATAATAATAATAATAATAATAATAATAATAATAATAACAATAATAATAATAATAATAATAATAATAATAATAATAATAATAATAATAATAATAATAACAATAATAATAATAATAATAATAATAATAATAATAACAATAATAATAATAATAATAATAATAATAATAATAATAATAATAATAATAACAATAATAATAATAATAATAATAATAATAATAATAATAATAATAATAACAACAATAATAATAATAATAATAATAATAATAATAATAATAATAATAATAATAATAATAATAATAACAATAATAATAATAATAATAATAATAATAATAATAATAATAACAATAATAATAATAATAATAATAATAATAATAATAATAATAATAATAATAATAATAATAATAATAATAATAATAATAATAATAATAATAATAATAATAATAATAATAATAATAATAATAATAAATAATAATAATAATAATAATAATAATAATAACAATAATAATAATAATAATAATAATAATAATAATAATAATAATAATAACAATAATAATAATAATAATAATAATAATAATAATAATAATAATAATAATAATAACAATAATAATAATAATAATAATAATAATAATAATAATAATAATAATAATAATAATAATAATAATAATAATAATAATAATAATAACAATAATAATAATAATAATAATAATAATAATAATAATAATAATAATAATAATAACAATAATAATAATAATAATAATAATAATAACAATAATAATAATAATAATAATAATAATAATAATAATAATAATAATAATAATAACAATAATAATAATAATAATAATAACAATAATAATAATAATAATAATAATAATAATAATAATAATAATAATAATAATAATAATAACAATAATAATAATAATAATAATAATAATAATAATAATAATAACAATAACAATAATAATAATAATAATAATAATAATAATAATAATAATAATAATAATAACAATAATAATAATAATAACAATAATAATAATAATAATAATAATAATAATAATAATAATAATAATAATAATAATAATAACAATAATAATAATAATAATAATAATAATGATAATAATAATAATAATCTTTATTTCTTCATGCTCATGATACAACTTATACAAACAGATGAAAGATAATTTCTCATTGTCACACCAAACTTCTAAGAACGTAACTAATCATTAAACACAAACTTTGCATCAACAATACAAAGTGTAATAAGGTCAATGATAGTTGGCACTGGCAACGGTAAACCATAAATTCCGACTTCCTCAGATAAGAAACTTAATAAATCATCAACTGGAACTTTTGTAAACATCAAAGCTAACCGTATTGTAATTATTTAAATCAGTCATGGTGTTTAATTTATCAAGTAAATCAATATTATTTTTCACATTAAAGATCAAAATTTTTCCAGCAACTGGACTCAAAATATCTACCAGCCATCTGGATAATTTATAGCAAATTGAACCTGGTTTGTGTGTTTACATTAATCCATATATATGTATGGTAAAGATGGACTGATGGTCACGAATATGTTAATTTGTTCGTCTTATTCTTTGAGTTTTCTTAAAGTTGCTATTAATTGAGTCGAATGGATTCTTTTTAAGTTTGGAATAAGTATCTGTATCTTCTACGAATTTATTCGTGTGAGAGATTTTAAAAATAAAATTAATTTTCAAAAGGTCGAGAAAGTTGTATCAAGTAGGTCTATGACTGAGAGAAATATAATTGAATCAAATTTCATAAAAAAATAGCTTTGATTTTAATATGAATATTGGTTTAGGATTACACAAATTAGATTCATTTATAATTAATAAAATTTGGGAAGAATTTAATCTATGTTTGACAAATTAGAATCATAAAATTTGGGAAGAATTTAAGCTATGCTTGACAAATCCTTGACCATCCTACCTGCATGATAATGGGACGAGTATAATGTCAGACATAATTTATATAGCCTTCTTCTGTTCTATTATTATTATTACAGGTCTTTGATAATGTAAGAAATCGCGAAAGTGCTTGGAATTTCACTATTTTTTTTTCCACAGCGGTTGTTTTTCATATTGTGATATCACATGTTTACTCAAATCTTATTGCACATCAGACTATGAAACAAAGCTCTTCTCTAGACTGAGGGACTGACCACCTCAAAACTTTAAGGGTGATGGACTGATTACATCGTCTTCAAGTCTCTTCTACTTCTATCAACTTTTCTGTACTCGACTGAAGAAGCCTACTGTGTAGGCGAAACGTTTCGAAATAAAGATACCTAACTGTTGCATATGTGTCTTACCTAACAATATATATATATATATATATATATATATATATATATATATATATATATATATATATATATGTGTGTGTGTGCAAGGAATTCGCAAGAGCAGGCGAAATATGCACAAACACTGATCTCTGGCTGAAGGAGACTCGAACCTACGAACCTTTGAACAAGGTACGCAGTGCTATACCAAACTCACCACACTGGACCAATACCTTGGAGTCCAGCTTGCGCTAGACTTTGATCCAAGGCAGCCAGCTTTCAAGGAGAAGGCTTACAGCTTTTCATCTCATCCCCTGCATGCATCAGCCTTACTAGAGATTTTAACAATGCAAGGAATTCGCAAGAGCAGGCGAAATATACACAAACACTGATCTCTGGCTGAAGGAGACTCGAACATACGAACCTTGGAACAAGGTACACAGTGCTATACCAAACTCACCACACTGGACCAATACCTTGGAGTCCAGCTTGTGCTAGACTTTGATCCAAGGCAGCCAGCTTTCAAGGAGAAGGCTTACAGCTTTTCATCTCATCCCCTGCATGCATCAGCCTTACTAGAGATTTTAACAATGCAAGGAATTCGCAAGAGCAGGCGAAATATACACAACACTAATCTCTGGCTGAAGGAGACTCGAACCTACGATCCTTGAAACAAGGTACGCAGTGCTATACCAAACTCACCACACTGGACCAATACCTTGGAGTCCAGCTTGCACTAGACTTTGATCCAAGGCAGCCAGCTTTCAGGGAGAAGGCTTACATAAGAACATAAGAACATGAGAAAGGAGGAACACTGCAGGAGGCCTGTTGGCCCATACTAGGCAGGTCCTTTACAATTCATCCCACTAACAAAACATTTGCCCAACCCAATTTTCAATGCCACCCAAGAAATAAGCTCTGATGTGAAAGTCCCACTCAAATCCAACCCCTCCCACTCATGTACTTATCCAACCTAAATTTGAAACTACCCAAAGTCCCAGCCTCAATAACCCAACTAGGTAGACTGTTCCACTCATCAACTACCCTATTTCCAAACCAATACTTTCCTATGTCCTTTCTAAATCTAAACTTATCTAATTTAAATCCATTACTGCGGGTTCTCTCTTGGAGAGACATCCTCAAGACCTTATTAATATCCCCTTTATTAATACCTATCTTCCACTTATACACTTCGATCAGGTCTCCCCTCATTCTTCGTCTAACAAGTGAATGTAACTTAAGAGTCTTCAATCTTTCTTCATAAGGAAGATTTCTAATGCTATGTATTAATTTAGTCATCCTACGCTGAATGTTTTCTAACGAATTTATGTCCATTCTGTAATATGGAGACCAGAACTGAGCTGCATAATCTAGGTGAGGCCTTACTAATGATGTATAAAGCTGCAGTATGACCTCTGGACTTCCGTTGCTTACACTTCTTGATATAAATCCCAGTAATCTATTTGCCTTATTACGTACGCTTAGGCATTGCTGTCTTGGTTTAAGGTTGCTGCTCACCATAACCCCCAAGTCCTTTTCGCAATCTGTATGGCTAAGTTCTACATCATTTAACTTATAAGTACTAGGGTTATGGGCACTCCCAAGCTTCAGAACCTTGCATTTATCTACATTGAACTGCATCTGCCACTTTTCTGACCAAGAATAGAGTTTGTTTAAATCCTCCTGAAGTTCCATAACATCTACGTTTGAATCAATTATCCTACCTATCTTTGTGTCATCGGCGAATTTGCTCATATCACTAGTAATTCCCTCATCAAGATCATTGATATATATTATAAACAACAACGGGCCCAAGACTGATCCCTGTGGAACGCCACTTGTTACAGATCCCCACTCGGATTTAACCCCATTTATGGACACTCTCTGCTTCCTGTCAGTGAGCCATGACTCGATCCACGAGAGCACTTTTCCCCCAATGCCATGAGCTGCCACTTTCTTTAACAGTCTATGGTGCGGAACTCTATCAAAAGCCTTACTAAAATCTAAGTAAATAATATCAAATTCTTTATCGTGGTCAACAGCCTCAAAAGCTTTACTGAAGAAAGTTAATAAATTAGTTAGACAAGACCGGCCTCTTGTGAATCCATGCTGAGTATCATTAATCAAGCTATGCTTATCGAGATGGCTTCTTATAATCTCAGCTATAATTGACTCTAGTAATTTGCCTACAATTGAGGTCAGGCTTATTGGGCGCTAATTTGACGGTAACGACTTGTCCCCTGTTTTAAAAATAGGAATTACATTAGCCATCTTCCACATATCAGACACTACACCTGTTTGAAGAGATAAATTAAAAATATTAGTTAATGGTTCACAGAGTTCCATTTTGCATTCCTTAAGAACCCTTGAAAAAACCTCATCAGGACCCGGCGACTTATTTTGCTTCAGTCTGTCTATCTGCTTCACAACCATTTCACTAGTGACTGTGATGTTACATAATTTATCTTCTTCTAGCCCACTATAAAAATTAATTACTGGAATATTGTTAGTGTCTTCCTGTGTAAAAACTGAGAGAAAATAATTATTAAAAATCGAGCACATTTCATTCTCTTTGTCAGTAAGTTGCCCATAGTTATTTTTAAGGGGACCTATCTTATCTCTAACTTTTGTTCTATAGACCTGGAAAAAACTTTTTGGGTTAGTTTTAGAATCCCTAGCAACTTTAATTTCATAGTCCCTTTTAGCTTTTCTTATCCCCTTTTTAATGTCCCTCTTAATGTCAATATACTGATTCATAAGATGACCCTCACCTCTTTTGATACGCCTATAAATTCCTTTCTTATGCCCTAGTAGATATTTGAGCCTATTATTCATCCATTTTGGGTCATTTCTATTTGATCTAATTTCTTTATATGGGATAAACGTTCTTTGAGCAGCATGTATAGTGTTCAGAAAACTGTCATATTGATATCTCACTTCGTTACCCCAGTCAACAGATGATAAGTGTTCTCTAAGCCCATCGTAATCTGCTAAGCGAAAATCTGGGACTGTTACTGAGTTATCGCTACTATCGTACTTCCATTCAATGCTAAATGTAATTGATTTGTGGTCGCTAGCACCCAGTTCCTCTGAAATTTCTAAATTATTAACAAGGGATTCATTGTTTGCCATAACTAAGTCAAGCAGGTTATTTCCCCTTGTAGGTTCTGTCACAAACTGCTTCAAAAAACAATCCTGAACTACTTCTAAGAAGTCGTATGATTCTAAATTCCCAGTCAAGAAATTCCAATCAATATGACTAAAGTTAAAGTCTCCTAGAATTACTACATTATCGTGCCTTGTGGCCTTAACAATTTCCTCCCATAGTAGTCTCCCTTGGTCCCTATCTAAGTTTGGGGGACGGTATATCACTCCTAAAATCAGTTTTTCATGCCCCTCTGAAAATTCTATCCAAACAGACTCTGTATGTGTTACTTCAGGCTTAATACCCGTTTTTATGCAACAGTTCAAGCGATCTCGGACATACAATGCCACCCCACCCCCCTTCCCGATACTTCTATCTACTTGGAACAATTTAAAACCCTGAATATGACATTCCGCAGGCATGTCCCGACTTTTTGAATTAAACCACGTCTCAGTTAAGGCAAATACATCAATGTTACCTGCACTAGCAACTAATCTCAACTCGTCCATCTTATTCCTAGCACTACGGCAATTAGCATAATAAACATTGAAAGACTCTCCTTTCTCTTTACCCTTCCTGCTCATTTCTGTTTTTCTACTAAACCTATTACTGTCCTTATCACCCAAAGTCCCTGGCTTTTCAATATCTACCTCGTTCTGCTTATTACTAGTTCCCCTAGAACTCATAATATTACTACACTGGGACTTCACTGTTTTCCTGCCAAAACCCATACCACCAACTATTCCTAGTTTAAAGTCCTAACTGCTCCCTCCACTGCAGTTGCCAGTGCTACCACCCCAGACCTAGATAAGTGAACCCCATCCCTGGCATACATGTCATTTCTGCCATAGAAGAGGTCCCAGTTGTCAATGAATGTTACCGCATTTTCCTTACAGTATTTGTCCAGCCAGCAATTGACACCAATTGCCCTGGACAACCATTCATTTCCAACTCCTCTCCTTGGCAAAATATCACATATGACAGGGTTCCCACCCTTACTCCTAATTATTTCTATTGCTGACCTATACCTGCTAATCAGGTCTTCACTCCTACGTCTGCCAACATCATTGCCTCCAGCACTGAGACAGATAATAGGATTGCTCCCATTACCTCTCATGATGTCATCCAGACGGCTAACAATATCCTCCATCCCAGCCCCAGGAAAGCAAACTCTCTGTCTCCTACTCCTGTCCTTCAAGCAGAACGCCCTATCCATATACCTAACTTGGCTATCCCCAACAACAACAATATTCTTACCTTCCTTAATGTCGTTCTTTGTGACGTTCCCAGTAGTCGACTCACATTCGTCGGGTAGCACTGAGAATGTATTAGATGTTTCCACAACAGTTTCCACGGCAGTCTCTTTCTTCTTCATCGTTTCTATCTTTCCATTCGTCTTCTTGATCGTCAACTTCGTTCCCTGCTGTCTAGCCACTGACCAGTTTCCCCTCTTGACCTGAGGACTCAAAACAGGAGGACTACTACGAATCTTCTTGTTTTCCTCGGTCAGTCGCCAAATCTCCAACCTCGCTATCCTCAATTCTTCCTTAAGCTGTTGGTAAAGTTGCTCGATGGAGGGCATCTTGCTTCAATTCGTAGAGAGCGCACAAACAGGTCTTCACAGAGCTAAGTACACGTCAACACTGCGCAAAAGCCAACTCAATCAGGAGCTACTGCGCAGGACGTCCGCACGGCCCAATAGCGATGTGAACACCATCTCATCCCCTGCATGCATCAGCCTTACTAGAGATTTTAACAATGCAAGGAATTCGCAAGAGCAGGCGAAATATACACAAACACTGATCTCTGGCTGAAGGAGACTCGAACCTACGAACCTTGGAACATGGTACGCAGTTCGCCTGCTCTTGCGAATTCCTTGCATTGTTAAAATCTATAGTAAGGCTGATGCATGCAGGGGATGAGACGAAAAGCTGTAAGCCTTCTCCCTGAAAGCTGGCTGCCTTGGATCAAAGTCTAGCACAAGCTGGACTCCAAGGTATTGGTCCAGTGTGGTGAGTTTGGTATAGCACTGCGTACCTTGTTCCAAGGTTCGTAGGTTCGAGTCTCCTTCAGCCAGAGATCAGTGTTTATATATATATATATATATATATATATATATATATATATATATATATATATATATATATATATATATATGCAATAAGATCGCAGTAAACAGGTGATTTTAGAATATGCAAAACAACCACTGTGAAAGAATAGAGAAATTCCAAGCGTTTCGTGACTACTCACATTGTCAAGGAACAATGAAAGTAAAGCATCAAAGGAAAGTATATAAAGGGGTAGCCCACACCTCACTATCAGATCCCACAACACCTGACGGGAGACAGCAGGCCCGTCGGCCGAACTAGACAGGTCCTTCACACAACCCACCAACAAACTATTCCACCCAAGAAATAAGAAATTTAAAAAAATATTATTTGTCCAATGTATTATTAAATTTTTCCCAAATTCTATTAATTATAAATGAATCTAATTTATATAAACCAAAGGAAATATTCATATTATTGTCAAAACTGCTTTTTATGAAACAAGATTCAATTATATTCCTGTCGACCATGGACTTGCTTGATACTACTTTCTCAACTTTTTGAAAATCAATTGGATGGTTAAAATCTCTTACATGAATAAATAGAGCATTGGAATCTTATCCAGTTCTAATGCTATATTTATGTTGTTTTAATCTTAGTTCGAGATTTTTACCAGTTTGACTGTAATAAACTTTATCGCAAATTTTACAAGGAATCTTAGACACATCCATCAGCATTTTGGGGGGAATTCTTTGTCAAAAGTTTTTTTACTGTATCAAGATTTTTGAATACAACTTTAATATTAAAAGTCTTAAGAAGAGAAGGCATATCAACCAAGTTTTCATGGTAAGGGAGAACAAACATATTTTTAGTTGAATAAGGCTGGTTGTCCCTTTTTGGATTATAAAAAGTATTTCTAGCAACTTTAGAAGATTTATCAATTACATTTCTTGGGTATTTCAAATCATTAGGTGTCCAGACACTGGATATGCCACTCCTGACACGAGCGCATTCATGACTGTGGAGAGCTACAGGAACTAATTTCATTCTCCTCCTGTTTGGGATACAGAGAACTTTCACGGCGCATAACGGAGATAAAACACCTCAATTACTGGGAGCGCTTGAGGGTCCTAAACCTGTATTCCCTGGAACGCAGGAGGGAGAGATACATGATTATATACACCTGGAAAATCCTAGAGGGACTAGTACCGAACTTGCACACGAAAATCACTCACTACGAAAGCAAAAGACTTGGCAGACGATGCACCATCCCCCCAATGAAAAGCAGGGGTGTCACTAGCACGTTAAGAGACCATACAATAAGTGTCAGGGGCCCGAGACTGTTCAACTGCCTCCCAGCACACATAAGGGGGATTACCAACAGACCCCTGGCAGTCTTCAAGCTGGCACTGGACAAGCACCTAAAGTCAGTTCCTGATCAGCCGGGCTGTGGCTCGTACGTTGGTTTGCGTGCAGCCAGCAGCAACAGCCTGGTTGATCAGGCTCTGATCCACCAGGAGGCCTGGTCACAGACCGGGCCGCGGGGGCGTTGACCCCCGGAACTCTCTCCAGATGTCCAGATGCCAGTAGTATATATATTAGTGCATCCACGAAAAGAAATTAGTTCCAGTAGCAATCCACAACCACGAACGTGCTCGCATTAGGAGTAACATATCCAGTGTCTGGACACCTAATGTTTGAAACACACTGGCGTAGTGGACTAAGGCATCGAGAATTTAGGTAGTTTCAAGGAAGGGAACTCGAGTTATTTAAACTCGGGTTTAGCCCTCGGCTGGTCACTCATTTTAAAACTTTTTTTTTCATCAGTCCATTAATATGTGTACTCATGAGAGTGGTATCAACTTGATTTCGCTTTTCACCACTAGTTTACAGTAATGAGTACCAAATTCTTGGAACAATTAGCATGTTCACTTGCCCTATGACCAAGTTGGTGACAATTTTCAAAACACTCAGTAGCGGAGCTTCAAACATTCAAAAAAGTTGCCAAAAAAATCGACGCCGGCAGTGAAAGTTAGATATGTAGATACAGATTTAACCATTTTATGTGTAAAATAATGTGATTTTTTTATTTCCATGAAGTCACATTAAATAATTTTTAGTTCATCTCTTCTCAACGACTTCAATTGGCTGAAGAATCATAGACCCAGGATGGTATCTGTGGAAAATTGCATTTATCTGAATGTAACTCATTATGTACATAACAGTAAATGATAACAAAGATAATTATTATTTATCAGAGTTACATAGACAAGTAGAAATTTGGGACACCTAGGTCACAAAAATGTCCCCCTTCGATACCTACCACTGTCATATCCACAAGTTGCTCTGGACCTATTAATTATCAAATGAAAAATACATCACCAGGAATGCTGGTAAATATATAAATTTGTGGACTGTATATTAAAAATAATAAATGGTTATATATATACACAATTACATAACAGAAGGAAAATATGTCTTAATATCACTCACCAATTTGACTGGAGATTAATGTGTATCATACTCAGAAAACCTCACTCTAACTAAATCTATGAAATAATGCTAGCCAGAATTACACACAAATCTAGAGAGCTTATCTGAGGTTCCTGGAGTTGTCTTGTCCAGTCGTCTGATAACTCAAGTTATGCAGGAATGCACATCCACCAATTTCGCCTCCTATTTGAGAGGTGTCAACCCAATTTTAAGTCCTAGAGCACGAAAAATTCTTCCCGTTATACCAACGTTTATACAAAATTCAAAACCAAGATGACAAGTGACTCCCCCAGCCGCAGGTTTCCCATTTTCGGTATCATACTTCTTTTAAAAATACAATATAGGGCATCTATTTACCTATAAATTACCGTATTTCCGGAAAATATATACAGTATTTTCCACACTGCGGCCGGCCGGAGTTCGTTGCTAAATGACTCAAATTGCTCATTTGACAATGGTGGAAGACCTGGGTACATATAGGATCTGGCATCCACACGGCGACATATTACACAAGATTTAATCACCCTTTTTACACTTTGCCATCCTTGTGGAATCCAGAAAGTTTCCCTAATACAATTTAAGGTATCTTGTACCCCACCATGCATTACATTTTTATGGGCATTTAGAACAATTAAATTTGTTAGATGATAAGTTTTGGGCAGTAAGATAGGGTGTTTAGCATAATCACCCAATTCAGCATTTTGTAACCTACCTCTGCACCTAATTACATTGTTCTCTAAATACAGCCCCAATTTCTCTATTATGGAACCTTTCACAATTTTTCTTTCCATCATCAATTTAATCTCATTTCCATAGATTTCCTCCTGTACCCTCTTTATCCAATATTCAAGAGGATGTGAAAACTTATATGAAATATTTATCTTGTTTAGAAATTCAAACACCAACTTAGTTACATTGATCAGTTTGGGTAAAGAAGAATACCTATTTATATCAATGGCTAAAGAAGGACAAACTATTGGAGCGGTGGTCACAGTAATTTCAACAGGAGCAATATACGCCTTTTGTACAGGCCAATTAGCTTTATTTACCAACCAGCTCGGTCCTTTAAACCATGATACAGCACTTACAAATTTAGCATAAGGTAAACCTCGAGACAAGAAATCAGCTGGATTCTCCTCACCAGGTATATGATTAAATGTTAACATATGCTGACCCAAACTATTATACTTCTCTTGCATCTGATTAATTTCAGCGACTCTGTTTTGTACGTACACAATTTTACTGTTTCCATAACGAATCCATTGTAAGGATACCTCATTATCAGACCAAATTACAGTGTCGCTAATATTTATCTCCTGCAACTTATTTCTTATATAATTAGCTAATTTGACACCTACATAAATGGCTGTTAATTCCAACTGAGGTAAGGTATGTGATTTAATTGGAGACGCTTTAGCCTTAGACATAACAATAGAAATAACACTATTACATTGAAGGTAAGAAACTGATCCATATGCCAATTTTGAAGCATCACAAAAAATGTGGAGTACATTTTTCCCATCTGGATTCGCCAACTGGCGTGGGAACTCCAACATTTGAATTTTTTCATAATCACCAATTAATTCATCCCACCTGTTAATGAATTCCTCAGGTAGAATTTCATCCCAAGCACATTTAAGTTTCCATGCTTCCTGAATTAATAATTTCCCTCTTATAGTAAGGGGTGACACTAAACCTAGTGGATCAAAACATTTGGAAACTTCAGCAAGCAAGACTCTCTTAGTTAATTTGTTAGGCATACTGTAATTATTAGGTTTTAACATTAATAAATCTCTCTCAGTATCCCAAGTTAAACCCAATACATTACTACATTTTGGTACTTCATCTCCAGGGTAATATCTGCTTATTTTGTCCTTTAATTTGGACGAATTACTATTCCATTCCCTCAGAGGCATATTTGCACTTTGCATTATTTTATTAGCCTCTCCATAAGTCATTAACAGTTCCTCATCAATTGACGTCACACCCAGGAAATTGTCCACATAAAATTGTTTACTCATTACTTTACTCAATGGAATTCCTGTACGTTTAAGGTGTGCATTTATCGTCACTTGAAGTAGGAATGGACTGGATGTAGCACCAAATAATACGCTCCTAAAGCGAAAGGTTTTCAGAGGGCTAAGTGGGTCAATAGGATTCTCAGGCCATAAGAAGCGGGTACAATCCCGGTCAGCCTCTTGTAAACCCACTCTTAGGAAAGCTTTACTTATGTCAGCCGTAAAGGCATAATTTTTCATCCTGAAATTTAATAAGATATCTCCTAATTTTTCCGTCAACGACGGACCTGTCATCAAACAGTCATTTAAACTAGGTACATTTTTGTTACTCCTGGCACTACAATTAAACACAATCCTCAAAGGAGTGGTCTTAGAATCCTTCTTCACTCCGTGATGTGGCAAATAGTGACCATAAATTTTGGCTTGCTCAGGAGGTACCTCTTCTATAAATTTATTAATTAACTGCTCAGCAATTATATCATTATAGGCAGTTAACAATTCTGGTGTCTTACTCAGTTCGCGGAGCTGAGCCTTTAACTGTCCATATGCCATTCTGTAATTAGTGGGCAATTCTGGATGGTTCAGTCTCCACGGAAGTCGTACCCAGTATTGTCCAGATTCAAATTTTACATCTCTCAGGTATTGCTCCTGAGTAAAAGAATCGTCTGGACTTTCTTCATTTACATTTATTCCAATGCTGTCTAATTCCCACAATTTATGCACTGGCTCAACACCATCCTCTATGGAAGAATTATACTGGGGTACGACTTCATGAGTAAGACACACAGTTATGGTATTTGTAGTTTCCTCTAGTCATGAATTATTATTACGAGGAATCCTACCATACATTACATGGCCTCCTGCAGTCTTCAAAAGGGTGACACCACATTTCTTTACCATACCCTTTACAAAGGAGGCATAATAGTCACTACCTATCAAAATATTTATTGGGCCTACAGAATCATCACTTACACCAGAAGGTGCTAAATTTACATTATGTGAGAGTCTTTCTGTAGCTTTACTAAGCCCTACTGTAGATATTTTCTCTGGAAGTCTATCTACAATTACTGCATTAACACGTTTTTTCTCATTGCCCAACCTGACAGTTACATAAACAGTGTCATACAATTGAGCTCTTTTATCTGAGAGAAAACCAGATAATTTTAAAGTTGTGGGATCTCCCATCTGTACTTTCATACCATCAAGACATTTACGTTTTATAAAAGTACGCTGGGATCCCTGGTCCAATAATGCATTTACACTTTTAGATTTATGCCTTTTATCATCAATTTTTACCTGTAACACAGGTAAGGCTACTTCAGCAAAACCATCATTATTAATATTAGCAGCAATTTTTACATTAGCCACTGTTGTGTCAGGATTGTCAACATTATCATTATTATCAACATTATCATATAGACCTTTACACATGACTATATGGTGTCTTCCTTTGTGACATTGATAACAGAAGTTTAATTTGGCATAACAATCCTTTACATTGTGATTACCCAAACATCTGATACATCTGTCAAGTTCCTCCAATCTTTCAACTTTATCATTCCATGAATTGTATGCATTGCAATTCTTAGAAAAATGAGTACCCTTACAGAAGAGACAATCTCTCCTTTCTTTGACTGGTTTCTTATTAACTGGGCTACTCTTAGGAGGGTACTTATTCTTCTTACCTTGTGGAGAATCATTATTTCTGATTCCTGCTCCTTGATATGCCCCTATGTAACTCTTTTTAGGAAATGAATTTTGATTATTAACATTAGGATAATTTCTCCCTTTGTGAAACTTGACAGATACCTCAGAGTTATCATGTGTTGCATCTTTAAAATGAGTTAGTTGGCTGGTCTGCAACTGCACAATTAATTCTTGTAGACCTAGTCTTATTTCCTCCAGACCAAAATAACCCTTGTGATATTTGTTCGATAGTCTTTCAAGTGTTTTATAGCTTAATTTATTCTGTATCATGGCACTCAATAACCAGTCTGATTCCTTCAGATTATATTTATTACTTAAAGTTTTGAGAGTGCTCTCCAGTTTAACTCTAAACTGCTGTAAACCTTTGTAAGTGTGATCTGGAGATTTTAAATTAACAATGATATTCACTAGATCCAACCTACTTTGTTCTATATTACCATAAGTGACCTTCAACAAGTCAACTGCTTCCTTGTAAGAGTCATTTACATTGGGAAAGGCTTGTATGAGTATGTGAGCATCTCCTCTTACCTGTCCTTTGAGGTAAAATAATTTAGTTACACAGGCTAGGTCACTCCTGTCATGCACAGCTGCTTTAAAAATTGACCAAAATTCCTCCCAATTTTCACCAGGATTAAATACAGGTAAACATAGTTCTGGGAGTTTTGGCAAAGACATATTATTTGTTGGAGCAGACTGATTAACTGCCTGGTTTACACATTTTAATTTATTCAAGGCCTGACTTTTACAAGAAAGAATCTTTTCCTCTAATTCATAATACTGATTAATTATGAGATCTACTTCAGTCTCATCTACACAGTTTACTAATAAATCTCCTTCATATTTGTTGTAATATAATTTGTATGAATCATATCTATTACCTAAAGCATCTAAATACAATTTTAAATCATCAGTATTCACAGTTTCTTGATTCATTAATTCCAAACATTTATTATATGATTTTGTTACATGACCCTTTCTAGCTTGCAGAGATGCTTTCTTTGCTCTATATTCCATATGTTTGTCTTCTACATTAATTTCCTCATTTTCGGTCATGATGCAATGTATTAAATTCAACTTAATAACACTGATTATGTATTAAATTATGTACTTTATAAAGGTAAATAGTACAACTTACCTTTAAATAAATTCTAGCTACTTGAGCATAGCAATTACATGAAAAACTGTAATATAAATTTTAAATACACATTAATAATGTTAGCTACACTTGAGCTTAGCAATTACACGTGTAAGAAATTTATATATAAATTTTAAATGTACATTAATACAAACCTTTAGCCAGCCTTGGCTTATCAAAATTATTATACAAATTAATATAAATCCTTGCCAGAATTTGGCATAGCAAAATTAATATTATACACATTAATATAATTAGCAACACTTGCCTTATCAATTACACATACATTGATATAAATCTTGGCCAGAATTGTCTTATCAAATTAATATTGTAATAATTATAATACACTACACATTAAGTAAAATTAATATTATACACATTAATATAATTAACAACACTTGACTTATCAATTACACATACACTGATATAAATCTTGGCCAGAATTGTCTTATCAAATTAATATTATACAAATTAATATAAACTTAGCCAGACTTGACTTATCAAAATTAATATTGTAATAATTATAATCCACTACACATTAAGTAAATTTGTGAACTTAACATCCACCTCCTTCTGTTATTTCACATATAATTATTAAGTAATTAACTAATTAATGACTTCACTAATTACCTCCGGTTCAAGAAGGACCAACGGGCAAATTAAATGTGGAAAATTGCATTTATCTGAATGTAACTCATTATGTACATAACAGTAAATGATAACAAAGATAATTATTATTTATCAGAGTTACATAGACAAGTAGGAATTTGGGACACCTAGGTCACAAAAATGTCCCCCTTCGATACCTACAACTGTCATATCCACAAGTTGCTCTGGACTTATTAATTATCAAATGAAAAATACATCACCAGGAATGCTGGTAAATATATAAATTTGTGGACTGTATATTAAAAATAATAAATGGTTATATATATACACAATTACATAACAGAAGGAAAATATGTCTTAATATCACTCACCAATTTGACTGGAGATTAATGTATATCATACTCAGAAAACCTCACTCTAACTAAATCTATGAAAATAATGCTGGCCAGAATTATACACAAATCTAGAGAGCTTATCTGAGGTTCCTGGAGTTGTCTTGTCCAGTCGCCTGATATCTCAAGTTATGCAGGAATGCACATCCACCAATTTTGCCTCCTACTTGAGAGGTGTCAGCACAATTTTAACCTCTAGAGCACGAAAAATTCTTCCCATTATACCAACGTTTGTACAAAATTCAAAACCAAGATGGCGAGTGACTCCCCCAGCTGCAGGTTTCCCATTTTCGGTATCATACTTCTTTTAAAAATACAATATAGGGCATCTATTTACCTATAAATTACCGTATTTCCGGAAATTTAAACAGTATTTTCCACAGTATCTATTAACTTTCGTTTCCATGTTGGCAAATTTGTTGATGTAGTATCAGTAAAAAATAATATTGGAAACGTTGGAATCCATGACATAACTGATGAATGACTCATGAGATCGGCTTCAAATTATCACCACTGGTGTTATTTCTTGAACACAAGGTTCACACTTATTAAGCTTCTTGAACACAAGGTTCACACTTATTAAGCTTCTTGAACACAAGGTTCACACTGTCATTAAGCTTCTTGAACACAAGGTTCACATTGTTATTAAGCTTCTTGAACACAAGGTTCACACTGTTATTAAGCTTCTTGAACTCAAGGTTCACACTGTTATTAAGCTTCTTGAACACAAGGTTCACACTGTCATTAAGCTTCTTGAACACAAGGTTCACACTGTTATTAAGCTTCTTGAACACAAGGTTCACACTGTCATTAAGCTTCTTGAACACAAGGTTCACACTCTTATTAAGCTTCTTGAACACAAGGTTCACACTGTTATTAAGCTTCTTGAACACAAGGTTCACACTGTTATTAAGCTTCTTGAACACAAGGTTCACACTGTTATTAAGCTTCTTGAACACAAGGTTCACACTGTTATTAAGCTTCTTGAACACAAGGTTCACACTGTCATTAAGCTTCTTGAACACAAGGTTCACACTGTTATTAAGCTTCTTGAACACAAGGTTCACACTGTTATTAAGCTTCTTGAACACAAGGTTCACACTGTTATTAAGCTTCTTGAACACAAGGTTCACACTTATTAAGCTTCTTGAACACAAGGTTCACACTGTCATTAAGCTTCTTGAACACAAGGTTCACACTGTTATTAAGCTTCTTGAACACAAGGTTCACACTGTTATTAAGCATCTTGAACACAAGGTTCACATTGTTATTAAGCTTCTTAAACACAAGGTTCACACTGTTATTAAGCTTCTTGAACACAAGGTTCACACTGTTATTAAGCTTCTTGAACACAAGGTTCACACTGTTATTAAGCTTCTTGAACACAAGGTTCACATTGTTATTAAGCTTCTTGAACACAAGGTTCACATTGTTATTAAGCTTCTTGAACACAAGGTTCGCATTGTTATTAAGCTTCTTGAACACAAGGTTCACATTGTTATTAAGCTTCTTGAACACAAGGTTCACATTGTTATTAAGCTTCTTGAACACAAGGTTCACATTGTTATTAAGCTTCTTGAACACAAGGTTCACATTGTTATTAAGCTTCTTGAACACAAGGTTCACACTGTTATTAAGCTTCTTGAACACAAGGTTCACACTGTTATTAAGCTTCTTGAACACAAGGTTCACATTGTTATTAAGCTTCTTGAACACAAGGTTCACATTGTTATTAAGCTTCTTGAACACAAGGTTCACATTGTTATTAAGCTTCTTGAACACAAGGTTCACATTGTTATTAAGCTTCTTGAACACAAGGTTCACATTGTTATTAAGCTTCTTGAACACAAGGTTCACATTGTTATTAAGCTTCTTGAACACAAGGTTCACATTGTTATTAAGCTTCTTGAACACAAGGTTCACATTGTTATTAAGCTTCTTGAACACAAGGTTCACACTGTTATTAAGCTTCTTGAACACAAGGTTCACACTGTTATTAAGCTTCTTGAACACAAGGTTCATATTGTTATTAAGCTTCTTGAACACAAGGTTCACATTGTTATTAAGCTTCTTGAACACAAGGTTCACATTGTTATTAAGCTTCTTGAACACAAGGTTCACATTGTTATTAAGCTTCTTGAACACAAGGTTCACATTGTTATTAAGCTTCTTGAACACAAGGTTCACATTGTTATTAAGCTTCTTGAACACAAGGTTCACATTGTTATTAAGCTTCTTGAACACAAGGTTCACATTGTTATTAAGCTTCTTGAACACAAGGTTCACATTGTTATTAAGCTTCTTGAACACAAGGTTCACACTGTCATTAAGCTTCTGAACACAAGGTTCACATTGTTATTAAGCTTCTTGAACACAAGGTTCACATTGTTATTAAGCTTCTTGAACACAAGGTTCACATTGTTATTAAGCTTCTTGAACACAAGGTTCACATTGTTATTAAGCTTCTTGAACACAAGGTTCACACTGTTATTAAGCTTCTTGAACACAAGGTTCACACTGTTATTAAGCTTCTTGAACACAAGGTTCACACTGTTATTAAGCTTCTTGAACACAAGGTTCACACTGTTATTAAGCTTCTTGAACACAAGGTTCACACTGTTATTAAGCTTCTTGAACACAAGGTTCACACTGTTATTAAGCTTCTTGAACACAAGGTTCACATTGTTATTAAGCTTCTTGAACACAAGGTTCACATTGTTATTAAGCTTCTTGAACACAAGGTTCACACTGTTATTAAGCTTCTTGAACACAAGGTTCACACTGTTATTAAGCTTCTTGAACACAAGGTTCACATTGTTATTAAGCTTCTTGAACACAAGGTTCACACTGTTATTAAGCTTCTTGAACACAAGGTTCACACTGTTATTAAGCTTCTTGAACACAAGGTTCACATTGTTATTAAGCTTCTTGAACACAAGGTTCACATTGTTATTAAGCTTCTTGAACACAAGGTTCACACTGTTATTAAGCTTCTTGAACACAAGGTTCACACTGTTATTAAGCTTCTTGAACACAAGGTTCACATTGTTATTAAGCTTCTTGAACACAAGGTTCACATTGTTATTAAGCTTCTTGAACACAAGGTTCACATTGTTATTAAGCTTCTTGAACACAAGGTTCACACTGTTATTAAGCTTCTTGAACACAAGGTTCACACTGTTATTAAGCTTCTTGAACACAAGGTTCACACTGTTATTAAGCTTCTTGAACACAAGGTTCACACTGTTATTAAGCTTCTTGAACACAAGGTTCACACTGTTATTAAGCTTCTTGAACACAAGGTTCACACTGTTATTAAGCTTCTTGAACACAAGGTTCACACTGTTATTAAGCTTCTTGAACACAAGGTTCACACTGTCATAAGCTTCCTGAAGTTTACCTGGAGTTGCTTCCGATGCTCACCTCTCTCGTGACCCGGTACCAGACCATTCCTTCTGGTTGCTGGCCTGATTAATTAAACTGTTAATGCCAGTTGTCGGCAGCCCAATGTATGCCCCACAACCCAGTTGATTAGGAACTGTTTTGAGGAATCTGTCAAGTTCCCTCTTGAGGAACCAACAGTTTAATTAAATAAGTAGTTATTTGCATTTTCTATTGAAATACTAACGAATGCTTTATCTGACTGGCTTTAAAATATTATTGACTATGCAGTCTATAAGAAGAGTGATAACCCATAAGTTTATCCCAGGTTTACCTGGAGAGGGTTTCGGGGGTCAATGCCCCCGCAGCCTGTGCCTCAAGGTGGATCAGGGTCTGATCAACCAGGCTGTTACTGCTGGCCGCACGGAAACTGACGTACGAACCACAGCCCGGTTGGTCAGGTACTGACATTAGATGCCTGTCCAGTGCCTTCTTGAAGACAGCCAGGGGTCTATAGGTAATCCCCCTTATGTATGCTGGGAGGTAGTTGAACAGTCTTGGGCCCCGGACACTTATTGTGTTGTCTCTAGGTATACTTGTGGCACCCCCTACTTTTCACTGATGGAATGTTGCATCTCCTGCCGAGTCTTTTGGTTTCATAGGGAGTGATTTTCGTGTGAAAGTTTGTTACTAATCTTTCTAGGATTTTTCCAAGTGTATATTATCAAGTATCTCTCTCGCCTACGCTCAATGGAATACAGATCAAGGACCTTCAATCTTTCTCAGTAGTTTAGGTGCCTTATCGTACTTATGTGTGCCGTGAAAGTTCTTTGTACACTCTCCAGGTCTGCAATGTCGCCAGCCTTGAAGGGGCAGTTAGTGTACAACAGTATTCCAGCCTAGAGAGCACAAGCGATTTGAAGAGAATCATCATGGGCTTGGCGTCCCTAGATGCAAATTTAGAATTTTACTGAAATAAAAAGCTTGGAAACATTGGAATCAAATCAATTACTGGAGAATGCCCTTTCTGATTGACTTTAATTTTTTTCCCATCGGTGGGTTTTATTAAAACACAGCTTAAGCTTTGAAAATTTCAACTGGCCAATTATATTAAGCAAATTGTTCCTCGTGTAATAACTAGAAAATGTCTCTTCCGATCAGCTTCAAATTCCAACAGTTGGTGTATCTTAATAAGAAACATTTTTGCATTAATTTGGGCTGTATGGGTCCCAATTTGCAAACTTTATTAAACTGGATTTTTAAGTAATCAATATGAAATATTTTTTCTTATAGGATTTTAGAGAATTTTAAATAAAATATAAATAAAAAAGGTAAAATGGAATAAATATAAATCCTCAGTTTTATGGTGTCTTAAATTTAACAAAAAGAATTTTCCTATTTATCTGGACATTCTTAGCAACACATGTGCAACAGTTGGGTATATTTATTGTTGAAACGTTTCGTTTACACAGGAAACTTCTTCAGTCAAATACAGAGACTTGGAGACAGAATCGTGGCGAGGCAAAGATGTGGTCAGTCCATTAACTTTGAAGTAGTTATTGAGGCTGTCAGTCTCTCATGGCTGAGGGACTGAGTACCTCAAAATTCATCCTGTTCTTCACCATTCTTCTTTGTATGGACTAATGAAGCCACTGTGTGGCGAAACGTTTTGTCGCTGTCGACGTCCTCCTGTGCAGATCTCCCGACAGTGACGAACTTGTCCTCAAAGAGTATAGAAAACCTATCAACAAGGACGATCTTATACACTTTTATTCACACCAAGACACCCGCACTAAAAGAAGAGTCCTAATTGGCTTCTTAAGAGCTCTTCGCATCTCCAGCCCTTGTTTTCTTAAAGAAGAATGTATTTACATAATACATGCCTTTACACGTCTCCAGTTTCCGTCTTTCTTCATCCGAGATTGCAGACTCAAGGCACAAGCTATCCTCAACAAAGCGCCCATGGAACGGCCCTCTAAGCAGTTCATAGTGCTTCCATGTGGTGATGTTGCCACGAATACTAGCCGGGCACTTGCTATGAGTAACATCAACGTTTCCACCACAAACACATCATCTATCAAAGACCTCACTACGAAACGCAGCCCCACACCTCTAACTTCCACAGCAGGCGTCTACACCATCCCCTGTGGATTCTGTCCCCAGAAATATGTAGGCGAAACGGGATCTTGCGGTCCGCCTGAACGAGCATCGAAGTGCCTGTAACAGAGACGATTTAAGGTACGCCTGTGTCCTCCACAGAGACTCCAGGGTTTTCTTGATGAACTGGAATGAGGCACAATTCTCTCTCACCGAACCAGATTTCAGACGCCGACGGTGCCTAGAAGCCTCGCTAATCGCCGTCAACGACACAATAGAACGTAACACTGGAAACCACAAAATTTCTAAAACATTAGCATACATGATACTCAAGCAGGCAAAGCACCACCAACACAACAACACAGGAGTCACATGATCTCATCGTCTACCCGTCCTCATCCCAACATGACATTCTTCAGGTCACCATGCCTCACTCACCCCTCACTCTCCCCTTATATATATAATATCTTTCTACCTCTGTATGTTAGAAGTGATCAAGGTCCCAGGACCGAAACGTTTTCTAATAAATATGTCATAGTGACTGCTTACGTGTCTTTCTAAACCAACTTGTCGGTATATATTTCCAAGGTTTATAGCATACCCAAGTGTTGCACATGCTAATTTATCAACTTGTCGGTTCTCTAAACCATTCATCTACAGTTCAGCTCCATCGTAAGATTCGTCAGGAAACAGGACATTTCCTTACACAGGTCTGAGTTATATGTTGACCCGTCACTGAAGGTTTTTTATCATGTGATCCAGACCTTCGATTGGCTTACCAGTCCACCCCTTTAAAAATTAATGATTTGTGTTATAATTATAATCGTAGTGAAGCTGAAGCAGGAGAATGGAGCTTTATATACTGCATCATGAGAAGAACAGGAAGAGTTTGAGGTAATCAGTCCCTCAGCCTTGAGTCGATGTGATCAGTCCGTCAGTAATACAATACAAATTTATTTCCTTGCAAGTTTACACTGAGATTCTGTAGTTACAATAATGAGTTGCAGAGCAAAGAGAACGACTGTCATTCCATGGCATTATGAACAGACTAGATTAATGCCTTACAGATTACTTAATACTAAGGAAACTGATCATGTAAGTTACAGTCACGTTACAGTCAAGTTATAATCTGGGGAGATTACACTGGGACAATTTGAGAGTATTTTGTAGGTTGTGAATATCAATATTTTTAAGTTATAATACTGGAATATAATATAGAGCATTCGTGAAAGTAGTTTACAGTATGAGAATGTTACAATATGATGTAAGGCAGTATATTATTTATTCTTCAGTGTAGTATTAAGTTACGTATGAACTTCGGGTATTTAAATTTTGAAATGTTAAGATTTAGGTAAATGGGAGTTTTTTTTTTTTTAAATTTAAGTGTTGAGTATTGTTTATTTAGTTTAGGGTGAGTAGAAGGTTTTTGAGAAGAGTCTTAAATTGATGTTCAGACCGGGTTACTTTAGTATTTTCTGGTAATGAGTTCCAAATTTTAAAGCCCTTTATGTGCACAGAGTTCTTACATATTGTGATGTGGACACGGGGTACATCGAAAAATGATCTGTCTTGTGTTACAGTCGTGCGTCCTCTTTAGGTTGGTGAGAAGTTTGAGTGGAGGGTTTATGTTTGAGTGTAGTGTTCTATGCATGTAGTAGCCGCAAGAATAAGTATGGATGCACTTTACCTTTGAATATTGGTGGAGTGTGCTGTTTGGAGTGGGAATTTGTTATCATTCCGACTGCTGCCTTTTGCTGTGTTATTAGTGGTCTTAGGTGATTTAATGTTGTTGATCCCCATGCACAAATTCCATATGTGAGATAAGGATAGATGAGTGAATGATACAGTGCAAGGAGAGCTGATTGTGGAACATAGTACCGTATCTTTGATAGTATGCCTACTGTCTTAGAGATTTTCTTGTAAATTTGTTTTATATGTGTCTGGAATTTAAGACTACTGTCAAGGTGGATTCCTAAGAAATTTCCCTCTGTGAGTCTTGTGATGGGTGATCTGTTTAGCGCTATGTTAAGTGGAACATTTGTGGCTCTGTTTCCAAACTGAAGGAAATAGGTTTTGTCAGTATTAAGGGTAAGCTTATTAGTCATCATCCAGGTAGATATTTTCTGCAATTCAACATTAACAGTGTTGGCCAGTATGACTGGGTTTGGGTGAGAGAATACGTATGTTGTGTCATCTGCAAATAATATGGGATTGAGTAGTTGAGATGCAATCAGTAGGTCATTTATGTAAATGAGAAAGAGGAGAGAGCCAAGGACACTCCCTTGTGGGACCCCAACTGTAATTGGTTGTGTGGAAGAGTTAGGTCCATTTGTGTACACATATTGGCTTCTGTTACTAAGGTATGACTTTAGGTAGTTGAGGGAGTGCCCTCATATACCATAGTGTGTTGATTTAATGTGCAGAAAATCATGGTCAACTGTATCAAACGCTTTACGTAAATCAATAAAGATTCCCATCGGGACTTTTTTCTTCTCGAGAGCGGTGTATATTAGTTCTAGCAAGTATATAATAGCATCATTTGTGCTTTTATTAGTCTTGAATCCAAACTGACAGGGGTTAAGAATGTCTTGAGAGACGAGTTGGGAATAGATCTGCCTATGAATTAGTTTTTCAAAGATTTTAGAGAGTAGAGGTAAGTTAGATATTGATCTATAGTTATTCAAATCTGTTTGATCTCCTCCTTTGTGATTCGGGGTGACTCTCGCTATTTTGAGAACTGATGGGAAGTGGAGGATTCGATGGATTTGTTAAAGAGTGTTGCAGTTATTGGTAACAGTACTTGAGAAGCTTTCTTGTACATAGAAGGTGGTAAGTTATTTATATCTTCTGCCTTGTTTTTAAGGGTGTTGATGATTAACGAGATTTCTGTTGGGGTGGTTGGAGCTAGGAATAGTGTATTTGGGTAGGTGCTCGTGACGTAGTCTGATGGACGGGTGTTTGAGCTTGGGATTTCGCTCGCTAGATTCTTTCCTATGGTGGAGAAGAAAACATTGAGTCTGTTTGCTGTTTCAGTTGGTGGGAGTAGGGGTTCGTCTGATTTTGTTAATTTGATTGATTTGTTTTTTGACATCTTTTTAGTCCCTAGAATTTCAGATAGGGTTTTCCATATCTTTTTCATATCACCTTTTATGTAATGTAATCTGTTCTCATAATATAATTTTTTTGACCTTCGTATCAGGCTGGTAGGGATTGACAAGTAACGTTTAGAATAGTCTCTGGTTATTTGGCCCATTCTATACTGTTTTTCATATAGATGCTTTGTATTTATGGATTTAAGGATGCTGGGTATTAGTCAGGGACTGTTTAATCTCTTAGCTGTGATCTGTTTAGTTTTTTGGGGACAATGCTTGTTATAGAGGGAATTGGTTATTTTAGAAAATTATTAATACATTCATCAGTATCTGTATATGCTTCTAGCTCATTATTCCAGTCGATGTTAATCATAGCTGCTATAAAGTTATTAACTGTTGTCTCATTATGTAGTCTGAAGGTAACTTTAGCAGTTTCTTGGGGCAATCTACCTAGATTGGTTATGAGAAAGGTAGGGTAGCAGTCTGTGGTGTTGTCTGTGATTATGCATGATTTTAAAGGAGATGTGGTGTTGGTCCAGATGTGGTCTAATAAGGAGACACTAGTTTTGGAGATTCTTGTGAGTTTTGTTATTGTTGGTAGCAACAAGCAGTTACTCATAGTGTTTATGAACTCGGTTACTTGTGGGTCCTGGCCATGTAGTAGATTTATGTTAAAATTTCCTGTGGTCGTTATTCATGTGCGCATCAGTTATCATGCTTCCTAATTTGTCACTAAAGTGGTAAATGTTTGACTGTGGTACTCTGTAGATGTTTATGACTGTGAGGGTTTTTTCAGGACTTTTGATTTAAATTTAGTTATTATATATTCTCCATGTTCGTCGCTTGTTGATCTGAGTAGTATATAGTTGTTCCACCCCCTTGCTGGTCTGCCCTACAGTTGTGTATGGCTGTGTAACCAGGAATGGCACAGACATCTCTATTACCAGGCTTTAGCCAAGTTTCTGTGAGTGTGATGATTGACATACTGGTATGAAGGGAACTGAGTAATGTTGTGAGCTCATCGTAATGTTTGCTCAAAGATCTGACATTGTAATTAAAGATAGTTATGTTATTGTTGGCCCTGAGTAATGTCTTTGCGTTGATATCAGGATCAATCCTTGTAATCATGTGATTGTGTGTGATTCTACAACTAGACTTTAGAACAAAGTATTATGTTGGATTTAATATTGTGAAACTAAACTTATCTAGCTATGGATTGCTTCAAGTAGTTAGCTCTTAATATGGTACAATTTTATGATTTAATATTGAACTGTTGTATTAATACTGAACAATAATATTGATCTGTACTGGAAGTTATAATTAAAATTAATAGTCTGTTGGTAATTAAAATTAATAGCATGTTGGTAATTAAAATTAATAGTCTGTACTCGACTGAAGAAGCCTACTGTGTAGGCGAAACGTTTCGAAATAAAGATACCTAACTGTTGCATATGTGTCTTACCTAACAGTCTGTTGGTAATTAAAATTAATAGTCCGTTGGTAATGGTAGTCAAAAGAGTAAATAAAGAAAAGAAGGCTGAGGGACTGATTACCTCAAACTACTCCTGTTCTTCACCATTCTCCTTTGTATGGACTGATGAAGCCACTGTGTGGCGAAACGTTTCCTCATTAAAGATACCCAAATGTTGCACATGTGTTTAATTTATCAACTTGTCGGTTCTCTGAACCATTCGTCTATATACTGCATCATGGTTGATGCACTAATCCCACCTTACAAGTGACTTGAGCAAATTTGCTGATGACACAAAAATAGGCCGTATAATTCATTCTGAGGAGGATACCATTGAACTCCAGGAGGATTTGCACATTAATGTCTTGGTCTGAAAAATGACAGATGAAGTTCAATGTGGATAAGTGTAAGGTACTAGTCCTTGGTAATGAAAATAACATTCAAAGCTATAATCTAGGTGAAGTAGAGCTTGATCATACAGAATGTGAAAATGACTTGGGAGTCATGGTAAGCAGAAATCTAAAGCCAAGACAGCAGTGCCTAAGTGTGTGCAACAAAGCTAACAGATTACTTGGATTTATGTCAAGAAGTATAAGTAACAGAAGTCCAAAAGTTATTTTACAGCTCTATACATCACTAGTGAGGCCTCATTTAGATTATGTCGCTCAGTTTTGGTCTCCTTACTACAGGATGGACATAGACTCATTGGAGAACATACAGAGAAGAATGACTAAAATAATTGACTGTGTAAGGAATCTCCCGTATGAAGATAGACTTAAAGCCTTAAATCTCCACTCTCTATTAAATCTCCACTCTCTGGAAAGACGTAGACTGAGGGGAGATGTCATTGAAGTGTATAAGTGGATGACGGGCATAAACAAAGGTGATATTAATAAAGTGCTGAGGGTGTCGAACCAGGTAAGAACCAGAAATAATGGTTTAATATGAAAAATAGTCATGCCTGCTGAATGTCACATTCAGGGTTTAAAATTGTTCCAAGAAGACAGAAGTATCGGGAAGGTGGGTAGGGTAGCACTCTATGTCCGAGATCATTTAAATTGTTGCATAAAAATGGGTATTAAGTCTGAAACACATACTGAGGCTGTCTTGATAGAATTTTCAGAGGGGCACGAAAAATTGATTTTAGGTGTGATATACCGTCCCCCAAACTTAGATAGGGACCAAGGGAGACTACCTGGGGAGGAAATTGTTAAGGCCACAGTGCACGATAACGCAGTAATTCTAGGATACTTTAGTCATATTGATTGGAATTTCTTGACTGGGAATTCAGAATCTAACGACTTCTTAGATGTCGTTCAGGATTGTTTTTTGAAGCAGTTTGTGACAGAACTTACAAGGGGAAATAACCTGCTTGACTTGGTTCTGGCAAACAAGGAAACCCTTGTTAATAATTTAGAAGTTGCAGAGGAACTCGGGGTAAGTGACCTCTAGCATTGAATGGAAGTATAACAGTAGGATAATTCAGTAATGGTCCCAGATTTTCGCTTAGCAGATTACAATGGGCTTAGAGAACACTTTATCTTTTGACTGGGGTAAGGAAGAGAGGTATCAATATGACAGTTTTCAGAACACTATACATGCTGCCCAAAGAACATTTGTCCCATATAAAGAAATTAGATCGAATAGAAATGACCCAAAATGGATGAATAATATGCTCAAATATCTTTTAGGGCAGATGAAAGGAATTTACAGGCGTATCAAAAGAGGTGAGGGTCATCTTATGAATCAGTATATTGACATTAAGAGGGATGTTAAAAAGGGGATAAGAAAAGCTAAACGGGACTACTAAATTAAAATTGCTAGGTATTCGAAAACTAACCCAAAAAGTTTTTTCCAGGTGTATAGAACAAAAGTTGGAGATAAGATAGGTCCCCTTAAAAATAACTATGGGTTTCTTACTGACAAAGAGAATGTAATGTGCTCGATTTTTAATAATTATTTTCTCTCTATTTTCACTCAGGAAGACACTAGAGAAATGGTTATCAAAGAGATAGACTGTCTGAAGCAAAATAAATCGCCAAAATAAAAATAAAACACCACTCCTAACAAAATTATAATTCTTCCCAAAAGCCAGGTTGCACTGAACGTTTCTAAAGTACTTTCACAAGCTAACACCAGTCGCCATCGCTTCCAGCACTTCAGTAAAGGATCTAACTAGGATAAAATCCAAGTACCACGAACCAGTCAACGCAGGGGTTTACACTATACCCTGTGGAGGCTGCGACAAGATTTATTTAGCTGAAACAGCAAGAAACCTCGACAGCCACCTCAATGAGCACATTTATCCCTGTAGGAATGATAACTTGAACAACGCATGCTTACAACACAGGAATTCCACCAATCATCTCATGAAATTCAGGACTGCCCAATTAGTGATCAAAGAAACTAATTTCCGCAGACGCAAGTGCCTTCAATCATCACTAATTGCTGTTTCTAATACAATTAAACAAAACAAAGACAGCTTCACCATCTCTGAAGTCTTAGCAAGAATCCTCCTGGAAACAGTAAACCCTGCCATCACATAGTCTCTCCTGTTAATACTACATTACAGAGGATGAACACTGAAACAGGCCTTCTCTAATTCAACCTCCAATAGAAATATTGTCTAACTTATTTTTATGCTACCCAAGTAATAGTGCTTATATCCTTTTACTCATGTGCAAATTAATTGTATTACTACTACCACTACAACTTACATCACTACTACTACTATTACTACTACTACCACTAGTATTACACCTCACTCTAAACCTATATATACCCTCTGTGTCCATGTATTGTTTGTAACGACTTGACAAAGTTCCTGGACAGCAAAACGTTGAAGACGTGTCTTGTGTGCTCTCTTTGAAGACGTGTCTTGTGTGCTCTCTGTGAAGACATGTCTTGTGTGCTCTCTGTGAATCTGAACAAGATGTCCTCTCTTGAGCAACTCTACCAGCAGCTAAAGGAAGAACTGAGGATGGCTAAGCTTGAGATACAGCTACTGACTAAGGAAAACAAGAAGATTCGTAGTAATCCCCCCGCTGAGAATCCTCAAGCCAAGAACTGAACCTGGACAGTGGCTGGAAAGCATGGGACAAAGTTAAGGATCAAGAGGACAGATAGAAAGGTAGAATCAATGAAAATCAAGGAAACAGTTGTGGAAACATCGAACCCATTCTCCGTGCTACCTGATGAATGTGAGTTGACTACTGGGAACATCACGATGAACGACACCAAAGAAGGTAAAAACATTGTTGTTGTTTAGGATAACCAGGTTAGGTACATGGATAGAGCCTTCTGCTTGAAGGACAGGAGTAGGAGGCAGAGGGTGTGTTTACCTGGGGCTGGGATGAAAGATATTGTTAGCCATCTGGATGACATCATGAGAGGTCATGGGAGCAATCCTATTATCTGTCTCAGTGCTGGAGGCAACGATGTTAGCAGACAACGCAAAATGCCCTTCTCACACTATACCACTCACTTATTTATCCATACCTCACCTATGCTATTTGTGCTTGGGGATCAACTGCAGCAACACACCTAAAGCCAATAATAACCCAACAAAAAGCTGCAGTAAGAATAATCACTAAATCCCATCCCTGGCAACACCCCCCTCCACTCTTCATAGATCTAAACTTACTCCCTGTTCAGTACATCCACACTTACTACTGTGCAATCTACATCTACAGGACCTTAAACTCCAATATCAACCTTGACCTAAAACGCTTTCTTGATAGTTGTGACAGAACCCACAGGCATAACACCAGACACAAACATCTCTACGACATTCCCCGTGTCTGACTAAACCTTTACAAAAATTCAATGTATGTCAAAGGCCCTAAAATCTGGAACACCCTACCTGAGAACTCTAGAATTGCAGACACATTCATCACCTTCAAAACTACCATTAGAAAACATCTTATCTCCCTGATACACCCCGTCAACTAACTACACGAATACCACCTGGTGGTTCACACTTACACTCACTCACCCATTTGACCATAAACAGAAATATTAATCTCAATCTTAAAATAATGAATCCTGTGATACTCCAATACTGAAACTATGTACTGTGCCAAAACAAAAGCATTCACATTGCTAAACTCACAAACTAGTATTTAGTCACTTAGCCATAATACCAACTTACCTCATAATTTGTAATATTTTAAAATTAAGAATTAAACTAAGTCTGCTCGAAATGCCTAGCCATGCTAGGTGTTCTAGTGGTACACTCTGTAATCATTATTTTACTACATGTAAACCACACAATAACCAAATTCTGTAAACTCAGCATTGTAATCCTTATAGAGAATAAACTTTGAAGGAATGAGGGCCTGATTAGCAGGTATAGGTCAGCAATAGAGATAATTAAAAGGAAGGGTGGGAACCCTGTCATATGTGGTATTTTGCCAAGGAGAGGAGTTTGAAATGAATAGTTGTCCAGGACAATTGGTGTCAATTGCTGGCTGGACAAATACTGTAAGGAAAATGCAGTAACATTCATTGACAACTGGAACCTCTTCTATGGCAGAAATGACATGTATGCCAGGGATGGGGTACACTTATCTAGGTCTAGGGTGGGGGCACTGGCAACTGCAGTGGAGGGAGCTGTTAGGACTTTAAACTAGGAATAGTTAGTGGTATGGGTTTTGGCGAGAATACAGTGAAGTCCCAGTGTAGTAATACTATGAGTTCTAGGGGAACTAGTAATAGGCAGAATGAGGTGGATATTGGAAAGCCAGTGGCACTAGGTGACAAGGACAGTAATAGGTTTAGTGGAAAAACAGAAATGAAGGGTAAAGAAAAGGGAGGGTCTTTAAATATACATTATGTTAATATCCGTAGTGCTAGAAATAAGATGGATGATTTGAGATTAGTTGCTAGTGCAGGTAACATTAATGTATTTGCCATAACTGAGACGTGGTTTAATTTAAAAAGTTGGGACATGCCTGCAGAATGTCACATTCAGGGTTTTAAACTGTTCCAAGTAGATAGAAATATTGGGAAGGGGGGTGGGGTGGCACTGAATGTCTGAGATCACTTGAACTGTTGCATAAAAACGGTGTGGAAAATTAAAATTACCTGGATGAACCTCGTGAGATACATACCATTAAATAGTAACAAAGATAATTACTCTTTATCAAGGTTACAGAGACATGTAGGAATTTTAGGACATTCTACGTCGCAAAAAATGTCCCCCTTCGATATCTACTACACTCTCTCTATCTCCACAAGTCACTCTGGGCCTATATCAATTTCAAATGAAATATACATCATCAGGAATTATGGTAAAACATTAATATAAATATGTGGACCATATGTTAAATTTGGTTAATGAATATATACATTGAAGGAGAATTTATAATAATAACACTCACCAATTTGTCTGGAGATTACTTGGTGTGTCATACACAAACCCCTGCCTAAAATATGAACAAAAATACTGGCCAGAAATTTCAACATAAATATAGACATTACTTAACTGGCGTAATTTTATCATTTTCCCCTTTAATTTTGGAGACCTGTCCAATTGTTGGTTTTTCACATTCTGCAGGACTGTATCTACAACAATTTCTGCTCCTATTTGAGAGGTTTTAAACACAACTTAACGTCTAGAGCGAGGAAAATTCTTCCGATTTTCACTAACGTTTGTCTTGCCCAGTTCAGAACATGGCTTCTTCTCCAGGCGATGCTAACACCATCACTGGTTCCTTTTTTATTTACAAATTAATTTTTATTAACTACAAAATATTTTATCAATATACATACAAAATGCACTGTATTTTTGGAAAATATACAGCATTTTCCACACTGCGACTGGGCAGAGTTCGTTGCTAAATGACTCAAATTGCTCCTTCCTCTATGAGATGATTCCAGCCAGTTCTGGCTTGAGTGGCTGTTCTCCTAGTAGGCCTTACTACAATTTCATCTTCTTGCATTGCTTGGTCAACACTATCTTCAATATCACTCGTGTCACTTTCCCTTAGATTTTCATTTACATTTGATTGAATACCATTTAATTCCAAGGGAATCAATATATTAATCGTGCATAAACTTTCCTGGCCACATCACAACACTTTGACATTCCGGACAACACCTTGTGCATCTGGGTACAATGTCAATACTTTGCCCAGATGCCACAATGTTCGATGCTGCTCAGTAACAATTAACACAATGTCACCTGGTTGAATGTTCTGTCGATTTACTGCCTCTGTTGCACCATAAAAGTGTTCATGCAGTGTAACAAGATATTCCTTATGCCACACATTAGATCAATGATCAATTACTTTATTTAACATCTTAAATTTATCATGCAACACTGTCGCATCATTGTAAGCTTCATCACTTTCTTCCAGATTATCTCTATAGACAGGGGCAGCTTCCAATTTCCTTCCACATATTAGGTGAGAAGGTGTTAATACATCTGCATCAGGTGTATCACTCATGTACGAGAGAGGCCGATTATTTATCCGATTCTCTGCCTCCACTAATACTGCACGGAATTCCTCCAAATTAATTCTCTTCCTGAGTACTTTACAGAGACACCTCTTCACTGTGCCTATCAGTCTTTCGTACAGCCCTCCCTGCCAAGGGGCTCTAGGAGAAATAAACAGAGATTGAACATCGTTACTCTTATTTAATTCTATCAAGTGTTGAGCACCCACTACAAAACTGGTGGCATTATCCAAAATCATGACTCTCGGACAGGATCTCCTAGCTGCAAATTTTTGAAAAAGCTGCATAAACTGTTCTGCAGACAAATCTTGAACCACTTCTAAATGAACTGCTCTAATAGCAGTACAAGTGAACAAGTATTCATACACTTTCAGTGGAACACCATCTGAAGTACGTGTTAAAATGATTGCACCACTATAGTCTACACCTGTTACATCAAATGGTTTCACTAATTGTACATGCTCCTTTGGCAATGGTGGAGGCCCTGGGTACATATAGGATCTGGCATCCACATGGTGACATATTACACAAGATTTAATAACCCTTTTTACACTTTGCCATTCTTGTGGAATCCAGAAAGTTTCCCTAATACAATTTAAGGTATCTTGTACCCCACCATGCGTTACATTATCATAGGCATTTAAAACAATCAAAATTGTTAGATGATGAGTTTTGGGCAGTAAAATAGGGTGTTTAGCATATTCACCCAATTCAGCATTTTGTAACCTACCTCTGCACCTAATTACATTGTTCTCTAAATACAGCCTCAGTTTCTCTATTATGGAACCTTTCACAATTTTTCTTTCCATCATTAATTTAATCTCATTTCTGTAGAATTCTTCCTGTACCCTGTGTATCCAATATTCAAGAGGATGTGAAAATTTGTGAGATATTCATTTTGTTTAGAAATTTAAACATCAATTTAGTTACATTATTTAGTTTTGGTAAAGAAGAATACCTATTTATATCAGTATCTAAAGAGGGACAAACTATTGGAGCGGTGGTCACAGTAATTTCAACAGGAGCAATATACGCCTTTTGTACAGGCCAATTAGCTTTATTTACCAACCAGCTTGGTCCTTTAAACCATGATACAACATTTACGAATTAAGCATAAAGATTTTTTAGATTTTGCCACCGAAGTGGCTAGTTTATTGTGCACCCCATATCCATCCTGTGGACGGTAGCGCGAGAGCATATGGATACACAAAAGGCCTAGGAACTAGGCCCCAAAGGGTTAACAGGAATACATATGGATTTATATCTACATATCTATAGTTCACTTATCTGTTACAAGCAAATTTAGGAAATTTGCTTAGTATATCTGGTATCTTATTTTCATTAATAAGATATCTTGACATGTCACATAGGTTATTATACTGTCTGTCTCTGTATTCCTCAATAAGTGGACAATTAAGCACATAGTGTTCAAGAGAGTGACCATATGCCTGATCACATAATTTACATTTAGTTTGATCATCATCTGTGTGTCTCCCAAACTGTCAGAAGTACTTGTAACCAAGCCTAAGCCTGGCCACTACAACATCAGTCAGTCTGTTCACATTGCAAGTTGCTCCATAAACATACTTATCTACGTTCATGTTATCATAGTGGGTTATAGATCTACTCAGGCTTCTAACTGCATTCCTATAACAATCATCTTCATTATTTACTTCTCTCCTAATATTATTCCTAATACTAGACACAGTTATACCAAAGTTATATTCTACGTTCTCCTTCTGGATACTCTTCTTGGCTAACATATCAACTTTATCATGAAGGAGTAATCCAATGTGTGATGGGATCCATAGCAATTGTACATTACGAATTAAGCATAAGATAAACCCCAAGACAAGAAATCAGCTGGATTCTCCTCACCAGGTATATGATTAAATGTTAACATATGCTGACCCAAACTATCATATTTCTCTTGCATCTGATTAATTTCAGCGACTCTGTTTTGTACGTACACAATTTTACTGTTTCCATTACGAATCCATTGTAAGGATTCCTCATTATCAGACCAAATTAGAGTATCACTAATATTTATCTCGTGTAACTTATTTCTTATATAATTAGCTAATCTAACACTTACATAAATGGCTGTTAATTCCAACTGAGGTAAGGTATGTGATATAACTGGAGACACTTTAGCCTTAGACATAACAAGAGAAATAACACTATTACATTGAAGGTAAGCAACTGCTCCATATGCCAATTTTGAAGCATCACAAAAAATGTATAGTATATTTTTCCCATTTGGATTGGCCACCTGGCGTGGGAACTCCAACACTGAAATTTTTTCATGATCACCAATTAATTCTTCCCACCTGTTAATGAATTCCTCAGGTAGAGTTTCATCCCAAGCACATTTAAGCTTCCATGCTTCTTGTATTAACAATTTCCCTCTTAGAGTAAGGGGGTGACACTAAGCCTAGTGGATCAAAACATTTGGAAACTTCAGCAAGCAAGACTATCTTGGTTGATTTATTGGGCATATTGTAATTATTAGGTTTTAACATTAACAAATCTCTCTCAGTATCCCAAGTTAATCCCAATACATTACTACATTTTGGTACTTCATCTCCAGGGTAATCTTTATTTATTTTGTCCTTTAATTTGGATGAATTACTATTCCATTCCCTCAGAGGCATATTTGCCTTTTGCATTATTTTATTAGCCTCTCCATAAGTCATTAACAGTTCCTCTTTAGTTGACGTCACACCCAGGAAATTGTCCACATAAAATTGTTTGCTCATTACTTTACTCACTGGACTTCCTGTATGTTTAAGGTGTGCGTTTATCATCACTTGAAGTAGGAACGGACTGGATGTAGCACCAAATAATACACTCTGTGAGGGAAAAGTTCAACAGATAGGGGTAGCGAGCGAGTATGTGGTGACAATAGTTTGATTGCCTGTCTGCTTGTTAAGGTAGGGCCAGTGTCTAGTTCCTGCTATCCTCCCCCCTTTTTCCACCCGAAAAGGTGATGTGTGGGGCTCCAACCAAATGGTAATGACTTGACTTTCAGCTCCCTGCACAACTCTTGGAATGTCAGCTCGGGTCATCTGGCAACCAAAGAAACAGTGTTGAAGGAGACGAACTTTACCTAAGTTCTGGGATGTCACCATTTTATCTACGTACCTGATAAGTGTAGCCAACCCCAGGCAACTACCTCTAATCTTCGCAGTGGTGAAAGACCTGCGTTCCTATCATCTTGACAGACTATTCAAGGCTAGAGACTCTGTGAAGAACTAGTTGTTGGGTTGTCACTCCACATCTGTGACCCCCCCCCCTCATCATCAGCAACGGCTACAATTTCTACAACACGCGGTGTCGACAACATCAGACACCCCAGTCTAACTGTACATATTAGTGTTGAATTCAGATATTATTTTTATATTTCATTTTTCATTTCCCTTTCAAGTAGGATAAAAATTCGTATTTAATTGTTTTATATTTTCATTTTTAAATAATAAAGTGTTTATATTTGACTGTTATTATTCTTTTTCTATTCATTAATTTTCCTGAAGAGGAGCCAGCCTTGGTAATACTTACTAAAGTTGTTACAGGGCTGAGTAAGCCTTCACAAGTGGCGACCCTGCCAGGATCACTCGACTGAATCAAGATTCAACTCCATCTCGAATCTACCATTGGAACTTCAATGCTGCATACCACAGACAGTTACCACAAGCCATGAGTAATCATTCTCTATGGTAGGACTACAGTACAGGTATTTAAAAGATATGGTGATTGTTATAGTCTCAATTTATTGTAAGTCAAGTCAAAGCAGGATATACTAGTTAATTCTGTCATCCTTGTTTTTGTGAGCTTGAAATGATTTGGAGGAATAGACTCTAGGGACCCGAGATTTTCCAGTGACAAGTTGTTTCATTGAGCTCTGTTTATTATATCAAGGGAACTGTTGTAGGACACTCTTGATTTCTTGATGAGAAGATTGGATGGTCAAGGGACCCCATTCTACTTGCTGTTTGGTCGGAGCCGGCAGAGAACCCTCTGTTTTCTTTCATACATACTGTTTAATCGAAGCAGGGATCGAACTCTCCGATTTATTTACAGTTTGACTGGAGCAGGAATTGAACCCTATGTTTTCTTTGATATACCCATTTCATTTTCCACTGGTAGTTTAAGTTATTCTTGCAAGTATGGAGGAATACCAGTTTTGGATGAATGCTGGAAGTAAGTTAGGAATAACTGGGAAAAATTTAGAAGTTTTCATTAGCGCTAAGATCCAGGAAAGAACTGAAAGAGAAAGAATTGAGAGAGAGAATTGAAGAGAGGAGAAAAAGGAGCGTGATAGACTTGATTGTGAGGAGAGAGCTAAAGTACATGAAGAACAAGTTAGGTTAAGAGAACTTGAGGAAAGAGCAAAAGATAGAGAAGTTGAGGAAACAGCTAGAGAATGTGAGGAGAAAGTTAGAGAGAATGACTTGCGAGAGAGACAGAAAGATCGCGAGATAGAGAAATCACGCCTTGAATTAGAAAATAAAAAGTTAACTTTTACCTAACAACAATTAGAGGAAGGAGTAATTAAACATCATACAGCTAGTCCACATAGTGCAACACCTAATTTACCTCCCTTCACAGAGGGTGAAGACATAACTTCATACATAATTAGGTTTGAAAATACCGCAACCCTCTGTGAATGGCCTGCTGACACCTGGGCTACCAGGTTAGGTATGTTATTTTCTGGTACAGCTTTGAATATCTATGCAACTTTGTCGCAGGATATCATATGTAATTATAACCTACTTAAGAAGGCAATCCTCAAAGCATACCAAAAAAAACACAAATTCTTATAGGAAAGACTTCAGGTATGCCACCTTACAGCATGGACAAAACTTTCAACAGTTACAGGTGACTCTCGTTTGTTCGACTTTTAGATAGAGAGCTCAGGAATTGATCACAGTTATGAATCTCTTAGACTTCATGGTTGCTGACCAGTTCCTGACAGCTCTTCCCCACCAGATACAAACATTCATTAGAAAACGTAACCTGATTAAAGCTGAGGAAGTTGCTGAGGCCGCTGACTTGTATGCTGAGGCTCACAATTCCTATAAAGACCTAAAGGGATCGAACCCTAAGGGCAAGGGTTCACTAGATCTTAAGAAATCAAAGCCTCTAGTAGAAAGTAAACTGACGTCTTTTATTCCGGTTTGTCATTTATGTGGTGTTAAGGGACATAAACGCCCCGATTGTCCTTCTAAGAAAGTGCAAAAAGTTGGGAGATGTTTTAAAGACTGTAATGACCAGGCACCCTTCTGTTCAGGAACAGTTAATGGACTTAATGTATCTACCATTTTACGAAACACTGGATCCACGTGTATAGTCATTTCTGATAAGCTGTTCCCTAATCTTAAAGAAACTCATTCCTCTGCTATACTTTCAGACTACTTGGGCCGTACGGACACTTTTCCTACCATCCATTGTTACATTAGGTCTAAATGGCTCACAGGTTGGTCCGAAGCCGTACTAGCTCCCATCACTTCTTGCTCCGTACTAATTGGTAATGTAAAAGGCGCCATTCTTCCTTCTGAGGTTGACCTTTCATCACCAAAGATGGATATAAGTTTTTCAGCTCCTCTTCTTGTAAAATCAGAGAAACCCCTCGACAGTTCAGATGAGGTAATGTCTCGTGATATTCATGTGGGATTAAAAACCAGTGGTACTACTCTCGAAAGCGAGGTAGTAGGATCACCAGCTCACTTGTTAGATGAAAGTGAGGATATTGCTTCCGATACTATAAATGTCTTGACTAGGGCTCAAACCAAAGTCCAGGCTTCTCCTACTGTCCATCCTCTGATTTCCCTGACTTTAAGCCTTTAGATATATCGAAGGACTCCTTTGTCAATTTACAACGTAATTGCCCTTCTCTTCAGAATTTCCATAATGCAGTTAGACAAAATCAATTTATCCAAAGGAAAAACTTTTCATATAAATTTGAGTATATAAGAGGTATCTTGTATAAATCAGTATTCAAATTAAATTCAGATGAGATAGACTATTCCATCTTAGTTGTTCCAAGTCAATGCAGAGAGACTGTTCTCAAAATGGCACATGATCTACCAGTGGCCGGACATTTCTCGCATCGTAAAACCTTGAATAAAATTAGGGAAACCTATTTTTGGCCCAAAATGTCCACAGATATCACTACCTATTGTAGATCGTGTAAAGTTTGCCAGCTGTCATCCTCCCGAGGTACCCGGCGACTACCTATGGTCAAAATGCCAATCTTTACGGTACCGTTTGAAAGAGTGGCTATTGACATCGTTGGTCCTTTATCACCACTTTCATCTAGGGGACATAGATATATATTAACATTAGTTGATTATGCTTTGAGTTTTCCTGAAGCTGTACCCTTAAAGTCCATAACTACTACAGAGGTGGCTGAAGCCCTTTTGTCCATCTTCTCCAGAGTTGGCATCCCTAGAGAGATTTTGTCTGACCGTGGGACACAATTCACATCTGACCTAATGCAACATCACTACCAACTTCTGGGAGTGAAGCCTCTCTTCACAACACCCTATCATCCCAGCTGTAATGGGAAGATTGAGCGCCAGCATTCAATTCTCAAATCCATTTTAAGTAAACTTTGCTCCCTTAAACCTAAGGAGTGAAATCGTTACCTACCCTGTGCTTTGTTTTCCATGAGGGAAGTTCCCAGTGACTCTTTGGGGTTTTCACCTTTTGAACTTCTCTATGATAGACGGGCCAGAGGTCCATTGTCCATCCATCATGACTTATGGACTAATGATGAGGTGAATGCTGAGGTTCAGTCTTCTTATCAGTTTCTCCTTGACCTTAGATCCAAACTTGAGGAGACCTCTGACATAGTTTCAAAAAACTTAAGTGTAACATGCCAAAAGCGCCTTGTATGCAGAGTGTGATGTAGTTCACCTGGGCTTGTGAGGTCTCTGGGGAGACCTAATTTAACCAATTATATGATCACACCTTGCCTTGGCAAACGTCTGTAGCCACGCCCACGTCTGAAGCCTTTTGTTCTTGACGGCGTCAAATCCAGGCGTCAGGTCGTACACGTGGTTGTCGAGGGTGCTTGGACCACATAAAAGCCCAAGGAAGAGCATGATCAGGAGATTCGAGCGGAGCTGCTGCTGGGGTGCAGGGCTCGGGAGAAGGCTACTGAAGTCTCTGGAGGAGACTGTTGGAGGCATTGGGCAGAGTACTGGCTTGGCGCAGTACTCGTGCTGTGTAGGTCTTGGGACCTGTGGCTTAGTTCCTGTAGTGAACTGTCCTCTGTACTATATTGTAAGTTATATTCTGTTTCGCCAAGCTAATTGTATTCCCTGTCTCACTGCTTATACATACCATCCCATTTATCTAAACCACAATAATGTTCTGTTCCCAAATATATTATTGTACAAAGACTTAATAATAAACTGTGTTTGAGTAGAGTAGTAATATTCACTGCCCACCGTTATTTATTCTTTTTTCTTATATTTTATTATGTTTATATGAGTGAAGAATGGGCGAGGCATATGTTAGTGAGTAGTGTAGAGTTAATGAGAGTGTCGTGGTGGTCACCACTGACCTGTCATTACCTACCTACCTCCGCTAATCATCTCACTCCTAACACTGCGCCTGCCTCTCCCCTGCCTACATAATCCCTTACTCCCATATCCCCCACTTATATCCTATTCAATCATTACCCCCCTACATGACAAGAGCATTATAGGCAGGCTTAAAATTAACTTAAGATTAACTAAGCAATGATATATTCAGTGGTAAACATTATTGTAAACAAATAACAATTAAGCAGAAATGAGTATTTCAAAGACAGGTCATATGGTCATTTACTGGGTTACTGTGCATTCAGTAGAATGGAGTATTCTATTAGGCAATGTACAGTTTGATAGGGTCACAGGTTATACATTTATGAGATACAGTTATTCAATATTTATTTAGTTGTGGGTGAGTAAGTGGTTTTTAAGAAGAGACTTGAATTTATAAACAGTGTTTCTTTTATATTCACAGGTAATGAATTCCAGATTTTTGGGCCTTTTATGTGCACTGAGTTTTTGCATAGCGTGAGATGGACACGAGGAACATCAAAGAGTGATCTGTGCCTTGTGTTATGGTGATGTGTTCTGTTGAGGTTGGTAAGGAGACGTTTGAGGGGAGGGTTTATATCCGAGTTAAGTGTTCTGTGTATGTAGTAGGTACAATCAGGGCCGGATTACCGCATAGGCAAACTAGGCATTTGCCTAGGGCCCCGCGCATTTGGGGGCCCTGCGGTCCAAGGGGTTCAGGGGCTCATCCAAGACTGCGCACATGGTGCAAGTGCAAAGGGGTCCCTACCTAAAAAGTTCAAGTGTTTGGAGAGTAAAATTTATTTTTAAAAATTAATCAAAACAAAAATAAATAATGAAATAAAATAAAATAAAAATAAATAAACCTAACCATAGATGGCAACACTCAACATGCCTTTGCTTACATCAGAACAGCTGTGTTTTCCCGCTAATGGGTGAGTATGGGAGATTCATCTCCAATTTTCTGTGGTAATTACATGTTATCTAGACTTGTACTGTGACAAATTAACTGAAGTGTTGTTGATAGACATTGATGTGTATGGATAAATGTTTGTTTTCGCCTCTAAATGTTAAGGGAGGTACCTGATAGGGCTACTTGACCAGTAAAGACGCATGGACCAGTAAAGACGCATGGACCAGTAAAGACGCATTTTTGGTAAAAATACTATAAAGAAAAACCTAAAAACGCAAACTGACTTCCGTTCATAGGTTTTAAAAGCACTTTGTCCTGTCTTTAAGTCTTTATCATTTCAATAACAGATCTCAATTGATTGATGTTCTACATCACTTCCGTCGCAAATGCTTAGTTTTCAAGTTGCGACGGAAGTGATGTAGAACATCAATTAATTTACTACATATTTCCCCAGAAACACATAAGCCACGTCAGAAAATCGTTGGTTGGGTGAGACTGAAAACTGTCCCTGCATTCTTTAATTCTCATGTCCTTATCTATGGTGGTAGGCCATATATCATGCAAAATATAATGATTAGTTTAGTTATGAAAATGGTAATATAAATACCATTGTGCATTGTTCTTGGACTCAGTATGATTTCTGTTTAAGTAAATTGGAGATCAAGGAGGATGAATTAGTAAAATATTCGTAGCCCAAATCACTAACCTAATCTATGGTAAAAGTTCTGTATATGACTCCTTTCTGGTAACGTTTTGAATTTTTAGATGCGCAGCCAGAGGAAAGGGGGCTACAAGGGCCATATCCCCCAATTGACAGAAAAATTTTTTTAATAATAATTAAAAAATTAATAATAATTGATAATGAAAAATTTGTATTTGCATGATTACAGACAGTGATACATCCTCATTATGGCATCTCGTGAACGTGATGTTGGACGTTCTTATGCGAGTGGGTCACAGAAAAGAAAGAAGAAAATTCAAGAAGAACAGAAAAAGAAAGATGTAGGAAGCTGCAGAAAGATCACAGACATGCTCACGAAAACAGTTTCTGATGTTATCAGTACAGTTGAATCTTCAGATACGTCAGATCATACAGGAAGCCCTCCCTCCATTATTTCTCAGCCAGCATCTACTTCTTTTGTGTCTCCTCTCAATGTCTCAATGGACATTTCATCCACAGGATTTGTCTTAAAAGATCCTGCCTCATGGCCAAATATAATCCCAGATTCTCTACGTAATGCTTTCATTGCAGAAAACTTCAGTCAAACTCTGAACATTGACTTTAGGAAATCAGCAAGGATTTATGATGATGGAAGTCGTCGTTGTTTAAAGTCATCTATGTTTTATAGGAAACTTGCAAATTCAGAAACTGTGAAAAGATCATGGATGGTATACTCTGAAAGCTCAGGAAAAGTGTACTGTTCAGCATGCAAGCTATTTTCTACCAAAGAAAATACCTTGACACAGGGGTTCAATGACTGGAAAAATTCCAAACGTTTCGAGGAACATGAAAACAGCACCACTCTCAGGAGCTGCATTTTAGCCAGTGTATTTCGTGCACAGAAAAAAGGCTTATTGGATTCTCATTTGGAAAATCAAACTGAAAAAGAGCGCACTTATTGGAGAAAAGTTCTAGAAAGAGTTGTTGCTGTTGTAAAATTCTTAGCTCTAAGAGGACTTGCTTTCCGTGGAGAAAATGAGGTTTTTGATTCGGAAAACAATGGCAATTTCCTAGGGATCATAGAACTGTTAGCACAATTCGATCCATTCTTAGCAAATCATGTGTCACGCCTTGGGAATGCAGGAAGAGGCACTGTATCTTACATGTCATCTACTATATGCAATGAATTTATTGAACTGATGACTAAGAAGGTCCTCAGTAACATCATAGCAGCTGTGAAAACTGCAAAATACTTTGCAATAAGTGTAGATTCAACACCAGATATTTCACATACAGATCAATTGACATTCATTGTTCGCTTTGTCGACTCCAGTGGTAAGCCTGTAGAGTGCTTTGTAAGATTCATTCCTCTTTCAGGCCATGATGGAGAAACAATGATGAATGTAGTACTGGATACTCTGCTTTAACATGATCTCTCTATTATGGATTGCCGTGGCCAGAGCTACGACAATGCAAGTAACATGTCGGGTAAATATAATGGATCGCAAGCCCGTATCAAGCAAATCAACCCACTTGCTGAATATGTGCCCTGCTCAGCACATTCTCTTAATCTTGTTGGGTCATGTGCTGCGGAGTGTTGTGTTGCTGCAGTTTCATTTTTTGGACTTTTACAAGCACTCTTTATTTTTTTCTCTGCTTCAACGCATCGGTGGAGTATACTCAAGTCAACCATTCATGGAGATGTCATCAAATCATTATCAACAACAAGGTGGTCAGCGCAGCATGATGCAACACATGCTTTGAAAGACAGCTTTGCTGAAATACGTTCTGCTTTGATCCAAATAGCAGAGGATGAAGACCAGACAGTAACTACAAGAAGCGAAGCAGCCAGCTTAGCATCAAAATTGGAAGATTTTGAATTGGCCTTACTCTGTGTGCTTTGGGACTGTATACTGGAACGGTTAAATGCCACGAACAAGACACTTCAGAAAATTGAAATTGAAATGGCTACTTGTGCTAACCTCTATGCAGGCTTAGTGAAATTTGTAAGCTCACTTCGCAATGATGAAGCTTTTGAAATGTTTGAAGAGAAAGCTAAACTGCTGGTGAAAGACTACAGTTACCGGGCTGATCATCAGCGGTCAAGGACGAGGAAACGCAATGTTGAAGAGCCAGACAATGAAATTGTGTTGCTACCAAGGCAGAAATGTAAGACAGCTACAAACTTCGTCATTCTGGATTCACTGATTACAGAATTGGTGAAAAGAAAATAAATCTACCAGAATCTCAATGACAAGTTTGGATTTCTGTTCAAAATTACTACTATGCCAGATGCAGAATTGAGAGAAGCTGCATTAAAGTTGCAACAACACCTTTCATCAGATGTTCAGGACACATTTGTTGAAGAAATAGTTCATTTTTCTGGGTATATGAATCAGATTAAAGCTCCACCTGAAAAATGTGCGCCCTCAGCTGCTTTGAAACATTTAAGAAATGCAGGTATCTCAGAAACCTTCCCTAATGTTGACATAGTGTATCGCCTTTACCTAACACTTCCAGCTACTAACTGTGAAGGAGAACGTTCATTTTCTGTTTTGAAAAGAGTGAAAAACCAGCTCCGTTCAACAATGAGCCAAGACAAATTGTGTAACCTAGCCTTGTTGACCATTGAGTTTGATCTAACAAGAAATATTAATTTTCAGAATATAATTGATGATTTTGCCAATATGAAATCCAGAAAAAAGTTTATTTAAGAAGTGCCTGTGAATATAAACAATTCTTTACTTTCTTGAGTTTATATGATTTGATAGTCTTATGCATGATGCAATGATAACAATAATGGTCAGTGATTTATAAAGGGAATAATAGTGCTGTAGTGATTATGCTGAATATAATAGGTACAATTCGCTGCCTGACCACAGTAGAGTGCGGTTGTGCTCTGCACCCCTCTGCTGTTTTCAGGCGAGCTACCTCATTTCGTCTCTCAACCTTTGAGTAGTGAGGACGTGCGCTGCTGCTGCCCCTGGCGTTGATTAGTGGCAGTTATATTTTCACAGCATGGCACAGGCCAGCCGGAGACTCATAAACACAGTCTGTGTTGAGCTTATCCGTGGGGCTGTGACAGGAACTTCTATGGACCTGCTACTACCTGCAATCATATGAGATACATATGGTATTGCTAACGAGGAGATATGTGGAGTAGCGCTGAATGGCATGACGAGGATCTTTGTCAAGTTTAATTTGGCAAGTGTGTATGAGGCGGTGGTAGACAAGTACCAGGAGGTTACTTTGACAGTTAACTCCGCTGTGACCGTGCGACTTCACAATGTTTCTCGCCATTACACATGGGTTAAGATTAGAAATGTGCCATTCGAGGTGGATGATTCTGACATCCATCTTGTGATGGGCAAATATGGTACAGTACATATGGCCACTGTTGGGAAGTGGGCTACTGGGCCATATGCAGGGATACTCAAAGGAACGTATTCTGTGAAGATGACGTTACGTTACCCTATTCCGTCGTACGTAGTGCTGCCAGAATTTCGGACCCAGGTGTTTGTGACATACGCTGGGCAATGCCAGACCTGTCGGTTATGTGGATCATATGATCACATAGCGGCTGTGTGTGGAAGGAGGCGTGGCAACGTGGAACAACGGCAACGACATACAGCAGTAGAGAAGGGTGAGGAGCAAGATTTGCCTTGTGTGACTCTGCCTACACAAGGTGGGTCCTGGAGTGAGGAGGTCGAGAGAGCAGAGGAGATGGAGTCAGCAGGTGTGACGAGGGGGGGACACCCCTTCATTGAACGCAGCTCAGGTGTTGGAAGAGAACACCCTGACTGCGAGTGATAGCGATGTGGAAGACTCATTAGCCATGGCTTTAAATGTGTTATTGGCTGACAAGAGTATTGGGAAGGTTGGAAGTCCAGACCTAGTTCTTGGGTCTGCTGTGGATCAGAGCGTGGAACAGGATCTGCGGTCTGCACAGTGTGATAAGAATATTTTGATGCAAGCGGTGGAGGTGGAGGTCCACTGGGACAATGTAACAGATGACATGATGCAAGCAGAGGGAACATCACGGAAGCGCGCTGCTGCACTATCTGACTCCGAGGACGTGATCACGCCTGCTCAGCGCACTGGCAAAAAGTCCTGGGCGGAAGTTACGCAGAGAGGACACAGCGGCCCTAAGGGGCAGGAGTTGGTTAAGAGCGTTTCTAAAGGGGGGGAGAGGGACCGAGGTGTCACGAAACGATCTGGTGGCAAGACAGTACCAGGGTCAAGAAGGAAAACCACTCTGTAAGCTTCAAGTGCATGACATTGAACATTAATGGATTGAGATCAGAGAGAAAGTGTGTATGGTTTAGTGAATATTTGGTGTGTAATAGTGTTGATGTGGTGTTCGTGCAGGAACACAACTACAGACCAGGTTATGAGTTGAAGGTGAATGGGTATAATGTGTATGTGGAGCATGTGATAAGGTTGAAAGGAGGAGTTGCCATCCTGGTAAGGGAAACTAGCCCGTTCATAGTGAGGCATTGTGAGGGTGGGGAGGGGAGGGTGATTCATGTAGATGGGTGCTGGGGTAGGGTACAGATGAGTTTGGTGTGTGTGTGTATGGTCCGGCAGAGGGAGATGTGCGTATTAAGAATAAATTTGTGAAGGATGTCCTAGTATATTATTTGCGTGCTTTGCCGGGTGTAGCTGTAATTGGTGGTGATTGGAATTGTGTGATAAGGCATAAGGATGTGGAACCTAGAGGGGCAGGGTATTGTTCGGGGATTTTGGGGGAATTATTAAATGGAGTGGGGTTAATGGACGTTGGATGGGGTAGGGTTGTAGAACATACTTTTGTTAGACATGGATATGCGGCTAAACTGGATCGCTTGTATGTGCCCCGAACAGTAATAGTGAGCAGAGTGTGTGTGGTGGACGCGGTTTTTTCGGATCACAGAGGAGTAATGGTGGACCTAGAATGGGAGGGATTGCCTAGAAGGGGTCAAGGTTATTGGAAGTTAAATGTTAAGCTTTTGCAGGGTGAGGAATGTCGTCAGTCTTTTGTGCAATTGTGGGAACGGTTGGTGGATGAGGCGCCGGGGGATGATGAACTGGTAAATTGGTGGGATTCGGTGGCTAAAAATCGTATCAGAGAATATTATATTTGTCGTGGGAGGGAATATAATCGGTTAAAGTATGGGTTTCAAAGATATCTTGAAGGGCAGCTGCGTGACTGTTTTGCACGAGGAGGAGCAAGCTATCCAGTGCAGGACATTGAGGGTTTAAACGAGAGTATTAGGGTATATTGCAAAACGAGCGTTTTGATGGTGTGCGAATTATGGGAGGATTGGAAGAAGTGCTATGGGGTGATCGGCCATCGGCTTGCATGTTAAGAGGCCAGAGAAAGAGGAGAGTGACGACGGAGATGATGGGGTTAAACGTACATGTAAGGATGGAAGGGTATAGAGCGGGTCAAGCATTGGTAACGACAGAGGGTATGAGTGGATATGTAGACGTTTGGTTTAAGTCATACACGCAAAGCGTGGGCATCCGTGAAGTGGCATTGGGGGAAATGGGAGAGTATGTGCAGTGTGAGCTTGATGGTCAAGATGGGGCGGCATTAGGTGGGCCGATTACGGAGTGTGAGATTTGGCAGGCGTTGTCAGGAGAGAGCTTGGGAAAGGCGGTGGGTATAGACGGACTGCCAAATGATTTCTACGTAAAGAATTGGGGGGTTCTGAGGGTTTTTTTTAGTAAGGCTGTTTAACATACTTAAGGTGGCTGAGGTAGTGGGAGAGCAGCAACGGACGGCCGTTGTGGTGTTGGTACCGAAAGGGGAGCAGTCAACGGTAATGGATTATCGGGCACTTTCGCTTATGTGTGGAGATTATAAGTTGTTTGCGAGAATATTAGGGAACAGAATCAAGAGGGTAATAGGCAAGGTAATTGATAGGGGGCAATATGGGGTGCCAGGAAGGTCGATGTATGACGGGCATGGCATGATTCGAGAATTTATAGAGAAACAGGGGGAGTTGGGTGATGGAGGTGTATTGGCGTTAGATTGGAAGGCTGCTTATGATAGTGTAGAAAGGGAAGCGTTATGGAGGTTCATGCGTTGGCAAGGTTTTGGGGAAGAAATAATATCTTGGGCAAAATTATTGTATCAGGGGGCGTCGATGAGGGTGCAGGTTAACGGGAGGCTAGGAGTTAAAATACAGATGCGATGGGGACTGCGCCAAGGCTGCCCACTATCACAAATATTGTTTGCGTGTATACAGGATCCATTTTATAGGGCCATTCAGAGGTGTGTTGCGGGAGGTGGGGAGGGTACTGACCGGGGGCAGGGGGGGGCTGGTATCGTAGGTTATATGGATGACACGACTGTTTTGGTGAGAGGTAATAGGGACTTGCTTAGGGTGGGTAAGGTGGTGGATGTGTTTGGGGAGGCTTCAGGTATGAAAATTAATGTTGAGAAGACTAAGTTTCTAGACCTAAGGGATAGTACAAATGGGGATGAGGTGGTAGGGGGTGGGTGGAAGGTGGTGGATCGACTAATGATATGTGGGATAATTTATGTGAGAAATACACGGGTGGCTCAAGAGGTGAATTCGGTGCAAATAGTGGATGGAGTATTGAAAAGACTTGGTGGTTTGAGGGCGGCGCAACTAACGCTGCATCAAAGAGTAATAGTGACGAACATGCTATTGTACAGCAAGATATGGCATGTCGTTGTCATGTACCCGTTGATGAGACGTGAGGTGAAACGTTTACAACATGGGGTTTTTAGGTTTATATGGGGATCGGGCTGCGAATGGTTAAGTAGAGCGGTGTTAACACTTCCGGTCAGTCGGGGAGGGCTGGGACTTTTACCTCTGGAAAAAAGGATGATGAGCGTGTACCTAAAATGAAGTTATATAAGGGAGGGGGGCAGGAGGGGAGGTGAACTTGTGAGAGTACGTAAGGATATGCAACGGTGGTGGGGGGTAGGGATTTAATAGTTGGTGAGGCCATGTTGAGGTTATTAATGACAGTGAGGGACCCATCGTGTGTTAAATTGCGGGTCCTCGAAGGAGTGGAAGGTAGGTCAGTGGTGGCTGCTGTTGAAGGAGCATACCCTATGTATGCATGGAACGAAATATGGACGCATCTAAAACAATTATTTCAAAGTTTATTCTCTATAAAGATTACAATGTTGAATTTACAGAATTTGGTTGTTGTGTGATTTACATGTAGTTAAATAATGATTACAGAGTGTACCACTAGAACGCCTAGCATGGCTAGGCATTTCGGGCAGACTTAGTTTAATTCTTTATTTTAAAATATTACAAATTATGAGGTAAGTTGGTATTATGGCTAAGTGACTAAATACTAGTTTGTGAGTTTAGCAATGTGAATGCTTTTGTTTTGGCACAGTACATAGTTTCAGTATTGGAGTATCATAGGATTCATTATTTTAAGATTGAGATTAATATTTCTGTTTATGGTCAAATGGATGAGTGAGTGTAAGTGTGAACCACCAGGTGGTATTCGTGTAGTTAGTTGACAGGGTGTATCAGGGAGATAAGATGTTTTCTAATGGTAGTTTTGAAGGTGATGAATGTGTCTGCAGTTCTAGAGTTCTCAGGTAGGGTGTTCCAGATTTTAGGGCCTTTTACATACACTGAATTTTTGTAAAGGTTTAGTCGGACACGGGGAATGTCGTAGAGATGTTTGTGTCTGGTGTTATGCCTGTGGGTTCTGTCACAACTATCAAGAAAGCGTTTTAGGTCAAGGTTGATATTGGAGTTTAAGGTCCTGTAGATGTAGATTGCACAGTAGTAAGTGTGGATGTACTGAACAGGGAGTAAGTTTAGATCTATGAAGAGTGGGGGGTGTGTTGCCAGGGATGGGATTTAGTGATTATTCTTACTGCAGCTTTTTGTTGGGTTATTATTGGCTTTAGGTGTGTTGCTGCAGTTGATCCCCAAGCACAAATAGCATAGGTGAGGTATGGATAAATAAGTGAGTGGTATAGTGTGAGAAGGGCATTTTGCGGCACGTAGTATCGTATCTTGGAGAGGATCCCAACCATTTTGGATACTTTTTTGGTTATGTGTTGGATATGGGTGCTGAAATTCAGGTTGTTGTCAAGGTATAGGCCTAGGAATTTGCCCTTATTATGCCTGGTAAACCAAACATAATATAGTAGGTTTTGTCAGTGTTAAGTGTAAGTTTATTGGCTGTCATCCAAGTCGATATTTTGATCAGCTCCTCGTTAACAATGGTGTTGAGGGTGGCAAGATTAGGGTGAGAGATGACATAAGTCGCGTCGTCAGCAAAGAGAATGGGTTTCAGGTGTTGGGATACGTTTGGAAGATCATTGATGTATATGAGGAAGAGCAGGGGACCAAGGACACTTCCCTGCAGAACTCCAGTATCAAGTGGCCGTGTTGTTGATGCTGTGTCTTTAATGGTGACATACTGATACCTATTAGTAAGGTAAGATTTGAAATAAGCAAGCGCATGGCCTCTTGTACCGTAATGGTCAAGTTTGTGGAGTAGGATGTCGTGGTCTACTGTGTCAAAAGCTTTTCTTAGGTCAATAAAAATTCCTAGTGGATATTCCTTATTTTCCAATGCTGTGTAAAGCAGATCTAGCATTTTAATGATTGCATCATTAGTGCTTTTATTTTTCCTGAATCCAAATTGGCAGGGGTTGAGTATGTTTTGTGTTGTTATAAATGAATATAGTCTCCTGTGCACGAGTTTCTCAAAGATTTTGGATAGCAATGGTAAGTTTGATATTGGCCTATAGTTGTTTAAGTCTGTAGGGTCACCACCTTTATGTATTGGTGTAACTCTTGCCATCTTGAGTAGTTTCGGGAAGGTGCTAGTTTCTAGTGACTTGTTAAAAAGTAATGAAATAGCATGCGAAAGGATATGGGCTGCTCGCTTGTACAGTAATGGTGGGACATTAGACAGATTCCCTGAGTTGTTTTTAAGTGACTTTATAATCTCGGTGACTTCCGAGGGCTCAGTTGGTGCAAGATAGAAGGAATTTGGGAAATTCCCATCTAGGTAGTCCCCGGCATGGGCAATGGTATGTGGGATTTTATTGGCGAGATTAGATCCTATGGTTGAGAAGAAGTCGTTTATCTTGTTAGCTGTGTCAGTGGGATATAGTGGTGTTTCATTAGGTTTAGTTAGGACAATATTCTTGTTTTTTTTCAGTTTGTGGGTCCCTAGAATCTGAGAGAGTGTTTTCCAGGTCTTTTTTATATCTCCTCTAGTGTCTGTGAATCTACTGGAGTAGTATAGTTGTTTGGCTTTCTTTATTACTTTGGTGAGAACTGATGAATAGTGTTTAAGAATATCTTTGTGTATTAAGCCCTGTCTATATTGCTTTTCATATTTCATGTAAAACCGGGTGTTCGGGAGGTAATGTTTAGATTTTTACATGGGATTTTGCCGTCTGGGGTTGTCCTATTCAATAGGAGGATAAGGGAGGGAGGGGAATGTAGAGCGTGTGGAAGCATGGAGACAATTTTGCATGTGGTATATTTTTGTGACTGTATAGAAGTTGTGTGGGTCTGGTTAGGAAAGGTGTTTAGGTTAGTGGGTGGGGGAGGGTTGCAGGTGTTGCAGGCTTTAAGTTTGGATATAGGTGGGGTGAGTAAGATGGTGGAGAATGCAGTGGCGTATTTGGTCATGGATTTTATATATACGTCATGGGCCATGAGGGAGGTGGGCGTGGATGAGAGGATAAAGGTGTTAGCTACGACATTTTACAGAACTAAGTGTCGTAATAGGTAAATTTATGGATGGAGTTGGGAGACTGCTTTTGCTGAGGGCTATCGGAGTTTTCCGTTGAGGGATTTATGGGATTTACGTGCAATGTAAGGGGTCGCGGCGGGCTGGCTTCCTGATAAGAACAGTGTGAAAGGGTTTAGTGTGGAAGAGAATGAATATAGTACTGAGACATAAGTGCCTTTGACTGTGTGATGAGCGGGTTGTGTGTTGTGAACGATACAAGTTCTTCAATTTAATTATTAATTATGTAATTGACAAAGGACGACAGATGTCGTAATGTGATGGAATATTATATATCTGCAACGAAATTATTGGTATGTGTGTAATGAAATGACAATGTGGGTGCACTGTGTGAATGCGAAATATATATATATATATATATACGTGTGGTAGGAAGGCATCAGTATTTATCGATGTGTGAAGGTCATGCACTGTTATGTATTGTGCTAACAGACTTACATCTTAGTAATGTGGAAATTTATTTGGTCCCTAAAGTTCCACAGGACAGATCCGGCATGGCTGTAATGGAACGGCTGAGCTGGGTGGCCCTTAAACTCACCCAAACAAAAAGCGTTCTCCCCGAACATAAACACATTTCTCTCCCCGGGTTGGCGATTGATGGTAGGCACTTATTTATTTATAGATTTACCCTTCAGGGAAGGAGTAGGTAGTTTTACTGTTAGTATATTAATATTAGGTTTACTAAGGCAACTGTAGATAATAATAATGTAGACCTAAGATCTTAACATAGGTAGTAATAGGCCGATAATGTAGGCAAACACTAGGATAAGTTAGCTAGGGAGAACTGGCAGCCCTAGTTTGAACGACGAGACGAGGATCTGGAAGAGAGACCAGCTCGTTCTTCTTAAGACAGACACCAACTGGACAAGACATGCCGTGATCAGCAGACAGCACCCCCCACGTGTCTTCACATTTGAGACCTGGGGAAATCTGGTAGAGGCACCTCGATGTACCGTAGATGACCTCCGTCAGGCCCATACAGTAAGACAAGACCTCCGCTTTATCTCATAGATTTCTGGCCAGTGTCTGGGGAGATTGTGAGTGAGTTTGATCTGTGGGCCCGGTGTGCAGCAGGCAGTGCATGCCCAGTAAGTACCAGTGTCTCAAGGCAGTCTGGAAGCTAGTGTCCGTGTCTGCATAGTTGTACTAGGGGATACATACCCTCTTGGATATAGGAATTTCTGAGGTGCAGGCAGGACACTAATAACGATTGAATATTGCAGGAATTAAGGCTCCCGGTTGCACGTGGTTTCTGAGGGGAAGTCCAAAGGGGCTAAGGCTAAGCTTAGGGAAGTTGAAGATCAGGATATATGCTGCAACACCAAGTAAGTTAGTCCTTTATACGTGCATGCAGGCGAGTTTCTTGCAACATCAATCATTTGTGAAAATCTGTCCTATAAGCCACTTGTGAGGCTGAGGTACCCACCTCAGAGCTCGGTGTCAACAGAGTTTGCCAGGGTAGGCGACTCACTTGGAGGCAGTCCACACAAATTTTCACAAAAGTGGTCCTTCGAAAACCGTGATGTGGAATAGCTAGGTTAAGCTATCATAGCTAGGCCACAGTTAGGAACCAGTTTAACAGAGTTAGGTTAAGTTAGCACACCTAGGCCCAGAGTTACACAGAGGCTAGGCCAAGCTGACTATACACAGAAGTTGTTATTTGCAGTAATTTACAGGCAGGCCAGGTAGGCTAGAGAAGCTTGTGAATTTAATTATTTACAGTGATTACAAGTAATCCAGAGTAGGAGACTTGTGTGTTAATTACTTACAGTGGATTTGCAAGGTAGCCACAGTTAGGCTAGGCTTGTGCAATATTTACAACAGTTATAGTAGCTAGGACAGATTTAACCTAGTTATTATTTACAGGGAGTTATAAAGCCAGGTTTAAGTTATAGCACACTAGTTAGGTTAGGATTTACCTTATCCAACCATCCACGCTAGACAGAGTAAACTGGGCAGTTAGGCCAAGCTGTTTACATACATTATTCATTTACTGTTTCACAAGTTGATTTGTTGAATTTATTTGTGTTAACCAAGTGATTTTAATTTGTATACTGCACTTTTTATTGTGTGATTTTCATTGTCTTTGATTCATGTTAATGTGGGATTTGTGAATTGTACCTGAGACTAGGTTAAGTCCTGTAATTATTTGCTGGCATTGTACAGGAAAGTGCTAGGTTAAGCTTTCACATCGATACACATTTTGATTGGGATTTGAGAGCTAACAGTGTACATTTTAAGTCAGAGTAGAGTCAATATAACAAAGGGAATTGTTAAGCTTGTTGAGAAGCCTTGAGACTCGTTCATTCTTACCTAACACCGTGACGTGCTGTGGGGTGGACTGGGTAAAGTACAATTAGTGTCACACTCCTCATTAAACTTCGACAATGGCAGATGGGAGTTCAGGAGAGTCTGGTTCAGTGTTAACAAAATTAAAACGATCAGTAGCGGCATACAAAGGGCATCTGAACAGAACGCGTAACAGGTGCAAGGCTACTTGCCAACGCAGTAACGTAGACTGCGATGATTTGCAAGACTGCTTGAAGAGTTTGGGGGAAAAATGGGAAGCCTATGAACAAGCATTCTCAGCATATGAGCTACAGGCTATTGAGGATAATGAATCCCAGGGTAGTCTTCAGCAGGCTCTGGACGAATTCACTAAGGATGATGTAGATTGTCATCAGGAGATGAATATGTACAAAGATAAGTTAAGTACATTAAAGGCTAGTATTCCAAGGGTGGTGTCGAACACCGCAGGTACCCCAAACAGCCACACACCTGTCAATATGTTGCCCAGGTTGCCCCAGTTGAATTTACCGACATTTGACGGAACCCTAACTGAGTACATTGCTTTCTGGGATCAGTTTAAAGCCCAGATAGATGACAGGAACGATTTGTCAGATGCCGTCAAGTTGCAGTATTTGCGGTCGCAGCTCAAGGGTAAAGCCTTAGACCTGGTCCGGCACTACCAGATTACTGACACTAATTACCAACATGCCAAAGACCAATTAGAAGACATGTTTGGCAACACTGAAGAGATAAAGGTAGCTATACTTTATCGGTTGTTGGATCTAGAGGCTTGCCGACATGACCGTCAAAGCCTAGAGAAGTTCCGTATTGAAATTATGAGCTTGACAAATAGTTTCAGAGATTTGCATGATGAGGATGATTCAGAATGGGTCCTTAGCCAGGTGATTCAGAGGAAACTGGCTAGCACTACAGTGCATGAGTTGCACTTAAAATATCGGACGAATAGGTTCACGATAAAACAAATTGTTGAGGGGTTGGGAGATCTCGTTTCTCATTTGAGCATAGGTGTGAGAGAGGAGTCACCACCATCACCACATAAAAACCCAGACAGTCACTCAAAGATCTCGAGAGATCAGTCTAAAGCTCGTACGACTAACGTTGGAGTGTACTATGGTAAAGAGGTGTCTAAGGTAAGAACCTCTAAGCAGAACCTTAGAGGCACTCATGCCAGAATATGCGTGTTCTGCGAAGGCGAACACGCTAGCACGAGTTGCCCGGAGTATACAACACTGAGCAGTAGGCAACAGAGACTAAGGGAGTTGAGACTCTGCTTCAAGTGTTGTGGGGAACACTTTGCGAGAGACTGTGGCACCCAGCTCAGTGAGTGTCGAGTCTGTTGCAAAGGTAAGCACCATACTGCACTATGTCCCAATAATTTAAGGGAACCCCAAGCTAGTAGGGATATCTCTCAGGTAGAGATAGAAAGTGAGTCCGAGCCTGAAATGGTAGCCAGCGTGATTAGTGGGAGTGAAGTCTCTAATCCGAGTGAGAATCACGGAGGTGCTGCCCTACCTACAGTCATGGCAAAGGTTGTGAATGGGCACAGGTCCGAAACAACCCGATTATTCTTTGACCCAGGAGCACAAGTATCCTTGATAACAAAGAAGTTGGTGGCTAAATTAAAGTTGAAGGCCACAAAGAAAGTTAGTATGATGTTGGGAGGGGCTATAAGTCAGGTCCCACCCAAATCTTATGATGTGGTGGATGTCACAGTCAAATTAGGTGGACATCGCAGAGACATTACAGCCTTGGTGGTAGAGACATTACCCAGGGCAATTACAGCGAGAGGTCTTGCTGCAGCAGCTAAGCGATTGAAAGACCTTGATGTGAAGCTGGCAGACCAGGGAATTACCACTGACACAGTCAGAAATGTAGGTATCCTGGTGGGAGCCAATCATATAGATGACTTCCTGTCTACACGACGGACGTTTAAGGAAGGAATTGGTTTATACAGATCCCCAGTAGGATACATCATAGGCGGCAGGATTCCACCTGAATTCCCTGCCACGCCAGATAGAGGAGAAGCTGTCCCCATGATAGCTGGGGGAGTAGTGATAATGAATACCAGTATACACGATGAACCGCCAGGGAAGGTGAACCAGGTAGGGAGTGACGAACACTCGGTCACCTTGGGAAAACACTTTTACAGGGTACGTAAAGAGGGAGATAGATTGCCATTAAATCTAGGGAACCTCGTAACAGTGGGAGGAAAGGCTACCAGGGCATGTGGGCCACTGGGTGGGAAAGTACGGAGCCACTCAGTCAAGGCTAGACATACGAAAGATGTTAAAGTTAAAGGAAAGGGTGCTAAGACCACCGGAACCAACAAGTTTACACCCCCAGAGGTCCACGCAGGGGAAACTGGACGGTTGAAGTTAGACCGGAGTCTGCTCGACGAGAGTGGCCGGACGGCACTCGTGTCCAGGGTCCGCCGTGGGGGCTCGCGGAAGGTGAACTTGATTTAGACTTAGCGCCTACCTTCGCCGGCGGGAGGATGTGGAAATTTATTTGGTCCCTAAAGTTCCACAGGACAGATCCGGCATGGCCGTAATGGAACGGCTGAGCTGGGTGGCCCTTAAACTCACCCAAACAAAAAGCGTTCTCCCCAAACATAAACACATTTCTCTCCCCGGGTTGGCATGGATGGTAGGCACTTATTTATTTATAGATTTACCCTTCAGGGAAGGAGTAGGTAGTTTTACTGTTAGTATATTAATATTAGGTTTACTAAGGCAACTGTAGATAATAATAATGTAGACCTAAGACCTTAACATAGGTAGTAATAGGCCGATAATGTAGGCAAACACTAGGATAAGTTAGCTAGGGAGAACTGGCAGCCCTAGTTTGAACGACGAGACGAGGATCTGGAAGAGAGACCAGCTCGTTCTTCTTAAGACAGACACCAACTGGACAAGATGTGCCGTGATCAGCAGACGGCGCCCCCCACGTGTCTTCACATTTGAGACCTGGGGAAATCTGGTAGAGGCACCTCGATGTACCGTAGATGACCTCCGTCAGGCCCATACAGTAAGACAAGACCTCCACTTTATCTCATAGATTTCTGGCCAGTGTCTGGGGAGATTGTGAGTGAGTTTGATCTGTGGGCCCGGTGTGCAACAGGCAGTGCATGCCCAGTAAGTACCAGTGTCTCAGAGTAGTCTGGAAGCTAGTGTCCATGTCTGCATAGTTATACTAGGGGATACATGCCCTCTTGGATATAGGAATTTCTGAGGTGAAGGCAGGACACTAATAACAATTGAATATTGCAGGAATTAAGGCTCCCGGTTGCACGTGGTTTCTGAGGGGAAGTCCAAAGGGGCTAAGGCTAAGCTTAGGGAAGTTGAAGATCAGGATATATGCTGCAACACCAAGTAAGTTAGTCCTTTATACGTGCATGCAGGCGAGTTTCTTGCAACATCAATCATTTGTGAAAATCTGTCCTATAAGCCACTTGTGAGGCTGAGGTACCCACCTCAGAGCTCGGTGTCAACAGAGTTTGCCAGGGTAGGCGACTCACTTGGAGGCAGTCCACACAAATTTTCACACCAATCTGAATAGCCTAGGGCCCGGAGATTTCTTAATCCGGCCCTGGGTACAATAATAAGTATGGATGTTTTGTACGGTGAGTAGGTTTAGAGTTTTGAATATTGGTGGAGTGTGCTGCCTGTAGTAGGAATTTGTCATCATTCTGACTGCAGCCCTTTGTTGAGTAATTAATGGTCTGAGATGGTTTATTGTTGTTGAGCCCCATGCACAAATTCCATAGGTGAGATAGGGGTAAATAATGAGTGATATAGGGCCAGGAGGGCTGACTGTGGAACATAGTACCGTATCTTCGATAGTATGCCTACGGTCTTGGAAATTTTCTTGGAAATTTGTTGTACATGTGTTTGAAATCTGAGTCTATTATCAAGGTGGATTCCTAAGAGTTTTCCCTCTGTGAGCTTTGTGATAGATGATCCATTTATCATCATGTTAAGAGGGACATCTGTAGCTCTGTTACCAAACTGAATGAAGTAGGTTTGTCAATGTTGAGAGTAAGTTTGTTAGTCATCATCCAGGTAGATATTTTCTGTAATTCGGTATATAATGTCTCTTAATAAATGATAAACTGCCAGTATTCCGGGAGTAAATGATCAACTGATCAGGACTTCAGGTCAGAACTGTCAAACAGGGACAATCCAGGTCAAATGGGATGCTGGGTAAGCCTACATTTAGGTGAAGTATGTTTTACTAATTGTGAGGCTGGCTGGCCGGCTGGCCGGCTGACAGGCAGCCTGGCTGGCAGACAGGCTGGCTGGCAGCCTGGCTGGTAGCCTGGCTGGTAGCCTGGCTGTGGCTGGCTGGTAGCCTGGCTAACTGGCTGGTAGCGCGGCTCTGGCTGGCTGGCAGCCTGGCTGTGGTTGGCTGGCTGGCAGCCTGGCTGTGGTTGGCTGGCTGGCAGCCTGGCTGTGGATGGCTGGCTGGCAGCCTGGCTGTGGCTGCCTGGTAGCCTGCCTGTGGCTGGCTGGCAGCCTGGCTGTGGCTGGCTGGCTGGCTGGCAGCCTGGCTGTGGCTGACTGGCTGGCTGGCAGCTTGGCTGTGGCTGGCTGGCTGGCTGGCTGGCTGGCTGTGGCTGGCTGGCTGGCTGGCTGGCTGTGCCTGGCTGGCTGGCTGGCTGGCTGTGGCTGACTGGCTGGCTGGCAGCTTGGCTGTGGCTGGCTGGCTGGCTGGCTGGCTGTGGCTGGCTGGCAGGCTGGCTGGCTGGCTGTGGCTGGCAGGCTGGCTGGCCGTGTCCGGACAGGTTGATCATCAACGCGCGGCTCTTGGAAAACAACAAACAGACGATATTGCAATATAAATTCTCCAGCTTTTGTTTAACTTGGGATAAGTTAGCAGCTCATTTTATATTATGGAGACAATGTAATATAGCAGTGAAGACGCTATAATAAGAAGATATTATAGCTGATTCAGGCAAGAAATAGTGAGAGCCTTCCCATGACACAAGGGCATAAGTACAGCAGTAGCAGTGTCAGTGACAACAAGAGAAGATTTGCTGTCGATTTTTTAACGTTTTTCCATTCTCAGTTTGTATTTTAGCTCTCCAGTTTTTGAGGAACACAAGCCAAGAGGACTGTAGTGAATATTGTGTATGTACTGATAAGTTTGAGAGTGTTGTGAAGGATATAGAAGGTATTGAAGAAGACGCCGAGGACTGATGACCTGGACGGAAGGTTCTGGCTAGACTCCTCACTGTAACTCTATGTTGCTCCTCTGACCACTTCCTTCACCATGTAGACCTGACCTTACCCGCGGAAGATGGTCAAGAGGAAGCGGACTCTCAGTAGTAAAGAGAATAGTGATAGCAGTAACCAACTTAGGTAAGAATTTATAAAAAATATTAAGAGTAGTGTCCCCGCCATCTTTGTTTAGCTCAGCAGGTCTGTGTTTCAAACTTGTCTCTGTATGGGCCATATTTTCTGCCTCTCACCGACTAACTGCATTTCTGGAGGTGCGATGACCATACATGGATGTTGTGACATGCAATAAACGAAATGTTAAGGTGAAAATGAAGCAAATTTGGGTGCTAGATGATGGTTGCCCAAGACGGTGAGATACAACATGGCTGCTCCAGGGCGGGACGAGCTTTATACTATTTATTCCTAATTGCTTTACAAATTAACATTACTTACGAGAAAGATGCAGCCAGCTTAATAGATAAGTTGAAGATCCTTTCAGTTCCATTTAGTAATTATGAAGGAAGGGAGGAATGGAGTGAGAGTAGCAGAGGTTGGAGTAGTCTTCCTCACCTGTACAAACTACCACATCTGTCATATTTATATAACATTCATTAATACAATTTGTAACGTAGAATGCCCAGGTTGTGTGTGTCACCAGATAGGTAAATGGTGAGACTTCATTTGTGCTAAAATGTTGCAACATTTACAAATAAGTGTTCAGAGTACCTTGAGTGAGTGTTCATAGCTGCCTTTAGCACTCCACAAAATATATATTAATATAGCAGTTGTTACACTTTCTTAGAAGTTTGGTTAGCTATCATTGATTGTGTTTGGTGTTGGGTCTAATAATTCGTACCATATCATTAGATACCGTATTAGAATTTGATGTTTCTAAGGTACATTACCAAATGATAGTTTAAGTATGACAGTAAGTATAAATTTGGGTTGGATTGTCCCTGTGGTTACCTTGTTATGTTATTCATGTAATACAGAATAGATATGAATAGATTGGGAAGCATATAGAGAAGAATGTCATATTTAATGCCCTGTACTATAATATTTTCCAGAACTACTGTCTCAGCCAGCATTTTCAAAACTACCATTAAAAACACATTCTCTCCCTAACATATCCCAGTATTGGCTAAGTATACGAAAACTACATATCGATATTCTCGGTGTCATGAATGTATGTAAAACAATGTAATTTCATTCTCAACATTTGTAATCTTCCCAGACATTAAATCGTTGATTGTGTCTTCTTCATGTTAATATGCTATAATCCTCATCACCTGTAATCATAATCAAACCTCTAATTCCTTAAGCAGTTAAACTTGATAAAAGCCATAGAACATGAACTAATAGGATAATCAATTCTCTTCTATTCATTGTAACTTCTAAATTTATCCTTAAACTCACCTGAGAGACTGTATGTATAAAATTACTCAAATTGTCATTGTCTTATTAATCTTAAGTTAGTCTTAAGTTTGCCTGAAATACTCTGCATATTAAAGGGCTTTCTACATGCACACCCAAATGTCATTCACCTTTATACATACATTATATCATGCTGAAATAAGCTATTATTATTATTATAATAGTTATTATTATTATAGTAATACTTAGTCAAATAGCCCTAAGAAAGAAAGAATACTGTCAATTTTTTTGTTCCTATAGATCAGAGGTGGCCAAACTTTCACATTCCATGCGCCAATTTTTTCACGCCTAGTTCAGGTGCTCCATACAAGATTTGTATCCATATTCAATTCTTTAAAAATATGTTAATATGGACGTAGCATTTTTACATAAAACAATTTAATATAAAGACAAGATAAACATTGCTTACTTGAGACTTTTGAGTCTGCTTTAATTTTGCCAAACATGTAATGTTTGGAGTTAAATTAGTTGCTGAGAGCAGCAGAGGATTCTTCAAATTTGAATCAGTCAGTCGCGACCTCAGTTTGTTTTTAATCAGTTTCATGGCTGAAAATGCTTGTTCGCATTCTTAGTTCTGGAAAACGTTCACAGGGTAATAATCGCCAAAAATTATGTCAGAAGCATTTGGGGCTGAGGGAAGCTTATCAAATTTAATTTTTAACAATGAATTTGTTTTCAAATTAATAGGGTTCATTTGTATGTTACTAGGCATCTTCAGGATTTTTTGTTCACTAGGTGAAAATGGGTTTATAAATGCGAATATGCAGGCTTCCTCTTTAGCAAAATCACCTAAATGACTTTGAAATGACTCTTGCAATAATCTGATTTTTTCATTATGTTCCATAAACTTGCCTTTATCTTCAGTACATTCACTCTGTTCTCTTAACCCCTTGACTGTCGCAACCCCCAATCCTGAGGTGTCTCCTTGTGTTGCAAAATTTAAAAAAAAAAAATAATTTTTTCCTATGAAATGATAGAAAATCGTTTCCTGATTGTAATGACACCAAAAAAATGAAATTTGGTGGAAAACTGACGAAATTACGCTCTCGCGAAGTTAGCAACCTTGGCAATATTTAGAAATCGGTGATTTCGCCCACTTTGAGCCCTATTTTTGGCTAATTCCATTGTTCCAGTCAACTAAACTCGTAGCTATTTCTTTAGGACTACATTTTTTCTATTGATTGAGTACAAGAAACTGCCCATTTACCGATTTCAATGACCCAATAACGTGGTCAGAAATTTGCAATTTGGCCAATTTCATGAAAATTAAAAAATATGACAATTTCAAAACAAGGTCCAGAATGAACAATGCAGACATTCCTGGCTCTAAAATAACATTTACTTTGTTCATGAGTCATGCCTCCAGGCCACTCTGATATTACTCTTGCTTTGTATTTTGAATTTTTATTCAAACAAAAAATAGAAGATTTACTGTTATGCAGACTACTGCAATATTGTAATAATTGTACAAATAATATCAACCCATTCATGGCTGCATATTAGAACGGCTAGTTGGACATTTATTGGACAACGACATAATTTGTTTACTTTTGAACATCGGCAAAAATCAAACATTTTCCCTACTTGGAGCTCCATTTCCAGGTTCTTTTTATAGTAAAACCAATCAAAATCACTTCTATTTCTATAATATGTTTTCCATTCTATCAAGTGAGACCAAGAAAACGAGAATACAACCATAAATACTATACGAAAATAGACCACAAAGTCAGCATTTTAATTAAAAAAAACAGTCTTAGTTTTTTTTTCTCGTTGTGCACTGCGTGCTCCAGGATTTTTTTTATATGGTGCACACTGACCACACAGACCCATCTCTCACATGTGGGCCTACCAGCTTTCTCCTGCTTGATTTGAAGCCTCTAGAATTTATGAGTATATATATGTCAAACATGGTACCTCGTAAGACGTATATATACGACCAAAACAGTCAAAGTGTTAAAGGTGGAAACTTGCTCAGATCCTCATATTAATTTCATCTTGAATGCGCTGATATTTGCTAAGCTAGGAAACTATTTGTTCTTGCCCTGCAGTTTCAAATTTGGATCATTGAGATGGCTGGTAACAAATGGCAGTGTGGGTGTTCACTGCAATTTGTTCCTTGTCTTACTCTGAATATTTTTTACTAAACAAATTAATGTCAGACATAACATTCACTAAAGGATTTTTACAAAATAATAAAATCACTAAACATGATAGCTAAGTTTTAGATTTAGTCTTGGTAGCTACAGTGGAACCCCGAGTTTCATCCATAATCTGTTTGAGAAGCTTGGCCTAAACTCAAAGCGGCCGAAAGTCAAAGCAATATTTCCCATAAGAAATAATGTGAATCCAATTAATCTTTTCCAGACCCACAAAAACATTCACAAAAAATACATTTTTTAAAGAATAACTAATTTTACATACACAAAACAATTATAAATACAGTGTAACCCAGAGTTTCGTCCTTAACCCTTTGAGGGTTTCGGCCGTACTAGTACGGCTTACGACCCAGGGTTTTTGACGTACTAGTACGCCTAAATTCTAGCGCCCTCAGATCTAGCGGGAGAAAGCTGGTAGGCATACATATGAAAGAATTGGTCTATGTGGTCAGTGTGCGCAGTATAAAAGAAATCCTGCAGCACACAGTGCATAATGAGAAAAAAAACTTTGACCGTGTTTTTGGAATAAAACAGCGACTTTGCACTGTATTTTCGTATGGTATTTATTGTTGTATTCTAGTTTTCTTGGTCTCATTTTATAGAATGGAGTCTGTGGAGACAAAGAACTTTGTCCTTGGAGGCAAAGAGGGGAATGTATGAGAGTATAGTTTTACCAACGCTCTTGTATGGGTGTGAAGCATGGGTGATAAATGTTGCAGCGAGGAGAAGGCTGGAGGCAGTGGAGATGTCATGTCTGAGGGCAATGTGTGGTGTGAATATAATGCAGAGAATTCGTAGTTTGGAAGTTAGGAGGAGGTGCGGGATTACCAAAACTGTTGTCCAGAGGGCTGAGGAAGGGTTGTTGAGGTGGTTCGGACATGTAGAGAGAATGGAGCGAAACAGAGTGATTTCAAGAGTGTATCAGTCTGTAGTGGAAGGAAGGCGGGGTAGGGGTCGGCCTAGGAAAGGTTGGAGGGAGGGGGTAAAGGAGGTTTTGTGTGCGAGGGGCTTGGACTTCCAGCAGGCATGCGTGAGCGTGTTTGATAGGAGTGAATGGAGACAAATGGTTTTTAATCCTTGACGTGCTGTTGGAGTGTGAGAAAAGTAACATTTATGAAGGGGTTCAGGGAAACCGGCAGGCCGGACTTGAGTCCTGGAGATGGGAAGTACAGTGCCTGCACTCTGAAGGAGGGGTGTTAATGTTGCAGTTTAAAAACTGTAGTGTAAAGCACCCTTCTGGCAAGACAGTGATGGAGTGAATGATGGTGAAAGTTTTTCTTTTTCGGGCCACCCTGCCTTGGTGGGAATCGGCCAGTGTGATAATAAAAAATAATAATTTTTTGACTGGTTTTACAATGAAAAGTACCTTGAAATTGAGCTCAAAGTAGCAGAAATATTCAATTTTTACCAGTTCAAAAGTAAACAAATCATGCCAAGCGTCCAATACACGTCAACTAGTGAGTCTAATATTCTTTCCCAAGTGCGCTGATGTTATTTACACCATTTCTACACTAATGCAGCAGTCTGCATAACAGTAAATCTTCTATTTTTTGTAAGAATAAAAATTGAAAGTGGAAAGCCAAAGAAATATAAGCGGGGCCTGGGGATGTGACTAACGAACAGAGGAAATGTTATTTTAGTGCCAGGAATGTCTTTCTTGTTTATTCTGGACCCTATTTGGAAATTGGTATCTTTTGAAATTTGTGTGAAATTGGCAAAATTGCTAAATTCTGACCACTGTATTGGATAGTTGAAATCAGTAAATGGGTGGTTTCTTGTACTCATTCAATAGAAAAAAAATGGAGTTCTAGAGAAATAGTTATGATTTTGTCAACTAGTACGCTGGATTGGCCGAAAATAGGGCTCAAAGTGGGCAAAATTGCCGATGCGTAAACATCGTCGAGACCGCTAACTTCGCGAGAGCATAATTCCGTAAGTTTTCCATCAAATTTCATACTTTTGGTGTCATTATGATCGGGAAAATATTCTGTCTTTTCATAAGAAAAAATAATTTTTTTTTTTAAATTTGGCCGACCCTGAGAACAAGTCTCAGAGAGGGCCTGTCGACCCTCAAAGGGTTAATCCATTCCAGGAGCTAGGGCTAAAGTTGAAACGTCCAAAAGTCATAGCAATATTTCATACAAGAAATAATGTAAATCCAATCAATCCATTCCAGACCCACAAAAATATTCACATAACACAGATAAGTACATATAGTGCTTAAATTAGTAATACAACAGATAAATTAACATTTAAATAAACATTTAAAATAACATTTACAGTGGACCCCCGGAATACATAATTAATCCGTTCCAGAGAGAGTGGCTTACCCCGAATCTGACTTGCTCTGAATTAATTTTCCCCATAAGAAATAATGCAAATCCAATTAATCCATTTCAGATACCCAAAAATATTAAAAAAAAAAGTTTGCAATATGAAATATACATTTACCTACACAAAAAACAATGATACATGAGGAATAAAACAATAACAACATCACACTTACCTTTGTAGATCAATGGTTCAGAGAACTGACACGTTGATAAATTTGACACATGTGCAACTCTTGGGTATCTTTATTGAGGAAACGTTTTGCCACACAGTGGCTTCATCAGTCCATACAAAGGAGAATCTTGAAGAACAGGAGGAGAATGAGGTAATCAGTCCCTCAGCCCTGAGTCGATGTGGTCAGTCCATCAATCTTGAATAGAATACGTACGCAGTCGTAGGTGGTGTCACAAATGTGACACCACCTACGACTGCTGCACCTCTCCTGCCTATGGTTTATAAGCTCCTTCTCCGCACCTATGCCGTATTCTATTCAAGATTGATGGACTGACCACATCGACTCAGGGCTGAGGGACTGATTACCTCATTCTCCTCCTGTTCTTCAAGATTCTCCTCTGTATGGACTGATGAAGCCACTGTGTGGCAAAACGTTTCCTCAATAAAGATACCCAAGAGTTGCACATGTGTCAAATTTATCACACTTACCTTTATTGAAGACATGGTGATGTATGGAAGATGGGAGGAGGGGAGAGGATTGAGGAGTTTACAAGTGTTTGCAAGGGGAATCCCCTTCCATAAAGACTTAAGGTACCAAGTCGTTATCCTGAGTTACTTCCCTTCTTTGTATTTTAATGTCACTAGGACTAGCTTGAGAGTCACTGGACCCCTGTCGCTCAAAAAAGTGTTCCAGAGAGGTCTGTTTCTGGCGTATGTTAGGAATTGTGTTGGGAGACAGGACAAGATAATCCTTCAGTATAACACTAATATCAACTCTACGGCTTATTTATCTAGCACTTTTCATCTAATATGACATAAACAGTATTAATAACATAGAAACATGATATATCCTCTAGAACGAATAAAATATGGCATTAAGAATGTCATGAGTGGTGGTGGTGTTTGTTGTTGGGTGTTTACCTGGAGAGAGTTCCGGGGGTCAACGCCCCCGCGGCCCGGTCTGTGACCAGGCCTCCTGGTGGATCAGAGCCTGATCAACCAGGCTGTTACTGCTGGCTGCAAGCAAACCAATGTACGAGCCACAGCCCGGCTGATCAGGAAGGGTGTAAGGGCCACTGAAAGATAAGCCTTACATAGTGGTGGTGAAGGCGGCAGCAGAGGTGGCAATGTTAGTCAGTAGCCCTATATTCTTCCACCAACAATGAAGGAGTCAGTTTCGTGCTGCCCTTTTTCTATCGATTAATTGCTTAACTTACTTGCTACACTGTTAATGCTACACTTTATCGTTGGCTGGCACCATAGCTTTTATTGACTCTTGCTGCTTTAGTATCGTACATGTTGCAGAATCACTGAAAAAGGGACATTCTCCCCTCTCTCTCAGCCCTCTACCAAATGGCTGGCTGGCACTAGAAGCTTTCTTTGGGCCCATGGTGGCTTATTTAACAGTTACAAGCACTAAAAAGAATGGAATAATACAAAATGTATCGTATAAACACATGAGATCGTCCTCATTGGCTGGTAAACAATGGCACACTGGCTGTACATGGAGTGTCGGGGCCGCTCAGACTGTGCAGACATGTTCTGGATGAATGACTTAGACTAAGTTTAGCGATGTTCACCGAGCCATTATTTTGACGAAAAAACGTTATTTATTCCGAAGATTGCTTATTCCAAATGTTACTTATTCCGATGATGACTTAATCTGGGGGTCCACTGTACTTACCTTTATTGAAGGCTGTTGCTGGTATCTGGAAGTTAGGGAGGAGGAGTGAGGGAGCACTTATTGTTTGGAAGGGGAATCCCCTTCCATGAAGACTTTAGGTAAGAAATCCTTATCTGGGGTTACTTCCCTTCTTTGTCTTTTAACCCTTTGACTGTTTCGGTTGTATATATACGTCTTACGAACCAGTGTTTTTGACGTATATATAATCATAAATTCTAGCGGCTTCAAATCAAGCAGGAGAAAGCTGGTAGGCCCACATGTGAGAGAATGTGCCTGTGTGGTCAGTGTGCACCATATAAAAAAATCCTGCACCACGCAATGCATAATGAGAAAAAAAACTCCGACCGTTTTTTAATTAAAATGCCGACTTTGTGGTCTATTTTCGTATAGTATTTATGGTTGTATTCTCGTTTTCTTGGTCTCATTTGATAGAATGGTAAACATATTATAGAAACAGAGATGATTTTGGTTGGTTTTACTATGAAAAGGACCTTGAAATGGAGCTCAAAGTAGGGGAAAGGTTTGATTTTTGCCGATGTTCAAATGTATACAAATGATGTCATTTTCCAATAAATGTCCAAGTAGCCATTCTAATATGCAGTTTGAATGGGTTGACATTATTTATACAATTACAGTGGTCCCTCAATAATCGTCCATAATCCGTTCCTGGAAGTGGTACTATTATCGAAATAGACGATTTTCGAATCAATTTTCCCCATAAGAAATAATGTAAATTCAATTAATCTGTTCCTGACACCCAGAAGTATTAAAACAAAAAATTTTTTTACATGAAATATAGATGTAGTACATAAACAATACAATGGCACATGGTGAACGAAACATTAACCCTTTCAGGGTCTGTCCCGTAGATCTACGGCTTCACGTTGAGTGTCCAAACCATAGATCTATGCCAAAATTCTAGCGCCGTCAAATTTAGCGCAAAAGCGCTCATAGGCCTACATGTGAGAGAATGGGTCTGCGTGGTGGGTGTGCGCCATAAACAAAAAATCTAGGCGCCTGCATAGCATTGTGGGAACGCCGGCTCAGTTGCCCTTGTTCACCATGCCTCGTCGCAAGTCAGCTCTCACTCCCCGGAAAATTGGGACTCTCCTCTTCCTATCTGATAGTTCTGACACTGATGGAAGTGGAAATGAAGACGAATTCTACGGCTTTGATCAGTTAGTGACCGAAAAGAATGACCAGGATATCGATAATAGTGCAGAAAACCCTGTCGATCCTCAACCTTCTACCTCTGGCGTGGGCACTCGTGACTCACGGTCGGTTGTTCCTCAACACGAGAAAACTAATATTTTCGCATGGCCAGGCCTCTGACTTAAGTAATGATGATGATAGTGACATGGATTGTGATTTTATTGCGCTCGACGATCATTCGAGTAGTGATAGTGAGGAATCATATTCACCAGTGAAGCGTCGGTATGTTCGCCGCCGCATGCGCTCGGGTAGTGTACCCTATGCTGTGCCCGGGGGACGGAGTACATCCTGGAGTACATCCTGTGGCCCTACACCAGTTTTAGGTAGTGATAGCGAGGATGATGTGGCTACACTTGGCATGGATAGACCACAGGCATCAGTGGATGGTGTTAGTGGTGATGGTAGTGGCACCACCATGCATGACTCACCAGCTCAGGGTGGGACCCACGCTGCTGACTCGTCAGTTCAAGGACAAAGCGGAGCGTCAGCCACCAGCCCACCACAACCACAACCACCCGCATAACCATCCTATGATGTCCAGTATCCACCAGCAAACCGTATGTGGGATTGACAGCAAAATCCCAATTTTGTTCCCAAGCCTCACCACTTTGATGACTCTCAAAGTGGAATTCTACCTACTTGTCCCCTTGGAACCATGGCCAATGAACTGGAATTCTTTGAATTATTCTTTGACCAGCCATTGATGGAAACTATTGTCAGGGAAAGTAATAAGTATTTTGAGTACACCATGGCAAATACGATCATATCACCACAGTCAAGACTACACAGGTGGAAAGAGACGAATGTTGCAGAAATGTATTTGCTTTTTGCAACAATAATGCTTATGCCTCATGTCTATAAGCATAATATAAAAGCATACTGGTCCACAGATCGGCTAATTTCTACCCCGGTCTTCAGTGAAATCATACCAGTGAACAGGTTTATCTTACTCTTACGTATGTTGCACTTCTCTGACAAAACCAGGCCTGACAGAAGTGACAGGTTATACAAGATTAGAAATGTTTTCATGTATCTCAAACAAAAGTTCAGCATATACTTTTATCCATTCAAGAATCTTGTAATTGACGAGTCTTTGATTTTGTTCAAAGGTAGACTGTCATTCAAGCAGTATATACCGAGCAAGAGGAAACGCTTTGGTATAAAACTGTTTGTACTCTGTGACTGTGACAGTGGCCTGGTGTTGGATATTGTTGTATACACGGGAAGTAAAACATTGAAAGATACCAAGATGTTATTGGGTATCTCAGGTGACGTAGTGAGAAACATGATGGCACCTTATCTTGGTAAGGGGCATATATTATATACTGATAACTGGTATACAAGCCCATTACTCAGTGATTTCATGTGAGTGAACAAGACAGATGTGTGTGGCACAGTGCGTTCTAATCGTAAACATATGCCCAGGCTCAACGCAGGTGCTCGTGGTGATGACGTGCAGGTGTTTACTGCCAATGACATCATGGCATTACGGTGGCATGACAAACGAGATGTCACATTGTTGACAACCATTCACCGTAATGAAATGCAAGACAGTGGCAAAGTTGATCGAGTGACTAATGAGCGTATTCAAAAACCAGTGACAGTGATCGATTATACACAAAACATGCGCTTGGTTGACAAATGTGACAGATTGGTTTTGTTGACTGTGTTCGTAAGAGTTACAAGTGGTACATGAAACTTTTCTTCCATCTCATGGACATTTCTATGCTCAGTGCATATAATATGTACCAAATAAAGACTGGCAACAGACCACCGTATGGTGAATTTTGTTTGTCTATTGTCAGACAACTCATAATGAAGTACCAGGTAAGAACACCTGCTATACAACAAGGTCCTCGAATTACTCAGGATATACTCAAGCGTTTGAGGAGGGAAGGTGATCATTTCATAATACAGCTTCCTTCAACTCAGAAGAAATTTGCTCAGAAGAGATGCATCGTCTGTGCACAAACAAAACGACGGCAACAAAGACGCAAAGACACTCGGTTTATGTGTGAGGAATGTAAGGTGCCTCTGTGCATGGTGACTTGTTTCAAGGAGTTCTACAAGCTCCAGCAGTTCTAAAACCATGTCCAGTGATTGTAAATATGTAAATACAGTGGACCCCTGCATAACGATCACCTTCGAATGCGACCAATTACAGTGGACCCCTGCATAGCGACTTTAATCCGTGCAAGAGGGCTGATTGTTATGCGAAATGATCGGTATGCGAATGAATTTTCCCCATAAGAAATAATGGAAATCAAATTAATCCGTGCAAGACACCCAAAAGTATGAAAAAAAAAATTTTACCACATGAAATATACATTTTCCTACACACAAAGAGAAGGATACATGCACAATAGTAGAGTAGTACATGCACAATATATATTGTGCATGTACTACTCTACTAAATGAAGAATAAATGACACTTACCTTTATTGAAGATGCAGCAATGACTGATGAGACAGTGTGTCCTGGGAGTGCCTTTTCCTCCTGAGTACTGTAGGTCCTGTTTGGCATTTTCTTCCAGAACAGGCCTTATCACACTGTGTATGCCACTACGATTCTTAAATCTCTCAAACCAACCTTTGCTGGCTTTAAATTCACCAATATGAGCACTAGTTCCAGGCATTTTTCCCTGTTCACCTGGGTGTTAGTCGACTGGTGTGGGTTGCATCCTGGGAGACAAGATTAAGGACCCCAATGGAAATAAGTTAGACAGTCTTCGATGACACTGACTTTTTTGGGTTATCCTGGGTGGCAAATCCTCTGGGGTTAATTGTTTCTCGGTATTCTCAATAAGCCACACCAATAACGGTGCTACAGCAGCAGCAGCAGCAACTGACAGTGATACAGCAGCAGCAGACGATGCTACAGCAGCAGCAGACGATGCTACAGCAGCAGCAGACGGTACTACAGCAGCAGCAGCAGCAGCTGACGGTGGTACAACAGCAGCAGCAGCTGACAGTGCTACAGCAGCAGCAGACGATGCTACAGCAGCAGCAGACGATGCTACAGCAGCAGCAGACGGTACTACAGCAGCAGCAGCAGCTGACGGTGGTACAACAGCAGCAGCAGCTGTACCACCAATAGTAGCGATGGTTGATTGGGGTTTATTATACAACCTGGCCAGCTCGGAGACACGCACTCCACTTTCATACTTATCAATGATCTTTTTCTTCATCTCTATAGTAATTCTCACCCTTATTGCTGTAGGGTTGGCACTAGAAGCTTTCTTGGGGCCCATGGTCACTTATTTTCCAGAAAAAATCACCAAAAACACTGTAATAATACGAAATGTTCCGATTGTATGCTTGGATGTTACCGCGGAGGCTGGCTGGTAAACAATGCCACCGGCGGCACATGTGAGGCTGGCTAAGGGCGCACATTGGACGCGTCTCGGACGAAGAGCGGTGAGCGGGTTTTTGGGCGGTATGCGAGGCAAAATTTTTGCGATAAAAGCGAGCGGTATGCAGATTGAACGGTATGCGATACGTACGGTATGCGGGGGTCCACTGTATGTGGAAACTATCGAACTTAAGCTAAATGACTCTTACAGGAACCAGGAGAGGCAGGAGGAGCTTAAAGCTATTAGTGAAATTGAAAGAAATTCAAAATATTTCTTTTCATATGCCAAAAACAAGGCAAATACCACATCTAGTATCGGGCCCTTACTCAGACAGGATGGGACTTACACAGATGACAACAAGGAAATGAGTGAAATATTGAAATCCCAGTACGACTCTGTGTTTAGTGAACCACTAATCGGTCTGAGGATCGACGACCCAAATGATTTCTTCATGAATGAGCCTCAAAACTCCATAAATGTATACCAGATTTCCGACATTACCCTAACTCCGATAGATTTCGAAAAAGCCATTGACAACATGCCTATGCACTCAGCCCTGGGCCCAGACTCGTGGAACTCTGTTTTCATTAAGAACTGCAAGAAACCCCTCTCGCGTGCCCTAAGTACACTATGGAGGAGGAGCTTGGACGTGGGTGAAATTCCACAGTCACTTAAAACAACGTATATAGTCCCACTCCATAAAGGTGGCAGCAAAGCATTAGCTAAGAACTATAGACCAATAGCTCTGACGTCCCACATCATAAAAATCTTTGAAAGAGTGCTAAGAAGCA
>NC_091294.1:58971916-58996739 GCF_038502225.1 Cherax quadricarinatus | reverse complement strand
ATTCATGTCCACGTCGCCGTCATTATCGATGTCAGCTACATCAATATCCTCCTGGTCAATGTCACCATCAGCATCAGTGTCGAGGACGTCATCACGGTCGACGTCACCGTCCTTGTCTGTGTCCGCGAGAATGGTCTTCCTCAGATCGAAGTCAGCGGCGTCGATGTCACCATCACCGTCTTTGTCCTTAACATCGAGGTCATCTTCGTCAATGAAGCCATCACCATCGACGTCACGTACGTCGGAGGCATCGACGTCATTATCGCCATCTTTGTCACCTTGTCTGACGTCATCGATGTCAACATCGCCGTCGTCATCAATGTCTGCAGCTTCGATGTCTGCATCATCGATGTCACCATCGCCGTCGACGTCAAGGACGTCATCCTGATCTACGTCACCGTCGTCGTCTGTATCAGCCAGCAGCGTCTTCCTGAAGGTGAAGTCCTTGGCATCAATATCGCCATCACCATCACGGTCTTCTATTTCCAGGTCATCACCATCCACTCTGCCATCACCATCCAGGTCAGTGATATCAGCCGCGTCGACATCACCATCACCATCTCTGTCAGCCACCTTGACATCATCAGCGTCGACGTCGCCATCGTCGTCGATGTCCGCGGCAGCGAAGTCCTCAGCGTCAATGTCACCGTCTGCGTCGAGGTCAGTGACGTCGTCACGGTCAATGTCGCCGTCGCCGTCACGGTCCTCGAGGAGGGAGTCTTCCTCGTTGTCGTCACTAGCGTCGATGTCACCGTCACCGTCCTCGTCAGCTTTCAGTACGTCGTGGCCATCAATATCTCCATCACCATCTTCGTCTCCGATGTCAGCAGCGTCGACGTCTCCGTCGCCGTCCCTGTCGGCGGCTTCCACGTCGTCAGCATCAACGTCGCCGTCGTTATCAATGTCGGCGATGGAATGGTCGTCGGCGTCAATGTCGCCGTCATTGTCGGCGTCGAGTAAGTCGTGTTCGTCGACATCGCCATCTTTGTCGACGTCAGTGAGGAAGGTACGTCTTAGGGCGTAGTCCCTGGCGTCCACGTCACCGTCCCCGTCCCTGTCCACAACCTCTAAGTCGTCTCCGTCAACCTTTCCATCACCGTCTAAATCTGTCAAGTCGGCCGCGTCGATATCACCGTCACCATCCTTGTCGGCGGCTTTCACGTCATCCTCGTCGATGTCACCGTCGTTGTCGACGTCTGCGGCTTTGAAGTCTTCCTCGTCTACAATGCCGTCATGATTGATGTCAACGACGTCGTCCTGGTCAACGTCACCATCTCCGTCACGATCCTCCAACAATGTGTTCTCCTCGTCATCGTCTGAAGCGTCAATATCGCCGTCACCATCTTCGTCAGCGGAGAGTACGTCGGAAGCGTCGAAGTCACCGTCGCCATCTTCGTCGCCGATGTCAGCTATGTCAACATCACCGTCGTCGTCCACGTCAGCAGCAGCCACGTCCTTCTCGTCTACAGTCCCATCATTATTGATGTCAGCAACATTGACGTCATCCTCGTCGATATCCCCGTCATTGTCAGTATCGAGGACATCATCCCTGTCGACGTCACCATCACTATCAGTATCGCCGATGATGACGTTCAAGTTTCTGACGTCGTCGTCATCTACGTCGCCGTCAGCATCCCTGTCAGTGCCTTCTTGCTCTTCACTTTCCTTGAAGATGGACCAAGTGAACACTGGCACTGCTGGCACCATTGGCTCTCCTGGCTTCAGATCTACGTCCACAGACAACCTGAAGTGCCAACAACCATTAGTTTCTATCACTGCCAGTCACTGCTGACTCACCAACAATTACGTTACCGAACATACACAAACTAGGTAAGATTCGATCGCATTAAGGCGATCCAATCCTCGATATCTCACAACATACAATATCTTTTAAGATATAATCCTCAAAAGACAAATCTTTCACTCCTTGTAATTATTTCTGTCTTTCCTTTCCTTTCCCCCACTAACAGCTGTCATTAATGACGAAATTAACGGCAAAAACAATATTAGTCTCTGTCTCTCTCTCTCACCTTTGTCATATACATAACACAAACATATTTGATTCCTAATCTGGCATTTTGTATGACTTTAATAAAGTATTTTGTTTGACGGTAGGAAGTATAAGGATATCCACAATATGGATGAAAGAACTCAACTGCATATCCTTAGGACATCTTTTCTGGATAATCATTGGTCTTAGGACCTTGGTCCCTCCATATCATCATTTGGAGTGACCAAGGTTCCAGGAGCTAAACGTATCCAATGACGATTTTCTAGGTGTATAATGCTCTTGTTTTCATCACCATGCCACGGTGCACCGTGGCCTGGTGATGGAAGGTAAGCAGAAGTATTAATTCAGGTGTATATGAGAGAATGAGAGCTAAATTAAACATGGCAAACTCGAAATGATGATTGCTGAGAGAAAATTAAAGCATGGATATTTATACTGAAGACATGAGTTATCTAGAGTTGGATTTAAGAAGTGGGTAATAGTCAGTGTTGTGTGGCTGGAGGTGAGAGTGTCGAGAGTCTAGGTGTTAAGTTAAACCTTGAGAAATGCTTTAAACCGCCCTGAATCGTCGAAATATTCAATATAAAACCATTTTAAAACATTTTCCTTAATTTTTTTAGTATTTCACGTATTTTAAAAAAAAATCACATGAAGTGTATGATAAAATCTGAGAGATTTAGAAGTGAATCGTGAGAACAATTGTTTGCGTAGATTCTGATGTTAAAATGGGAGACACTTATGGAAAGTTAAGCAAAGAACCGCAGAGTAAGACTGAATAACAAAGAGCATTTACAAAATATTTACAAACAAGTTTGACCATATAACATTTATAATCAAGTTTAATAGTAGAATATTTATCAACAAGTTTGATAACAGAACATTTATCAACAGGTTTGATAATATGTTTCAAGAGGAGAGAGAAAAGCATAAAGGAATGAGAAATGAACAAGAGTAGTCTGCCGGACTATGCGCTAGTGCAGGAAGTGTAGAGTTGCGGATTAACATATCTTAGAAAAGTTTGTCATGCGCTATCAGCTGCGGCTGATTCACCACTCTTAGGGACATTCATCTTTTATTGGACGTGCCCCATACAGCCACTCTTATGCATATTTTCTTACCAAATCAGACGCACATTAGTCAGTGCTTGCTAGGATGAGCGCACCATCTAGGTGCTTTGTAGATCTGACGATCATAGGGAAGGTTGACACTTTGAGGGAGTTTACCTTGCCTCTAGGAACACCTCAGACCAGCAGACTCTCAAGCTACTGACTGGCTCACACGGTAACAATTCTGCCTTTGGTACGGGGTTTACTAAAGCTGCTTAGCGAGTGTGTTCTCGTAGTCTCTCCTAACCCTATTCATTATTAGATTTAAATTGTCCCTGAAGTCTTTTCATGATTGTATATATTTGTACGTACCTTCTAGGGGTGGAAATATATAGTATATGTCAAAACAAGTGTATTCGTTATTCTTCATTGATTGCTCCTTGAGTGCATTCTACACGACCTGATACTGCATGTCTTTGATAGTATTTGTGCTTCTGGGAATGAACAATGATACAGCTGATCGTATTTAGTGACAGTTAGAATAGAACAAGAGGAATATGTCAGTGTACAGGTGAATAGTAGCCTTAATGATTCTCATGAAGATGATAGGCCTTAAACCTAACAAATTTAATAGGGGTATCATGTTATCGAGGAAGAATAAACAGAATAAACTTACCCTTCACCATCCCCGGCGCCGTTAACAGCAGCAACAGTGACCCTGTAGGTGGCTCCCTCTTCCAGTTCCGAGAGCTTGACCATGGTGACGGAGGGGTCAAGTTTCTCAGCGTACTCAGTGAGGGTTCCCTCTTGACCGTCCTCGCTCACAGTGGTGTAGTGAACCTGGTAGCCTCTTACTACACCGTGTGGCTCCTCGGGCTCTCCCCAGTCCACCAGCACGTTGTCGTCTCCCAGCTGCCTCGCCTTCAGATTAGACACTGGTCCTGACTCTGTTAGAAGAAAGCTAGCAGTTCAGAGTAGCCAAACTTGGCTAAGCTCTACCTTGGGTAAATTAAAAAATAAATCAAGTTAGATAACTGGATTGAAATATTTGGATGGATAGTCTACCTACATACAAAAGCACTTTAGTAGGCCAGTAGGCCTACAGTGTAATGATTCTGTGTGCAGCGCTCCTATTATATTCTACATGGTGGAAACAACACATTATTGATTATGCATAATAATGTCTTTGCCCAGTAGTAATTGCTGTATGAAAATAGTTCTAAATAAAAATACATTTAAGGCTGATTATCTAAAATTAACAAAATATGGACTTAAGTATCTTCCACATCATAATTAAATAACATATTAGAGATAAATCTTTATACGAGGCTTAGGTCCGTCCTGGACCAGTCTGAGCTTGTGGCCAGATAATGGTCTTAGGTCTGTCCTGGACCAGTCTGAGCTTGCGGCAAGATAATGGTCTTAGGTCTGTCCTGGACCAGTCTGAGCTTGCGGCAAGATAATGGTCTTAGGTCCGTCCTGGACCAGCCTCAGCTTGTGGCCAGATAATGGTCTTAGGTCCGTCCTGGACCAGTCTCAGCTTGCGGCCAGATAATGGTCTTAGGTCCGTCCTGGACCAGCCTCAGCTTGTGGCCAGATAATGGTCTTAGGTCCATCCTGGACCAGTCTCAGCTTGCGGCCAGATAATGGTCTAAGACAAACCGAAATGTTGTCTAAATATTTTTCACTTTGTTTGGTCTGCTTTTTACCTGTCAGGTACTGAGACTTTTGTTGTTCCTACAGGATAGTTCCTTCAAGAATTCTTTTACCGGGTAACCAAGTCTTGACGAAGGCTCCTCTGACAGCCAAATCTTGACGAGGCTCCCCTGACAGCCAAGTCTAGACGAGGCTCCCATGACAGCCAAGTCTAGACGAGGCTCCCATGACAGCCAAATCTTGACGAGGCTCCCCTGACAGCCAAATCTTGACGAGGCTCCCATGACAGCCAAGTCTAGACGAGGCTCCCATGACAGCCAAGTCTAGACGAGACTCCCATGACAGCCAAATCTTGACTAGGTTCCCCTGACAGCCAAATCTTGACGAGGCTCCCCTGACAGCCAAGTCTTGACGAGGCTCCAATGACAGCCAAGTCTTGACGAGGCTCCAATGACAGCCAAGCGAGGCTCCCATAACAGCCAAGTCTTGACGAGGCTCCCATAACAGCCAAGTGACAGCCCCAAACAGTCTTGACGAGGCTCCCATGACAGCCAAACCTTGACGAAGTTCCCCTGACAGCCAAGTCTTGACGAGGCTCCCATAACAGCCAAGTCTTGACGAGGCTCCCCTGACAGCCAAGTCTTGACGAGGCTCCCATAACAGCCAAGTCTTGACGAGGCTCCCCTGACAGCCAAGTCTTGACGAGGCTCCCATAACAGCCAAGTCTTGACGAGGCTCCCATAACAGCCAAGTCTTGACGAGGCTCCCATAACAGCCAAGTCTTGACGAGGCTCCCCTGACAGCCAAGTCTTGACGAGGCTCCCATAACAGCCAAGTCTTGACGAGGTTCCCATAACAGCCAAGTCTTGACGAGGCTCTCATGACAGCCAAGTCTTGACGAGGCTCCCATAACAGCCATGTCTTGACGAGGCTCCCATAACAGCCAAGTCTTGACGAGGCTCCCATAACAGCCAAGTCTTGACGAGGCTCCCATAACAGCCAAGTCTTGACGAGGCTCCCATAACAGCCAAGTCTTGACGAGGCTCCCATAACAGCCAAGTCTTGACGAGGCTCCCATAACAGCCAAGTCTTGACGAGGCTCCCATAACAGCCAAGTCTTGACGAGGTTCCCATAACAGCCAAGTCTTGACGAGGTTCCCATAACAGCCAAGTCTTGACGAGGCTCTCATGACAGCCAAGTCTTGACGAGGCTCCCATAACAGCCAAGTCTTGACGAGGCTCCCCTGACAGCCAAGTCTTGACGAGGCTCCCCTGACAGCCAAGTCTTGACGAGGCTCCCCTGACAGTGACACGCTGCATCTCTGACAGTCATATTCTCAACTTATTTCGATGCTATCTATAACTTTAGCAAACTATCTTTTATAACAATGAATAATATTTTGTTCTTGTGTTTAACTTACATTCGCAGCTTCATGGCTCATCTCGTGTTGCTTATCTGTGTCAGAGGGAAATTTTCAAAGTCAGTTCTCACATGAAGGTCCAGCGTACAGTGCAAGTTCCGTAAATGTAATGGAAAAAGTACATGGAACATTGACGAGAATATGGGACGGTCTATAGAGGTTTATTGACTGTAACATTCAATAAAGTAACATCATACCTAGCTGACTATCATGGTGTAGGAGTGCACGTGTGGTGTGAAGGTCATGCCAGGCTGACTATCATGGTGTAGGAGTGCACGTGTGGTGTGAAGGTCATGCCAGGCTGACTATCATGGTGTAGGAGCGCACGTGTGGTGTGAAGGTCATGCCAGGCTGACTATCATGGTGTAGGAGCGCACGTGTGGTGTGAAGGTCATGCCAGGCTGACTATCATGGTGTAGGAGTGCACGTGTGGTGTGAAGGTCATGCCAGGCTGACTATCATGGTGTAGGAGCGCACGTGTGGTGTGAAGGTCATGCCAGGCTGACTATCATGGTGTAGGGGTGCACGTGTGGTGTGAAGGTCATGCCAGGCTGACTATCATGGTGTAGGAGCGCACGTGTGGTGTGAAGGTCATGCCAGGCTGACTATCATGGTGTAGGAGTGCATGTGTGGTGTGAAGGTCATGCCAGGCTGACTATCATGGTGTAGGAGTGCACGTGTGGTGTGAAGGTCATGCCAGGCTGACTATCATGGTGTAGGAGCGCACGTGTGGTGTGAAGGTCATGCCAGGCTGACTATCATGGTGTAGGAGTGCATGTGTGGTGTGAAGGTCATGCCAGGCTGACTATCATGGTGTAGGAGTGCACGTGTGGTGTGAAGGTCATGCCAGGCTGACTATCATGGTGTAGGAGTGCATGTGTGGTGTGAAGGTCATGCCAGGCTGACTATCATGGTGTAGGGGTGCACGTGTGGTGTGAAGGTCATGCCAGGCTGACTATCATGGTGTAGAGGTGCACGTGTGGTGTGAAGGTCATGCTAGGCTGACTTTCATGGTGTAGGGGTGCCCCTGTGGTGTGAAGGTCATGCCAGGCTGACTATCATGGTGTAAGAGTGCACGTGTGGTGTGAAGGTCATGCCAGGCTGACTATCATGGTGTAGGAGTGCACGTGTGGTATGAAGGTCATGCCAGGCTGACTATCATGGTGTAGACATGCCAGGCTGACTATCATGGTGTAGGAGCGCACGTGTGGTGTGAAGGTCATGCCAGGCTGACTATCATGGTGTAGGGGTGCACGTGTGGTGTGAAGGTCATGCCAGGCTGACTATCATGGTGTAGGAGTGCACGTGTGGTGTGAAGGTCATGCCAGGCTGACTATCATGGTGTAGGAGCGCACGTGTGGTGTGAAGGTCATGCCAGGCTGACTATCATGGTGTAGGGGTGCACGTGTGGTGTGAAGGTCATGCCAGGCTGACTATCATGGTGTAGAGGTGCACGTGTGGTGTGAAGGTCATGCTAGGCTGACTATCATGGTGTAGGGGTGCCCGTGTGGTGTGAAGGTCATGCCAGGCTGACTATCATGGTGTAGGAGTGCACGTGTGGTGTGAAGGTCATGCCAGGCTGACTATCATGGTGTAGGAGTGCACGTGTGGTGTGAAGGTCATGCCAGGCTGACTATCATGGTGTAGGAGTGCACGTGTGGTGTGAAGGTCATGCCAGGCTGACTATCATGGTGTAGAGGTGCACGTGTGGCGTGAAGGTCATGCCAGGCTGACTATCATGGTATAGGGGTGCACGTGTGGTGTGAAGGTCATGCCAGGCTGACTATCATGGTGTAGGAGTGCACGTGTGGTGTGAAGGTCATGCCAGGCTGACTATCATGGTGTTGGAGTGCATGTGTGGTGTGAAGGTCATGCCAGGCTGACTATCATGGTGTAGGAGTCCATGTGTGGTGTGAAGGTCATGCCAGGCTGACTCTCAGGGTGTAGGAGCGCCCGTGTGGTGTGAAGGTCATGCCAGGCTGACTATCATGGTGTAGTAGTGCACGTGTGGTGTGAAGGTCATGCCAGGCTGACTATCATGGTGTAGGAGTGCACGTGTGGTGTGAAGGTCATGCCAGGCTGATTATCATGGTGTAGAGGTGCACGTGTGGCGTGAAGGTCATGCCAGGCTGACTATCATGGTATAGGGGTGCACGTGTGGTGTGAAGGTCATGCCAGGCTGACTATCATGGTGTAGGAGCGCACGTGTGGTGTGAAGGTCATGCCAGGCTGACTATCATGGTGTAGGAGTGCACGTGTGGTGTGAAGGTCATGCCAGGCTGACTATCATGGTGTAGGGATGCACGTGTGGTGTGAAGGTCATGCCAGGCTGACTATCATGGTGTAGGAGCGCACGTGTGGTGTGAAGGTCATGCCAGGCTGACTATCATGGTGTAGGGGTGCACGTGTGGTGTGAAGGTCATGCCAGGCTGACTATCATGGTGTAGAGGTGCACGTGTGGTGTGAAGGTCATGCTAGGCTGACTATCATGGTGTAGGGGTGCCCGTGTGGTGTGAAGGTCATGCCAGGCTGACTATCATGGTGTAGGAGTGCACGTGTGGTGTGAAGTCATGCCAGGCTGACTATCATGGTGTGGGTGTAGAGGTGCACGTGTGGCGTGAGTGCACGTGAAGGTCATGCCAGGCTGACTATCATGGTGTAGGAGTGCACGTGTGGTGTGAAGGTCATGCCAGGCTGACTATCATGGTGTAGAGGTGCACGTGTGGCGTGAAGGTCATGCCAGGCTGACTATCATGGTATAGGGGTGCACGTGTGGTGTGAAGGTCATGCCAGGCTGACTATCATGGTGTAGGAGCGCACGTGTGGTGTGAAGGTCATGCCAGGCTGACTATCATGGTGTAGGAGTGCACGTGTGGTGTGAAGGTCATGCCAGGCTGACTATCATGGTGTAGGGATGCACGTGTGGTGTGAAGGTCATGCCAGGCTGACTATCATGGTGCAGAGATGAACATGTGGATATTATACCTGGCTGATTATCATGGTGCAGGAGTTTACCTGGAGCCTACCTAGAGAAGGTTTTGGGGGTCAACGCCCCCGCGGCTCGGTCTGAGACCAGGCCTCGTGGTGGATCAGGTTCTGATCAATCAGGCTGTTACTGCTGGCCGCATGCAAACTGACGTACGAACCACAGCCCGGCTGGTCAAATACTGACTTCAGGTGCCTCTGCAGTGCCTGCTTGAAGACAGCCAGGGGTCTATTGGTAATCCCCCTCATGTATGCTGGGAGGCAGTTGAACAGTCTTGGGCCCCTGACACTTATTGTATTGTCTCTCAGTGTACTCGTGGCACCCCTGCTTTTCATTGGGGGAATGTTGCATCTCCTGCTGAGTCTTTTGCTTTCATAGGGAGAGATTTTCGTGTTCAAGTTTGGTACTAATCCCTCTAAGACTTTCCTAGTGCATATTTTCATGTATCTCTCTCGCCTGGGTTCCAGGGAATACAAATCAAGGGCCTTCGACTGTTAACGGTAATTTAGGTACCTTACAGTACTTATGTGCACATTCTCCAGGTCAACAATTTCGCCAACCTTGAAGGGGGCAGTTAGTGTACAGCAGTATTCCAGCCTAGAGAGAACACGAGATTTGAAGATAATCATCATGGTCTTGGCGTCCCTACCACTTTCATACCAGATGCAGTAGATACATTGTTGTGGTCTTTGAAGGTGAGATCCTCTGGCATCACTCCAAGGTCCATCACATTACTTTTTCCCTGTATTGCATAGTTAGAATTTGTCGTATACCCTGATACAGTTTTAATTTCCTCAAGTTTTCCATATCTGAGTAGTTGATATTTCTCTTCATTGAACTTCATATTGTGTTGAGTGGACCATTTGAAGATTTGGTTGATGTCCGCTTGGAGTTTTGTGGTGTCTTCCATGGAGGTCACTCTCATGGCAGTTCGAGTGTCATCCGCAAAGGAAGATAAGGAGCTATGGCTTACATCTCTATCTATGTCAGAAATGAGGATGAGGAATAGAATGGCAGCGAGCACTGTGCCTTGTGGAACAGAGCTTTTCACCCCAATGGAAATAAGTCACTCTGTCTGACTTTTTTGGGTTATCCTAGGTTCTCTACACATATGCTGCTATGTATGATAATTCTATGTAACTGTATTTGTGTATACCTGAATAAACTTACTTACTTACTTACTTACTTACTTACCATAGCTGCCTCAAACTCTACTCTGTTTACTATTACTCTTTGTGTTCTATATGTCAGGAAGTTATAGAACTATCTACCAACTTTTCCTGTTATTCCTTTATCACGCATTTTGTGTGTTATTACACCATGGTTACACTTGTTGAAAGCTTTTGCAAAGTCTGTGTATACTACATCTGTATTTTGTTTATCCTCTACAGCATCCACAACCTTGCCATAGTGGTCCAGTAGCTGGGACAGGCAGATGCAACCTGCTCTAAACCCATGTTGCCCTGGGTTGTGTAATTGATGGGTATCTAGGTGGTTGGCTATCTTAAGAACACAAGAACATAAGAATGAAGGAACACTGCAGCAGGCCTACTGGCCCATGCAAGGCAGGTCCAAGTGTCCTACTGGCTTAAGCCAATGCACCCAACCTAGTCAGGTCAGGTCACCTTGACTTAAGGGAGGAACACGGCAACCGACCTGGTAGCACGAGCTAATCAGGTCCAACTCACACCCACCCACATCCACTCATGTATTTATCCAACCTATTTTTAAAGCTACACAACGTTCTGGCCTCTATAACTGTACTTGGGAGTTTGTTCCACTCATCCACAACTCTATTACCAAACCAGTACTTTCCTATGTCCTTCCTGAATCTGAATTTTTCTAACTTAAAACCATTGCTGCGAGTCCTGTCTAGGCTAGATATTTTCAGCACACTATTTACATCCCCTTTGTTTATTCCTGTTTTCCATTTATTCACCTCAATCATATCCCCCCTAATTCTACGTCTTTCTAGAGAGTGCAGATTCAGGGCCCTTAGTCTATCCTCATAGGGAAGGTTTCTGATACATGGGATCAACTTTGTCATCCTCCTTTGTACATTTTCCAGAGCATTTATATCCATTCTGTAATACGGTGACCAAAACTGTGCAGCATAATCTAAATGAGGCCTAACCAAGGATGTACAGAGTTGTAGAACAACCTGAGGACTCCTATTATTTATGCTTCTTGATATGAAACCAAGGATTCTATTAGCTTTATTGCGAACACTTATGCACTGTTGTCTTGGTTTCAGATTACTGCTAACCAGAACTCCTAAATCTTTTTCGCAATCCGTAATATTAAGATCTACATTATTTAGTTTATATGTGGCATGGTTATTGTCCTGTCCAACATTTAGAACTTTGCATTTGTCTATATTAAACTGCATCTGCCACCTCTCCGACCACTGCATCAGTCTACTCAAATCTTCCTGGAGTGCTCTAATGTTCTCGTCAGAATGAATTTGACGGCCTATTTTGGTGTCATCGGCAAACTTGCTGATGCCGCTCTTTATGCCCTCATCTATGTCGTTTATGTAGATTGTGAACAGCAGGGGGCCCAACACTGACCCCTGTGGAACACCGCTCGTGACGCTTCCCCACTCTGATTTCTCCCCATTTATGCAAACTCTCTGCTGCCTATTTGTCAACCATGCCTCTATCCAGGAAAAATTTTTCTCCTATTCCATGTGCCTTAATTTTCCTCAATAGTCTCTGATGTGGGACCCTGTCAAAAGCCTTAATGAAGTCCATATACACAATATCATATTCATTACCATGATCTACCTCCTCAAATACCTTAGTGAAAAAAGTTAATAAATTCGTAAGGCAGGAACGCCCCTTTGTAAAACCATGCTGAGATTCGTTGATTTATTTATGCTTTTCAAGGTGGCTACGAACTGCCTCGGCAATTATTGATTCCATAAATTTTCCCACTATGGAGGTTAGGCTTATTGGTCTATAGTTCGAAGCTAAGGACCTGTCATCTGCTTTGAAAATAGGTATCACATTTGCCATTTTCCACTTATCTGGCACCATGCCAGTTTGTAGTGATATGTTGAAAAGATTTGCTAAGCACCTCTTTACATTCCTTTAGAACCCTTGCATACAGTTCATCAGGGCCTGGGGATTTGTTAGGTTATAATTTATCTATTTGCCTAAGGACCATGTCACTTGTGACCCTAATCGTGCACAGTTTATTATCGTCCTGTTCCACATAATTTATCATTTCTGGAATATCGCTGGTATCCTCCTGTGTAAAAACTGAGAGGGAGTATGTGTTAAAAATTCTACACATTTCCTTGTCACTGTCAGTGAGCTGACCCGAGGAACCTTTGAGTGGGCCTATCTTGTCCCTGATCTTACTTCTGTATACCTGAAAGAATTCTTTTGGGTTAGTCTTCAATTCTCTTGCAACTTTAACCTCATAATCTCTTTTTGCTTTTCTAATTCCTTTTTTTTATTTCTCTCTTTAACTGAATATATCGATTTCTTAATTGCCCCTCTCCTCTTTTGATTTGCCTATATATGCCTCTCTTTTGACCAATTAGATATTTTAATATATTGTTCATCCATTTAGGATCATTTTTGTTTGATCTGATTTCCCTATTTGGAACATAATTTGACTGAGCAGCTAGAACTATGCCCTGGAAAGCGTCATATCGGCAACCATCACCACCTACCTGACCCTTAGTCAGGTCATTCCAGTTCAGCCAACCTAAGTAATTTTTCAGTCCTATGAAATCAGCCAAGCGGAAGTCAGGGACAGAGACTTGATTGCCATTATTAGGGGAATTCCATGATATATTAAAACTGAGTGATTTGTGATCACTTTCCCCAAGCTCATCATTAACCTCAAGATTATTAATTAGTGTTTCCCTACTGGCAAGAACCAAGTCAAGGAGGTTATTTTCCCTAGTTGGCTCTGTCACAAACTGTTTTAAAAAACAATCCTGGATCGTATCAAGAAAGTCACCTGACTCTAAATTTCCTGTCAAATTGCTCCAGTCAATCTGTCTATAGTTGAAATCTCCCATTAGCACAACATTTTCGTATGTAGATGCCTTACGAATTTCGTCCCATAGAAGTTTACTGCACTCCCTATCAAGATTTGGGACCCTGTAAATCACACCCAAAATTAGTTTTTCTCGGCCCTCGAAAGAGTTTTATGTTATGGATGTTAGTGCTATCGGTCTGTAGTTCTTTGCAATTGTTTTACTGCCACCTTTGTACAGTGGGGGTATGCCAGTTGTGTTTTTAGTGAGTGTGGGATGACCCCTGTGTCCATGCTCCCTCTCCATAGAATGCTAAAGGCATGTGACAGGGGCTTCTTGCAGTTCTTGATGAACACGGAGTTCCATGAGTCTGGGCCTGGGGCAGAGTGCATGAGCATGTCATTTATTGCCTTTTTCAAAGTCTTGTGGTGCTAGGATAATATCCGAGATTTTTTAGATGACCAGATTTTGGGTCTAGTTCATAAAGAATTCATTTGGAGTGTCGACCCTTAATCTGGGCAGTGGCTCGCTGAACACTGAGTCGTATTGGGACTTTAGTATCTTACTCATTTCTTGTCTATCATCTATGTATGTACCATCCCGCCTAAGTAGGACCCCAATACTAGATGTTATTTTTTCCTTAGATTTGTCGTAAGAAAATAAATATTTTTTTTCAGTTTCCTTTATGGCTTTTAGTTCTTCCTGTGATTCTTGTTTCCTGTAAGATTTCTTCAGCTCATGTTCGATATTTGCACTTTCATTGGACAGTGTCTCCCTTCGTATTTCAGATATATTGGCCCCTCTCAGCAGCTCTGTGATTCTTCGCCTTCGTCTGTATAAGTAGCGCCTCTCTCTTTCTAGTTTACATCTTCTCTTCCTTTTTCTTAATGGAAAGTGACTTGAGCAGACCTCAAGAACCACAGTGCTAATTTTTTCTAGGCAAAGGTTCGGATCCGTGTTGTTTAGGATATTTTCCCAGCTTGTTTCATTTAGCACATGGTTGACTTGTTGCCATTGTATGTTTTTTTATTGAATTTGAATTTAGTGAAGAGACCTTGATGACTGATCACATTTTGCTGGTCAGGAGCCCTGTGCATACATGTCTGTACCTCTATTATGTTGTGATCTGAGTGTATTGTCTTTGATACGTTATATTACGTATCAGATCGTCGATGTTAGTGAAGATGAGGTCCAGCGTATTTTCTAGTCTTGTAGGCTCTAATATTTGCTGTTTTAAGGTGAATTGGTGCAGAGATTTAATAGCTCTTGTGTGTGTGTGTGAATTTTCATCTGAGCTGCCTCCTGGGGTAGTCTCTGCTAAAATATTATTTGCTGCACTCCTCCATGTTAGGTGTCTCAGGTTGAAATCTCCCAGTAGCAAGATGTTTGGGGCAGGAGTTGGGAGATTTTCCAGACAGTGGTCAATTTTCACAAGCTGCTCCCGGAATTGCTGGGAAATTGCATCTGGAGGCTTGTATACAGCAACACGAATGGAGATCATACCAGGCTGACTATCATGGTGCAGAGGTGAACATGTGGAGATCATACCAGGCTGACTATCATGGTGCAGAGGTGAACATGTGGAGATCATACCTGGCTGACTTTTATGGAGCAGGAGTGCATGTGTGATCATACCCGGTTGATTATCATGGTGCAGGGGTACACTTGTGATCATACCCGGTTGATTATCATGGTGCAGGGGTACACTTGTGATCATACCCGGTTGATTATCATGGTGCAGGGGTACACTTGTGATCATACCCGGTTGATTATCATGGTGCAGGGGTACACTTGTGATCATACCCGGTTGATTATCATGGTGCAGGGGTACACTTGTGATCATACCCGGTTGATTATCATGGTGCAGGGGTACACTTGTGATCATACCCGGTTGATTATCATGGTGCAGGGGTACACTTGTGATCATACCCGGTTGATTATCATGGTGCAGGGGTACACTTGTGATCATACCCGGTTGATTATCATGGTGCAGGGGTACACTTGTGATCATACCCGGTTGATTATCATGGTGCAGGGGTACACTTGTGATCATACCCGGTTGATTATCATGGTGCAGGGGTACACTTGTGATCATACCCGGTTGATTATCATTGTGCATGAGTCCATGAGTGAAGATGGAACCTAGCTAACCTACGTTAGAGCCTGCATAATGCCTTCCTGGAGTTTACCTGGAGAGAGTTCCGGGGGTCAACGCCCCCGCGGCCCGGTCTGTGACCAAGCCACATTAAAAAAAATGAAAAATTTTGACTCCCGATTGACAATTTCAAGAAGTCAGGAAGAAAAAAAAAAGTAATTTTCCGAGGCGTTAATGAGGCACTGACCTCCTTCAGCAGTCTTGAAGGTAATAATGGAGGATGCTGGTCCGGTGAAGGCAGAGTTGACAACACTGACGCGGGCACGGTAATTTGTGAAGGGCTGCAGACCCGTCAGTTCAGCTCGACCCACTGGTCCTGTCGTTAGCACTTGGTCGTGGTCGTGGTCGTCGTCGTCATCGTCGGCACCGTCGTCATCCACCCAGTACTCAACCTGAGAACATACACGTATGACTGTTATATCTCACAGAGATAAGGATTATAGATAACTTTCCATTGCGTAACAGTAGTCCTGGATGACCTTGACTCCAGTTAACATAGTTCTGGATGACCTCGACTCCTGCTAACATAGTTCTGGATGACCTCGACTAATGCTAACGTAGTTCTGGATGACCTCGACTCCTGCTAACATAGTTCTGGATGACCTCGACTCCTGCTAACATAGTTCTGGATGACCTCGACTCCTGCTAACATAGTTCTGGATGACCTCGACTCCTGCTAACATAGTTCTGGATGACTTCGACTCCTGCTAACATAGTCCTGGATGACCTCGACTCATGCTAACATAGTCCTGGATGACCTCGACTCCTGCTAACATAGTTCTGGATGACCTCGACTCATGCTAACATAGTCCTGGATGACCTCGACTCCTGCTAACATAGTCCTGGATGACCTCGACTCCTGCTAACATAGTTCTGGATGACCTCGACTCATGCTAACATAGTCCTGGATGACCTCGACTCCTGCCAACATAGTTCTGGATGACCTCGACTCCTGCTAACATAGTTCTGGATGACCTCGACTCCTGCTAACATAGTCCTGGATGACCTCGACTCCTGCCAACATAGTCCTGGATGACCTCGACTCCTGCTAACATAGTCCTGGATGACCTCGACTCCTGCTAACATAGTTCTGGATGACCTCGACTCCTGCTAACATAGTCCTGGATGACCTCGACTCCTGCTAACATAGTTCTGGATGACCTCGACTCATGCTAACATAGTCCTGGATGACCTCGACTCCTGCCAACATAGTTCTGGATGACAAGCTTGTTAACAACAACCGACTACCTCATCTCAGGGACGAAGAGAAAAATATATTAAAGTTTCCATTTGCAGTAGTTAATAGGAAGTGTCCCCATGGCTGTAGCAAGTGACGTGGTGCTACGTTCACCTACGATGATCACTCAAAAAATATATCTATCAAGGCCAAGGGATTACATACAATGATTTTATTTCACTTTGCAACAGTATCACAAGTGATGGCCTTTAGGCATGACAACTGACCTTGTAGCCTAAGAGGAGTCCGTTGACAGAGTCCTCGTCAACAGGAATCCATGTGAGTACAGCGTCAGTGGCGTCAGCGTCAGTTACTCTCAGGTTATCAGGGTTTTCCTCCGGTACTGTGAGACAAAGATATTAGTCCAGGGTATTCACACTTATAACTAGCAGTTTCACCTCTTATTGTAGATTATAATAACATAATTCGCTCTGTAAATGGATACAAACTTAGCTCGATATGTTTCAGTTGCTGCTCGATCCTTGATCATAGAAAGTGATCCCCATATCTCATAAGCCCAGCCCTATATATGTCAGTGCATGGAAAGGCACAGTACAGTGTAGTATGATTCTCAAATGCGGATAATTATAAGAAGAGGCAATAACACTTTACCAGATGGAGACTAATAGACCAATTTCTTTAATAAAAATTGTAAATTGGCACCTACACACACCAAAATTGGCACCTACACACACCAAAATTGGCACCTACACACACCAAAATTGGCACCTACACACACCAAAATTGGCACCTACACACACCAAAATTGGCACCTACACACACCAAAATTGGCACCTACACACACCAAAATTGGCACTTACACACACCAAAACCAATATCCAGAAGTCACCAGAATTTAAGTTTGAAGCCGACCAGAGGTTGAAGTCTCAAGTTATCGGTGGTGAGGGTTTCAAGCTGATCGGATGAGGCGTTCACAAGTTGTAATGTAAAAACCAGTTTATGAATTTTCTAAATTTCTTCAACTATACTGTCAAATTAATACACACACACACACACACACACACACACACACACACACACACACACACACACACACACACACACAAATACACACACATACACACACATACACACACATACACACACACACAACACACACAACACACACACACACACACACACACACACACACACACACACACACACACACACAAATACACACACATACACACACATACACACACATACACACACACACCACACACACACACACACACACACACGCACACACACACCCACTCATACACACACACACACACTCATACACATACACACACACACACACACTTGGAGCCACATGGGGGCCAAGATACATGGAGGGCTAAGATGATGGAGGTGGTACTGGAAAACTTCATGTACCAACACGCAAGGGACACTACAAGAGAGAGAGGATGAACCAGCAAGGCTGGACCTAGTATTCACCTTGAGTAGTGCAGATATTGAGGACATCACATACGAAAGACTCCTTGGGGCCAGCGATCACTTGGTTTTAAGCTTCGAATACACAGTAGAGCTACAAGTGGAGGGAGAAGCAGGAAGGCCAGGACGAATGAAGCCAAACTACAAGAAAGGGGATTACACGGGAATGAGGAACTTCCTGAACGGGGTTCAGTGGGACAGAGAACTGGCAGGGAAGCCAGTTAATGAGATGATGGAATATTTAGCAACAATATGCAAGGAGGCTGAGGAGAGGTTTGTACCCAAGGGTAACAGGAATAATGAAAAAGCCAGGATGAGCCCATGGTTCGCCCAAAGGTGCGGGGAGGCAAAAACCAAGTGTGCTAGGGAATGGAAGAAATATAGAAGGCAAAGGACCCAGGAGAATAAGGAGAGCAGTCGTAGAGCCAGAAACGAATATGCACAGATAAGAAGGGAGGCCCAACAGCAATATGAAAACGACATAGCAGCGAAAGCCAAATCTGGCCACATCAGTCAAGGACCAGGTAATCAGGCTAAGGAAGGAAGGAGGAGAGACAACAAGAAATGACCCTGAAGCACGTGAGGAACTCAACAAGAGATTCAAAGAAGTGTTCACAGAGGAGACAGAAGGACTCCAGAAAGACGGAGAGGTGGGGCACACCACCAAGTGCTGGACACAGTGCACACAACCGAGGAAGAAATGAAGAGGCTTCTGAGTGAGCTAGATACCTCAAAGGCAATGGGGCCGGATAACATCTCCCCATGGGTCCTGAGAGAGGGAGCAGAGGTGCTATGTGTACCCCTAACAACAATATTCAATACATCTATCGAAACAGGGAGATTGCCTGAGGCATGGAAGACAGCAAATATAGTCCCAATCTTTAAATAAGGAGACAGACATGAAGCACTAAACTACAGACCAGTGACACTGACATGTATAGTATGCAGAATCATGGAGAAGATTATCAGAAGAGTGGTGGAACACCTAGAAAGGAATGATCTCATCAACAGCAGCCAACATGGTTTCAGGGACGGGAAATCCTGTGTCACAAACCTACTGGAGTTCCATGACATGGTGACAGCAGTAAGACGAGAGAGAGGGGGGTGGGTGGATTGCATATTCTTGGACTGCAAGAAGGCGTTTGACACAGTTCCACACAAGAGATTAGTGCAATAACTGGAAAACCAAGCAGGGATAACAGGAAAGGCACTACAATGGATCAGGGAATACTTGTCAGGAAGATAGCAGCGAGTCATGGTACGTGGCGAGGTGTCAGAGTGGGCACCTGTGACCAGCGGGGTTCCACAGGGGTCAGTCCTAGGACCAGTGCTGTTTCTGGTATTCGTGAACGACATGACGGTAGGAATAGACTCTGAGGTGTCCCTGTTTGCAGATGACGTGAAGTTGATGAGAAGAATTCTTTCGATCGAAGACCAGGCAGAACTACAAAGGGATCTGGACAGGCTGCAGGCCTGGAGTTCAATCCCACCAAGTGCAAAGTCATGAAGATTGGGGAAGGGCAAAGAATACTGCAGACGGAGTACCGTCTAGGGGGCCAGAGACTACAAACCTCACTCAAGGAAAAAGATCTTGGGGTGAGTATAACACCAGACACATCTCCTGAAGCGCACATCAACCAAATAACGGCTGCAGCATATGAGCGCCAAGCAAACCTCAGAACAGCATTCCGACATCTTAATAAGGAATCGTTCAGGACCCTGTACACCGTGTACGTTAGGCCCATATTGGAGTATGCAGTACCAGTTTGGAACCCACACCTAGCCAAGCACGTAAAGAAACTAGAGAAAGTGCAAAGGTTTGCAACAAGACTAGTCCCAGAGCTAAGAGGTATGTCCTACGAGGAGAGGTTAAGGGAAATCAACCTGACGACACTGGAGGACAGGAGAGATAGGGGGGACATGATAACGACATACAAAATACTGAGAGGAATTGACAAGGTGGACAAAGACAGGATATTCCAGAGACTGGGCACATTAACAAGGGGACACAGTTGGAAGTTGAAGACACAGATGAATCACAAGGATATTAGGAAGTATTTCTTCAGCCACAGAGTAGTCAGTAAGTGGAATAGTTTGGGAAGCGATGTAGTGGAGGCAGGATCCATACATAGCTTTAAGCAGAGGTATGATAAAGCTCACGGTTCAGGGAGAGTGACCTAGTAGCGACCAGTGAAGAGGCGGGGCCAGGAGCTCGGACTCGACCCCTGCAACCTCAACTAGGTGAGTACAACTAGGTGAGTACACATATACACACATACACACACACACAGTAACAGCGTACTCAGTGCTCACGGATTTTGGGCTCTTTGTGGCCTATCCAAGGATGTTGGAGGGATCATATAAAGTGTTAGAGCTCAGTAAATAAGTCGGGAAGTGAAATACAAGCTGCCTAAACCAGAAAAGGGAGGCTAGGGCTACAAAATACTTAAATAATTTGGAAGTGAGATCAGTGCTAGAAATGGGGAGAGGCCTAGAGCCGGGCGCAGGAGTGTTGCCATAAGCCAACAATACTACAAATTCAAAATAATAAGTGTGATCCAGGCCAGGAGGGAGGAACCTGGGAGGGAAGATTGGGAGTTAGAGCTCACAAAAATGGAGGAAGAGTGGGGAAGGACGCTAGCAGAGCTTGGCAGGGTAATGGAGGAGAGGATAGCTGAAGAGAGCAGGAAGTGGGGTCTACAAGTCTTAGGTGAGTACATACACACACATATATATACGCACACACATACACACACATACACACACACATACATACATACACACACACACACACACACACACACACACACACACACACACACAACATAAGAATGTAGGAACACTGCAGAAGGCCTACTGGCCCATACGAGGCAGGTCCTTATCAAAACGACCTCTACCTAAAGCTACCCAAGAAATAACTCCCGTACCCCATGACACCAATCAAACCCAGCCCCTCCCACTCATATATTTGTCCAGTCTCTTCTTAAAGCTACCCAAGGTCCTGGCCTCTATCACCCCACTGGGAAGACTGTTCCACGCATCTACAACTCTGTTAGAAAACCAGTACTTACCTATGTCCTTTCTAAATCTAAATTTATCCAACTTATATCCATTATTTCTGGTTCTTACCTGGTTCGACACCCTCAGTACTTTATTAATGTCTCCCTTGTTTATGCCTGTCATCCACTTATACACTTCAATGATATCTCCCCTCATTCTACGCCTCTCCAGAGAGTGGAGATTTAAGGCTTTAAGTCTATCTTCATACGGGAGGTTCCTTACACAGTAAATCATTTTAGTCTTTCTTCTCTGTATGTTCTCTAATGAGTCTATGTCCATCCTGTAGTAAGGAGACCAAAACTGAGCAGCATAATCTAAATGAGGCCTCACTAGTGATGTATAGAGCTGTAAAATAACTTTTGGACTTCTGTTACTTATACTTCTTGAGATAAATCCAAGTAATCTGTTGGCCTTGTTGCGCACCCTGAGGCACTGCTGTCTTGGCTTTAGATTTCTGCTTGTGACGAATGGTTTGAAAAACCGACAAGTTGAAGATTGAGACACTTATGCAGCATATGGGAATCTTTATTCAGGAAACGTTTCGCCACACAGTGGCTTCATCAGTCCAATACAAAGAGGAAGGCGTAAGGAGAGGAGGAGAATGAGGTAATCAGTCCCTCAACCTGGAGTCGATGTGTTCAGTCCATCAATCTTGTAGAAAGTACAGCATAGGGCCGTAGACGTGGCTTATATACTGTAGTGAGGTGACGTGAAGCAGAAGGAGGCGGGGTCATAGTGGTACCATCCACTAGTCGAAGTAGGTCTTGGTCCAAAGGTTGAACAAGTGTTGAAGAATTCTTTGTAACAAGATCCCATGATGCTGCAGTGTCTGACAGTTGTGACGAATGGTTTGAAAAACCGACAAGTTGAAGATTGAGACACTTATGCAGCATATGGGAATCTTTATTCAGGAAACGTTTAGCCACACAGTGGCTTCATCAGTCCAATACAAAGAGGAAGGCGTAAGGAGAGGAGGAGAATGAGGTAATCAGTCCCTCAACCTGGAGTCGACGTGTTCAGTCCATCAATCTTGTAGAAAGTACAGCATAGGGCCGTAGACGTGGCTTATATACTGTAGTGAGGTGACGTGAAGCAGAAGGAGGCGGGGTCATAGTGGTACCATCCACTAGTCGAAGTAGGTCTTGGTCCAAAGGTTGAACAAGTGTTGAAGAATTCTTTGTAACAAGATCCCATGATGCTGCAGTGTCTGACAGTTGTGACGAATGGTTTGAAAAACCGACAAGTTGAAGATTGAGACACTTATGCAGCATATGGGAATCTTTATTCAGGAAACGTTTCGCCACACAGTGGCTTCATCAGTCCAATACAAAGAGGAAGGCGTAAGGAGAGGAGGAGAATGAGGTAATCAGTCCCTCAACCTGGAGTCGATGTGTTCAGTCCATCAATCTTGTAGAAAGTACAGCATAGGGCCGTAGACGTGGCTTATATACTGTAGTGAGGTGACGTGAAGCAGATGGAGGCGGGGTCATAGTGGTACCATCCACTAGTCGAAGATTCCCATATGCTGCATAAGTGTCTCAATCTTCAACTTGTCGGTTTTTCAAACCATTCGTCACAACTGTCAGACACTGCAGCATCATGGGATCTTGTTACAAAGAATTCTTCAACACTTGTTCAACCTTTGGACCAAGACCTACTTCGACTAGTGGATGGTACCACTATGACCCCGCCTCCTTCTGCTTCACGTCACCTCACTACAGTATATAAGCCACGTCTACGGCCCTATGCTGTACTTTCTACAAGATTGATGGACTGAACACATCGACTCCAGGTTGAGGGACTGATTACCTCATTCTCCTCCTCTCCTTACGCCTTCCTCTTTGTATTGGACTGATGAAGCCACTGTGTGGCGAAACGTTTCCTGAATAAAGATTCCCATATGCTGCATAAGTGTCTCAATCTTCAGATTTCTGCTTACCATGACTCCCAAGTCCCTTTCACATTCTGTATGATCAAGCTCTACTTCACCTAGATTATAGCTTCGAGGGTTATTTTCACCCACATACATACATACACACACACACACACATACATACACACACACACACACACATACAAACACACACACACACACAGACACACACACACACATACATACACACACACACACACACACACACACACACACACACACACACACACACACACACACACATACATACACACACACACACACACACACACATACAGACACACACACACACACACACACACACACACACACACACACACATACACACACACACACACAAATACATACACACACACACACACACACACACACACACATACACACACACACGCACACACATTATATAGTACACGTTAGCACATACATTATATAGTACACAAACATAATTACAAAAGGTTAAAAATCCTCAAAATCAGTTAAAATATCAAATTGTGAATATTAACAAGTAACCTCGAGGACATTGATATCCCAACTGTAGTGACAAAACTGTGAGTAAATAATTAAAATATGTCAGAGTGAATGGCACTCCACAAGGTGCACAGAGAGAGGCAGGATCACCCACAAGGTGCACAGAGAGGGGCAGGATCACCCACAAGGTGCACAGAGAGGGGCAGGATCACCCACAAGGTGCACAGAGAGGGGCAGGATCACCCACAAGGTGCACAGAGAGGAACAGAATCACCCACAAGGTGCACAGAGAGGAGCAGGATCACCCACAGGGTGCACAGAGAGGGGCAGAATCACACAGAAGGTGCACAGAGAGAGGCAGGATCACCCACAAGGTGCATAGAGAGGGCAGGATCACCCACAAGGGGCATAGAGAGGGTAGGATCACCTACAAGGTGCATAGAGAGAGGCAGGATCATCCACAAGGTGCACAGAGAGGGGGAGGATCACCCAGAAGATGCACAGAGAGGGTCAGGATCACCCACAAGGTGCATAGAGAGAGGCAGGATCACCCACAAGGTGCATAGAGAGGGCAGGATCACTAACAAGGGGCATAGAGAGGGTAGGATCACCTACAAGGTGCATAGAGAGAGGCAGGATCATCCACAAGGTGCACAGAGAGGGGCAGGATCACCCACAAGGTGTATAGAGAGGGCAGGATCACCCACAAGGTGCATAGAGAGAGGCAGGATCACCCACAAGGTACATAGAGAGGCAGGATCACCCACAAGGTGCATAGAGAGAGGCAGGATCACCCACAAGGTACATAGAGAGGCAGGATCACCCACAAGGTACATAGAGAGAGGCAGGATCACCCACAAGTAGGTGTCTGTGATTGGTCTCACCATCCTGGCCTGAGTGACCGGTGTAGGTGTCTTCTGACGGGGGGGCAGCACCGTAGGCGTTATAGGCCTCCACCTGCACCTCATACTTGTGATAGGGTGGCAGGTCCTTCACCTCCACCTCAGTCTGAAGTATACACAATAACACATACGTAATTAATTACAACAATAATATATCAATTACCATTAACTATAGAAGGAGAAGAAAGGGTATAGGTATATACATTTAAGAATTATGTGGATCAGAATACGGGTGGGATGTAAGAAGAGGGTTATAGTGTTTATGCACCTCTATAGTGGGAGAAACTTGCAGTGGGCGGAGTAACTTCGGAGTACCAGGGGTAAATGATGATTGGGGGGATGGGACCTCTAACTGAACTATGTATACGCCAAGAGGTTTAGCAATATATAATACATATACATAATACATATATTAAGAAAAAGAGGATAAATAAGTACACATGATACGAAATAAAGGGAAATAACAGTAATTTGTTAAACTAAGTATAAGTAGATAAGGAGTCGATGTGGATGT
>NC_091294.1:58863884-58971816 GCF_038502225.1 Cherax quadricarinatus | reverse complement strand
AATCACGCTGTCACAAACACACATTCACACTGATAAATGAATTTGTACACCTGGTTCAATCACATACTATTGTTTACATATGTATACAAGGTATTTACAGGTTCCATTTATGTTTCTAGAAGTCCACCACTGTATGATACTCCAGGATGCATGGATTCATACAGAGTGCCACCCCACATTGCTGACACATGTATCGTCTGTCTTTTCACACTTGGGGTCCCTGTGCAGTGTAAGCACACACAACACACTTTTTCTGAGAGTACTTCTTCTTTGGAGTAGATGGTAATGGTATCAGGCAGTGTCAGTTTGGGATTATTCGGTCAGGCACTTACCCTCTTCTTGTGGAGTGACAGGTCACTGTTGTGGGGTGACAGGTCGCTGTGGAGTGACAGGTCGCTATGGAGTGACAGGTCGCTGTGGAGTGACAGGTCGCTGTGGAGTGACAGGTCGCTGTGGAGTGACAGGTATAGGTGTGGTACCATACTTTTTAGTTATCTGCTTGATAACACTGAGGGTGAATTCCTCATATCGTTGTTACTTCCCTGTCTTTATTTCATACATGTTGAAGGCATTGAGAATTGCAATGTCTACAAGGTGGAAAAACACTTTTATGTACCACTTGCGACTCCTACGCACACAGTCAACAAAACCTATCATCATGTCACACTTGTCGACTAGTCGCATATTGTTTGTATAGTCGATGACAGCAGCTGGCTTTACAACAGGTTCATTATTGTACTTGCTCAGTCTGTCTGTCTGTACCATCTCGTTTCTGTGGATGGTTGACAGCAATGTCACGTCCCATTTGTCATGCCACGTCAGTGCCATGATGTCATTGGCATGAAACGCTTGCACTACACTTCCTCCAGTGAACCTTGGCATGTGTTTTCTACTTTTTCTCACTGTTCCACATATATCAGTATTGTTCACACGTAGGAAATCAGCGAGCATAGGGCTTGTATACCAGTTGTCTTGTGAACAATGTATGGCCCTTGCCAAGGTATGGCTGCATCATCTTGCGAACAACATCACCAGAAATGCAAGCTGAACCTCCCGAAGTATGTCACACCAGAAATACAGATAACACACAAATGTGAAATCGCACACAGCAGGGAGAAGACCTTGTGCTGCTCCTCATGTATCCAAATTTTCCCGTGGATCGCAAAGAGCTTCAATCGCTGCCACAAATTTCTTGAAAGATTCCGCTACTGGTTTCACTGCATTATAATGAGAACTTCATCTTGTTATTGATAATCTTTTCAAAGAGACTACAGTATGGTCCATTAATACATCCCATCGATGGATGGAGGAGGCAAAGAATGTGTACACTGACTCAAGACTACCAAAAAATTTTACACATGTCGAATTCTCGGCAAAAGAATGCTGACCACACAAGTTCAGTGAATGGTCCACACAACCACTGAAAATTGCCTTCTTGTTCTTTTCTTTAAGAATGGCTTGTTCACCTCCATGGACCCCAGCCATGGTGGCAGCATTGTTATATCCTTGAGCACGGCACAGCATGAAGTCCAGTCCATCACTTTCCAACTTTTTCAGGATATCAGAATTGATATCCGCAGTTTTTTTTTTTTTTTTGCCCTTCCAAGGAAAAAAAAAACAAAAAAACTTCCTTCACTTGAACTTTCCATCCTCCATTTGCATGTACCTGATATCTTCTGACATTTGGTCACTGTGTGTCACATCTGGAGTACTGTCAAACATAACGCTGTAGTATACAGCTCTCTTGATATCAGTAATAAGTTTCTCTTTGACTCGATTTGCCAGAAGACTTAAAAACTCATTTTGAGTTGATGGTAAGAGATATGAAACTGATGACCTGTGTTTACTCGAGCTGCACTTAAGTCTCATTAGGTGCTCTTTTATCACAGGATCATACTTAGCCATCAGTTCAACCATCTCAAGAAAGTTTCCTCTAATTGATGAGAATTCGTCCTTCCTGTGGCCGCAAAATGCTAAGTTCTGTTTAGCCAGAAACAGTGTATTGTCGAGCAACCTGTACAATATTTCCTTCCACCTTCTCTTCTGGATTTCCCTTAAAACAATTATTTCTTCATCTCTGGTTTTGTTTACCCTTAGACCCATTGCCATGGTTTCCCAATTCTTGAGGCAATGTAAGTGTTCATCAGAAGTTTTATGATTGTGTACTTTTGGGTTCAGCTTCCACCATATTTGAAACCCAGTCACAAACTTTGATGTTATACTTGTAACAATAGATGTAAACAATCTACAGCAGTAACTGCTGTAGATGGTGAGTACACCATCTATGATTGCAAAATTTTCTCACCATTCATCATCTGTTTGTAGAACCATTCTTTAGAAAGCTGACGTTTATCGCCTTTTGCATTCTTTCTTTGTAACGCGAAAAGGGCCATCCTGGAATGGTCTGGAACTGGAATTTTCCAAGAAGAAACGTCACAAATCGATGCTAACTCTCGCAGACATTCATTCCCTTCATTCCTCTCACTTATATTACCATTGTTGGAGTCAGAATCGACATCAGTGTTATCAGTAAGATAACACTGAGATACTGAACCATAGACTCAGCCATTTTTCTCATTAGCTGAACTTTTTCATTTTTTGCCTGCCATTGTTGACATCCAGGAGGCCTCTTAGATTTATACATTCCATGAGGCATGATATAATATCAATGATCTGAAAAAAGAATGCCAGGTTCACCGTTTTGGTTCTACTGAATATTCGGTAATTTTTAATGGTGACAAAGAAATAAATGGTGCCAATTCTATTAACTTACTGAGGATGAAATGAAGTTAGGAAACGAAATAAGTGGGTTAAGTTCAGATGAAATTAAGATTAACCATTAATAACTTTTTTCATGATTACATTAATTTTTTCGCTAGAACTTAATTTGGATATTTAACTCGGACTCTAACCAGAATGAGAGCAAAGCCGAAAAAATTAAGCCTACTTTTCAATTAATTGGAAAAATAATCATTATGGTTATTATGGATGTAATACTAATGTGTACCATATTATTTGGTAAGCCTCCTGGTGCTATAGGCTTTACTCCACAAGGATTGGTAACAACAATGCATGGTTAAAATGGATATCAATAAATAACAAAAAGGCACAATACCGTGACTGGAGCAATACACAAACAACCCGCACACAGGAGAGAGGAGCTAACGGCGACGTTTCAGTCCGACTTAGACCATTTACAAAGTCACACTAACAAAAAGCAGAGGGGGAGGCAGTATATATATAGGCCAGCAGACAGGGACGGGACAAGAGAGGTAGTCATAGAGGTAGTAGTAGTATAGTGGAGTGAGTCAAATACTAAGAAAGAAGAGCACTGCAAGGGAGCTAGGGGCCCACAAGGGAGCTAGGAGCCCACAAAAGGTAGGAACAAGAACACAGAGGGAGTGGGTAAAATAATCATAATGGACCAAATACCCAAGGCAGAAGAAAGTAAACCCTAAGGAGAAAGAGGAAAGGAGAAGGGGAGAAAAGAATCATGTTAAGTCACGGGTGTTCTGAAGTTTGGAGCATTTTACAATGTAATGGGAAAGGAAGGCATCTATAGAGGCAAAGCCAGGACTAAGATTCATACAAAGAAAGGTAGGTAAGAAGCATAGGCAACAGTTAGGCAACGTTATTCCAAAATGTTTCGCCTACACTAGGCTTCTTCAGTCAAGTACAGAAAGTAGGCAGGAGCAGTAGAGATGTGAAGACGACACAATCAGTCCATCACCCTTGAAGTCGTAGATTTGAGGTTGTCAGTCCCTCCGCCTGGAGATGTTCTGTTCGATATTCTGGAACGATCAGATAGTTCCAGACTATGGAACAGAACATCTCCAGGCTGAGGGACTGATTACCTCAAACTCCTCCTCTCTGTACCCATCCATCCAGGCTGAGGGACTGATTACCTCATTCTCCTTCTGTTCTTCAAGATTCTCCTTTGTATGGACTGATGAAGCCACTGTGTGGCGAAACGTTTCCTCAATAAAGATACCCAAGAGTTGCACATGTGTCTAATTTATCAACGTGTCGGTTCTCTGAACCATTGATCTGCAGTGTTCCTTCTTTCTTATGTTCTTATGTTGTATAAGTGTCTCAATCTTCAGTGGGAATGTGATTCCTTGCTTCCTTTCCTTGATGTTAATATCCACCTCTCAGATACAGGTTTTGGTTTTTCCATGTAGCACAAGCCTATGTACAGTGGCATATACATTCACTACTGTGATAAATGGTTTGAAAACTGACAAGTTGAAGATTGAGACACTTACGCAACATATGGGAATCTTTATTAAGGAAACGTTTCGCCACACAATAGCTTCTTCAGTCCAATATAAAGTAGAGAGTGGCAACATTTCACTTTCCAGGAACTTTGTCAAGCCAATACAAACAATACATAGACACAGAGGGTATATATAGGCTTTGAGTGAGGTGTAGTACAAGTAGAGGTAGTAGTAGTTGTAGTTGTTCTTATGTTCTTATACATGTGGTGGAAAAGCTTTGGGTAGGGGCAGTTTTGATAAGGACCTGCCTTGTATGGGCCAGTAGGCCTTCTCCAGTGTTCCTCCATTCTTATGTTCTTATGTACCACGGTTATATCAACATTTCATGAATGTCAGTTCTCAACCGTTCATATATCTTGGTTCATGAACATGATTGATATCACCAATAAGCAAAAGTAAAGCTCAAAATATGATAATTACCTGACCCTTTGTCTATTTAACCCAGCCACATATACACCACCTAGACCAAACTCACTGGTGGGCGGTGCAGCAGACACAGGATGTTACGTCACTGATGACTGATCATAGTGATGCCAGGGCGATTAAGGGTTTTTCCAAAACATCATAAATAAAATTATCGATTTATCATAGTTTATCATATAGCGTCATTGATTTTTCCCTATATAGGCATATTTGTACTCTGTAATCATATAATAGGCTATATAGAAACAGGATTTTTCTTCTAAGTTGCTGCAGCACTGCCTAGTATGGACCAACAGGCCTGCTGCAGTGTTCCTCCTTTCTTATGTTCTTAGTGTCACCTTCTTTAGAGCCTCTTTGGTGTCACCCCCTAAATGGTGTCACCCGGGGCGACTGTTAACCCTTTGACTGTTTTCGACGTATAAATACGTCTTACGAGCCAATGTTTCTGACGTATATATACTCAATAATTCTAGCGGCTTCAAATCAAGTGGGAGAAAGCTGGTAGGCCCACATGTGAGAGAATGGGTCTATGTGGTCAGTGTGCACCACATAAAAAAAATCCTGCAGCACACATTGCGTAATGAGAAAAAAAAAAACTGATCGTTTTTTTGGAATAAAACGCCGACTTTGAGGTGTATTTTCGTATAGTATTTATCGTTGTATTCGCGTTTTCATGGTCTTAGGTGATAAAATGGAAAACATATTACAGAAATAGAGATGATTTTCATTACTTTTACGATGAAAACGACCTTGAAACTGAGCTCAAAGTAGCGGAAATGTTCGATTTTTACCAATGTTCAAGAGTAAATAAATCACACCACACGTCCAATACACGTCAACTGGGGAGTCTAATATTCTTTCACTAGTGCACTGATATTATTTATACCATTTTTACAATAATGCAGTCGTCTGCATAACAGTAAATTTTGTATTTTTTTGTATGAATAAAAAATCAAAATAGAAAGCAATAATAATATAAGAGGGGCCTAGAGATGTGACTAATGAACAGAGCATATGTTATTTTAGTGCCACGAATGTCTACCTTGTTTATTCTGGACCCTATTTTGAAATTGGCATCTTTTTTATTTTGCGTGAAATTGGCCAAATTGCCAATTTCTGACCACCATATTGGGTAGTCCAAATTAGTAAATGGGAGGTTTCTTGTACTCAGCTGATAGATAAAATGGAGTTCTAAAGAAATAGCTATGAGTTTGGTCAACTGGAACAATGGAATTGGCTGAAAATTGGGCTCAAAGTCGGCGAAATCGCCGATACGCATATGTCGCCGAGACCGCTAACTTCCCGGGAGCATAATTCCACGAGTTTTCGACCAAATTTCGAACTTTTGGTGTCATTACCATCGGGAAAAGATTCTCTATCATTTCATAAGAAAAAATAATTTTTTTTTTTTTCAAAAATTGAGCGACATAGAATGACAGTTTCAGAGAGGGGCCTGAAACAGTCAAAGGGTTAAATCTCAGAATTCGGAGAGAACGTGAACACAAAAAAAAATCTTGAATACTGATAAGTTGATACTGTAATTATTCATCTCTACAGGTTATTTACATTTAACCCCAACTCTGCTAGGGTGAGATTGACATATGCAGAAGGGGTGTCATCTCTGGGAGGATCAAACTCCGTTGCACTGGCTAACTCATGCCGTATTTGAGGCAACTCTGAATTGGTAGTTACAAATGATACTTGAGGATTTCTCAATACCTGTCGTGTACATAGGGAATAACGACATTCAGGTTGATCATCTGACTGAGTATTAGAGGTAGAGAGTACAGGATCAGGAGGATTGTCAGAGTGTCACATTAGTCTGGGTAGGAACATCATTATCATCGCATACTAACTTCATATGATCTAAATGCGATTCTTTATACTGACCAGTACTAATTTCTCTAATCTTATACTTATTACCAGTGATATGTTCAACTACTTGATAAGGACCAACAAACTTTAGATCAAGCTTAGGCATTGCAGACGTTTTGTTAAAGTTAGTCAGCATAACTCTCGAACCTACTTTGATTTTGGATGGCTTTGCTCGAGTGTTAGCGACTCTTGTAAATTCTGCTGTTGATTTATAAAGTGTTTCACGGATCTTCTAAAGACGCTTTGAGCTAGGCTGGTACGAGTTGCTATGAAATCATCAGGGTTGTAATTTGGTTTCGGATTAGAATATAGCAACTCATAAGGCAAACGTTTATCTACACCGTACAATGCATAATGTGGAGTGTCGCCTATAGAAACATTGTAAGCAGAATTTAGAGCACACTGCACATCAGGTATAACTTCATCCCAAGTTTCAATGTTGGGATTGATAGTGGCTCTCAAGACATCAAGTACACGTACTTTCTTATTGGTTCATTCCGCTAACCCATTGCTGGCAGGATGATGAGGAACAATGGTGGATTTAGAGATCTTGTACAAGGTACACAAATTTTCAAGAATCTCATTACAGAATTCACCTCCATTATCTGTTACTAGGGACTTAGGGGTGGTATGCCTGCAGATAATGCATTCTTTAAATGCTTTAGCTACTGTCTCTGCAGTCTTATCTGCAATAGGAACTAACTCACAATATCTGGTGAAATGGTCTACCATAACACACAGATGTTTGTTGCCCTGGAGGGAACATTGGAAATTAGTTAACAGATCTAGCGCAACTCTTTCTCACGGTTTGCTAATAGTTGGATACACTTGGATTGGATTAGGACCATTAGCATTACCTTTATGATGCATGCAGACACTACATTTCTTAACATACTCAGAAATATCAGTTGCCATATGAGGCCAGAAGTATTTCAATCTGGCTTGTTTTACTGAACGATCCATACCAGGGTGCGCAACACCTGGTACATCGTGAACTAGCTGTAAGGCTACATTCACTAGTGACTGTGGAATTACTAACTGGTATACCCTTCTGCTAGGAGTACCCAACTCGGCTGTTCGATACAGCAATTCTTGGTTCATGACAAAGTCACTGATGGGTGCTGGTGGCTTCACAGTCAGAATAAGATCTTCCTGGAGCAGGAATCGAATCACACCAGACCACATGGAATCTGTTTGTTGAGCATTCTTTACATCCTCAGCAGTAAATGGAGGGTCTGCAATTACTATATGTACTAACATGTCGCGATAAAGCATCTGCGACTACATTTGACTTGCCAGGTAAGTGTTCAAAGGTAGGATTGAACTCTTGGATAGTCAAGGTCCATCTGGCTAACCTTCCAGTAGGTTGTTTGTTCTGGAATAAAGGTATCAGTGGAGCATGGTCTATCAAGACATGAACAGAGTACTGATAAGTCTTGGAAGTGCTTTAAAGACCATACTATTGCTAAAGCTTCTTGCTCAGTTACTGTATAATTACGTTCAGCCTTCGTAAGAACTCGGTTAGCAAATGCAACTGCGTTGTACTTGCCATCAGTCTTTTGAGCTAGTACGGCACCTATGCCAATAGAATTAGCATCAGTTGTAAGAAAGAAGGGCTTAGAAAAATCTGGAAATTTCAAAATTGGATCAGATGTTAGCTTTTCTTTTAGAGTTTGGAATGCTCTTTCTTGACGGAAGGTCCAAACGAAAGGAGCATCTTTCTTAAGCAACTCGGTTAGAGGAGCAGCTATGGAAGAAAAATTGGCAATGAAAGATCTATAAAAACCTGCTAAGCCCACAAAGGATCTTACGGCGTCAGCAGTTTTGGGAGTTGGAAAATTTAGTACTGCAGTTACTTTACTTTGGTCAGTCGTGGCCCCTCTAGGAGTGACTACATGACCAAGAAACTTGATTTCTGATCTGAAAAATTGACATTTAGACAGTTTGATCTTTAAATTGGCTTCTTCAAGCTTACCAAGTATGTACTACATCAAGTCTTTTCAAGTGTGTATCCATGTCTTTAGACATGACGATTACATCATCTAAGTACACCATAAGTGCATTACCTATGAGACCTCTAAAGATTAGTCATGAGCCTTGAGAATGTGATAGGGGAGGATCGTAATCCAAAGGCCATATGGAGGAAGTGATAATGACCTGTAGGAGTGGAGAATGCAGTTAGCTCTTGGCTGTCCTCGTGAAGAGGGACTTGCCAAAACCCTTGTAACAAGTCCAGGGTCGAAAAGACTTTGTTATCTCCGATGTTACATAAAAGATCACCAAGTACAGGAAGTGGGAAGCGATCTGGAATAGTTTTCGCATTTAACTTCCTAAAGTCAATCACTGGGTGCCAAGTACCATCCTTCTTAGGTACTAGGATCAAGGGTGCATTCCAGGGTGAATTACTAGGTGCAATAACTCCATCATCACACCCTGTACCATATGGTACCCTGTACCATATGGTACCTTGTACCATATGTTATCCTGCACCATATGTTATCCTGTACTGTATGGTACCCTATACCATATAGTACAATGTACCATATGGTACCCTGTAACATATGATACCATGTACCATATGGTCAATAGGACCTGTTGGTGGCAGCAGGCACCAGCCATGACTGAGTGAGTGGCGACGCAAGCTAGCTACTGACTCAGCAGTTTCCAAGACAAAGCGCTCTCTCATCCACCTCAAGTAATGTGTCGAGTTCCTGTACATTTGTAAATATGTAATAGAACATTACTAATACACAACATTTTTGCATATTTTTGTTGTAAACAATTATTGTAAACAAAATAAAGATGAAAATATTAGTGTGTTTATTGTGTTGAATACAACAATACCATATAGTACCATATGGTACAATGAACCATATGGTATCATTGTACTATATGGTACAATGTACTATATGGTACCATTGCACTATATGGTACCATTGCACCATATGGTACCATTGTATCATATACCATTGTACCATATGGTACCATTGTATCATATGCCATTGTACCATATGGTACAATTGTACCCTATGGTACCATTGCACCCTATGGCACCATTGTACCGTATGGTACTATATGGTACCGTTGTATTCAGCACAATAACCGCACTAATATTTTCATCATTTTGTTTACAATAAACTTGTAAACAAGTTTTGTAAGCAATATAATGATAAACAAATTAGTGCAGTTATTGTGTTGAATACAATGAGTGTACACTTATACAATATACATTATACTGGTCTCACAGGCCACAAATGTTACTAGAAAAAGAAAAAAATTAGAAAAGAAAAAAGTATAAAAAACGTAAAATAAAAAAATGGGATTTTGCGGAAGTCACTGATGTTGCCGCCACCCGGTCATTTTGGGTCAACTTCCCGCCGCTGTATCTCGGTAAGTACTGATCAGAATTTTTTTTTTATTACCTTCACAAAAATATTATCTTTAATTCTGTAAGAAAAAATAATTTTTTTTTTTTTTGTCAAAATTTCTTGGACACTGGAGCACCACTTCAGATTTTGGCCTTGGACCCTGAAAGGGTTAAATAACAGAAAAAGGCAAAATACCGTGACTGGAGCAATACACAAATAACCCGCACATAGAAGAGAGGAGCTTACGGCGACGTTTCGGTCCGACTTGGACCATTTACAAAGTCACAGTGTGACTTTGTAAATGGTCCAAGTCGGACCGAAATGTTGCCGTAAGCTCCTCTGTGCGGGTTATTTGTGTACTGTATGTGCTTTGTTTGGTTTTGGAATAAGGATGGCTGCTGTTGGTTACAAAAGTGGTGGGAAATATACAGAGGCTAAAGATGTATTGAGTTAGTATAGGCAGTGATGATAAGGACTGGAAAATGTGATTAAGTTCAGAGGCACCTGATTACTTTGAGAGGGATTTTGGATAGAAGTGTTGTAAAATTATTTTTTCTGAAAGAAGTATTTATCTCCTGTGATGAAGTGAGCAAGTTAAGGTTGATGTATGTATCTGTGTGGAGTGTTAAAGTTTTCAGTGTTCAGAATGTATTGAATAGTTGTGTAATAAGTTGGGTGAGGGTGGAAGATATTTTACTTGACAGTTTTGAAAACTGTAATTGCCTCCACAGGATCTGAGATGTTTCAGTTATCATAAGTGAGGTGAGTAAATTTTGAAGTTGGAGTGCCTCTGAGTGTTTCATTGCATTTCTGTGTTTTGATTTTTGTACAAGGACAAACCAGTGTTTGGTGCAATCCTCTTGGAGGTTATGTATTATGTGGTTTCTGAGGGCCGTTAGGTTCTGGAGAGCCTGGTCATATCTGTGCCTGTTTGCAGCAAATGATGCATGTGAGTAGGCATTTGCTTATGGCAGAGAGAATGAAGGAATGTTGTTTTGTGTGAGTTTTCTTCAGAAGAGTCTCTTGTACGGCTTGTAAGGTGATTATTTTGTTTGGCTTTCAGCTAGCTGAATGTCAGAGTAGTTTTCCCATTTGGCAGCAGGTTGTGTGTTGCCCTGAGAGAAGAGAGTCCTCTTGAGGCCTGTGCTTTCCTAGGATAAAGACCCGGATCTTGATGTGTTGCCTGCGTGATTATTTACTCTGGGGTCCCTGGATTCCCAAGGTATTGTGGGTGTTGGATTGCTGGGTCAGGGGACAGTTGTGATTAGGGGAGGGTCTGTGTCATAGTATGAGATGGCTGCACCAGTGTTAGCCATGACTTTTGCAGTGCTGGGGACAGGCAAGGGCTCCTTAGTGCATGTTGTGGTGAATTTCCCAAACTCTTGTGGGGTATTGGTTCTGTGTTTTGATTTTTGTATGAAGGCAAGTCAGTGTTTGTTGTAGTCCTTTTCAATGCTGGGTATTATTTGATTTCTAAGAACAGTGAGGTCCCAGAGAACCTGGCCATGTTTGCAGTAAAGTGGTTGCAGTGAATGATGTGGGTGTAGTTGGATGGGGACAGAAGAACATTAGGCATTTGATGATTGGGTGTGGACAAAGAAGGCAGAGGCACAAGGTAGATGATTGTGGGTGTGGGGATCCTGAACTGACAAGAGGATGGGATAATGATTGTGAGGAGGTTTCTGCAGAGTATGTGTGTGGTTGAGATTGTTCTTGCTTCTGGTCATTACTGTGTATGCCTCCTGACAAGGTGGGTATGGGGTGTGTACCCTACATCTGCCTGCAGGCCAGTTGAGTGCAGAGGTGTAAATCCCCCACACCTACCTTCTGACATGGCAGGTGCAAAGGGGAGAGTGAAAACTGTTGGAAGAACTACTGAAGTAAGAGCATTTTTCAGTAACCTTTTTACATCTGTAACTTAAAGGAAATGAAGTACAGTGGAACCTCAGTTTTCGTATGCCTTGGTATTCATAGCATTCGGTTTTCGACACCTTTTGTCATCTAAATTTTGTCCCAGTTTTCATACATCCGCTTGGTTTTTGTAGAGTTGACAATGGTCTGTACCAAACGCGTCCGCCTGCCCGTGCCCACACAAAGCATCCCACATGTTCCGACTCCATCTGGCATTGTTACTCATTGAGTGAACATTACTCCGCATGTTCGGATAACATTTCATAATAATCCATTGTTTTTTGTACTTGTTTATTGAATGCAACTGCTAAATAAGCCAAAGAAAATTCTGAGTGCCATTCCTTTGATAAAGAAGGCTAGAAGCATGATAGAATTTAAGAAAGAACTCATAGCAAAGTACGAAAGTGGTGTACGTTTGGCCGATCTTGCCAGGATGTACGGGAAGTCCGCATCAACAATTAGTTCCCTCCTGGTGAAGAAAAAAGAAATAAAGGAAGCTGATGTTGCAAAAAGGGTAAATGTGCTAACGAAACAGAGATCACAAATAATCGAAGATGTTGAGAGGTGGTTGTTGGTGTGGATCAACAAAAAATAGTTAGCAGGAGATAAGTGTGTTGGTGGAAGAGTTGGTGGAGGACCACAGGGAAGAGCTAACCACTGAAGAGCTGCAAGACCTTCAACTGAAACAGCAACAGACCACAGCTGAGGAAATTGCTTCAGAGGAGGAGGAAGGGAGAGGGGAGAATGTGCCACCTTCAGTGATTAAGGACGTGTGCAAAGTGGAATGAGTTGCAAGGTTCTGTGGAGAAATATCACCCTAACAAAGCTGTTACAAGCCATGTCTGCAACATGTTCAATGACAACGCCTTGTCCCATTTTAGGCAAATCTTAGAGACGCCAGAAACAGACCTCTCTGAACAGATTTTTTGTGCGACGGGTTCAGTGACTCTCAAGCTGGTCCTAGTGCCAGTAAAAGACAAAGAAGGGAAGTAACCCTGGGTAGGGCCTTGATACCTGAAGTCCCTATTGAAGGGGATTCCCCTTTCAAACAATAGCCTCTCCTCCCTCTTCCCTCCTCGCTGTCTTCCATACGCCAAGAAGAGTCTTCAATAAAGGTAAAAGTGATGTTAAATGTTCATTATCTATTTCATTAGTCATTTATATTTATTTCTCATTTTTTCTGTAAATAAAACTATAGTTATTCTCTATAAAATGTATGTTTTGCTAATATTTTTGGATGTCTGGAATGGATTAATTGGATTTACATTATTTCGTATGGGAAATATTGCTTCAGTCGTACAATTCGGTTTTCGTCAGACTTTTTGGAATGAGTTAATCACAAAAACCGAGGTTCCACTGTATGCTAAGGTAACACCAAGTTATTCTGCTAGTGGTCAGTATAATATTTACCAATGGACACCAGCACATGCCAATACCGTAGTTACATGAGCCTTTTCTTAGCTATAGTACACCTGCATTAGAAGTTTTAAGCCAGTTGGATGAAGTAATCTAAAGTTTTAAAGAAAATCTTGGGGAAAGAAAAAATAAATGAGCCAACTACAGGAAGGCCCCACTTATACGGCGGGTTAGGTTCCAGGCTACCGCCGTAAAGCGGAAATCGCCGTAAAGTGGAACACCCTTTTTTTCCACTTATAAATGCATACAAACACTAGATAACAAGTTTACACTAACATATATTAAGTTAGCAATAGAACCAGGCATCAAAAAACAATAAAAAGGTACAATACACACATAGTGCACTCATTACTTACCTTAAAATATTTATAGTCTTAATCTAGGGTGAGACAAGTAGTATTTATTGGAAGAAATCAAGTGTGGTATGTATTGTAATAGCCTCACCAGGCCACCCCACCCACACATACTATTCTATGATATTTAAGCATCCCAGAGCGATAAAATGTATATACAGTTCACTCATTACTTACCTTAAAATATTTGTAGTCTTAATGTAGGGTCAGGAGTAAGTAAATGAGATAAAACGAATAAATGAGAGAGAGAAAGAATGAGTACATGAGAGGGGGCAGGCGCAGTTATGTAAACAAACCAGGGGAAGGTAAGTTTTGTAAACAAACGAAATGTACACGTCTGGTTTGTGTACAAGTTACATTGTGTACAGGTTGTCTCTACATTGATACGGTAGAATTAATAAAGAAGAACACTCCCATTCTCATGTAACATCATTTTGAGAAGAAATGAAGCTCTGAGTGAAGGCAATGGAAATAAGTCACACTGACTTTTTTGGGTTATCCTAGGTTCTCTACACGTATGTTGTTATGTATGATAATCTATGTAACTGTATTTGTGTATACCTGAATAAACTTACTTACATACATACGAAAGGAATAATTTTCTACAGTTACCCCCAGTAACACATTTACTCTTATGTTAGATTAGAGAAAATGTTATTCTTGCCGTCACTTGTACAAGTTATGTGGCTCCCACATCTTATATTTATGTTTATTTATTCTATTGTGGGGTGTATTTATCATCTTTTTATGTTATGTATCGTGTTTATTATATAATTTTGAAAAAAATATCATGGATGGATTAATGAAAATGTGTATATTACCGTAATATACGACATTTAATTAGACTCGGTATTGTTATTATCACCACTTGTGCAAGTCGTCTGCTACGACATCTCACATTTGTTTATTTATTCTACTGTGGGGTGTATTTATCTTATTTATATGTTATGCATCGTGTTTATTATATAATTTTGAAAAAAATATCATGGATGGATTAATGAAAATGTGTATATTACCGTAATATACGACATTTAATGAGACTCAGTATTGTTATTATCACCACTTGTGCAAGTCGTCTGCTACGACATCTCACATTTGTTTATTTATTCTACTGTGGGGTGTATTTATCTTATTTATATGTTATGCATCGTGTTTATTATATAATTTTGAAAAAAATATCATGGATGGATTAATGAAAATGTGTATATTACCGTAATATACGACATTTAATGAGACTCAGTATTGTTATTATCACCACTTGTGCAAGTCGTCTGCTCACATCTCACATTTGTTTATTTATTCTACTGTGGGGTGTATTTATCTTATTTATATGTTATGCATCGTGTTTATTATATAATTTTGAAAAAAATATCATGGATGGATTAATGAAAATGTGTATATTAACGTAATATACGACATTTAAATGACTCGATGTATGTAAGTTTATTTAGGTACAGGTATACATAAGTATAATTATCAGAGTATATATAAAATATGAAATAACTTTTAAAAACATTTGAAATTTTGGAGTTTCCAGACAAAATGGAGAGACTTAGTGCTTACTGAGCTCATGGAGAATGTAAACAAACAGGGTGGGGCACGGTGACCGTATTAGAAAGTCAGGTGGGGGGAGCCGTATAGTGAGTTTTGGTCATAATTTGAAATGTCCGTATTAGCGGAACGCCGTAAAGCGGAACGCCGTAAAGCGGGGCCCTCCTGTACTTGCATGTACCCCTACAGAGATGCCAAATTCTCCAAGCACCTCTGTGTCATTCACCACCACCTTACTAAATGATGCGTTTTCTTGTGAAACATTTTCTGTATACAGTAGGGCCCCGCTTTACGGCGTTTTGCTTTATGGCGTTCCGCTAATACATTTTAAATTGCGACCAAAACTTGCTATACGGCTCCCCCACCTGACTTTCTAATACGGTCACCGTGCCCCATCCAACTTGTTTACATTCTCTGTGAGATCCGTAAGCACTAAGTCTCTCCATTATGTCTGGAAACTCCAAAATTTTAAGTGTTTTTAAAAGTTATTTCATATTTTATGTATACTACTCTGATAATTATACAGTGGTCCCCCGCTTTTCGTAGTTCCCGGCAATCGTAAATTTCGCCAATCATAGGGGTATTTTCGTATAAACATGGACTCGCTTTTTGTAGGTTGACTTGCGAGTCGTAGTTCGTCTGGGACGCGTACCCATGGCGTGAGCCGGGGCGGCAGCCAGTCTGGCATTGTTTACCAGTGAGCGAAGGTCCCTTCACGTGCTCCAGTGAAATGTTTCATAATATTCCATTTATTTTAGTGCTTGCAAGTACTAAATAAGCTACCATGGCTCCAAAGAAAGCTCCTAGTGCCAAGCCTGTGGTAAAGAAGGTGAGAAATACGATTGAATTTAAGAAAACCATCATTGAACAATATGAAAGAGGTACAAGTGTGGCCGAACTGTCCAGGATGTATAAGAAACCCTACACAACCTTATGTTCCATAGTGGCCAAGAAAAAGGAAATAAAGGATGCTGTTGTTGCAAAGGGAGTAACTATGCTGACAAAAATGAGATCACCAGTACTGGAAGAGGTTGAGAAGTTATTATTGGTGTGGATAAATGAGAAACAATTAGCAGAAGATACTCTTATGACTTCGATTATTTGTGAAAAGGCTAGGCAGTTGCATGAAAATTTTGTAAAGAAATTGCCTGCAAAAAGTGGTGATGTGAGTGAATTTAAGGCCAGCAAAGGCTGGTTTGAGAAATTTAAGAACCATACTGGCATACACAGTGTGGTAAGGCATGGTGAGGCTGCCAGTTCGGACCACAAGGCGGCTGAAAAATATGTGCATGAATTCCAGGAGTACATAGAGGCTGAAGGACTGAAACCTGAACAAGTGTTCAATTGTGATGAAACAGGCCTCTTTTGGAAGAAAATGCCAAAGAGGACCTTCATTACACAAGAGGAAAAGGCAATGCCAGGACACAAGCCTATGAAAGACAGGCTGACGCTAATGTTCTGTGCTAATGCTAGTGGGGATTTCAAAGTGAAGCCATTACTAGTGTACCATTCTGAAAATCCCAGAGTGTTCAGGAAAAACAATGTTATGAAGAGTAAATTGTGTGTGTTATGGAAATCTAATAGTAAGGCATGGGTCACGAGGGAAATTTTCGTCGAGTGGTTCAATGAAGTGTTTGGCCCTAGTGTGAAGGAGTATCTCCTGGAAAAGAAATTGGATCTCAAGTGCCTGCTAGTAATGGACAATGCACCTGCTCATCCTCCAAACTTGGATGACCTAATTTTCGAGGAGTTTGGGTTCATCACAGTAAAGTTCTTGCCCCCGAATACCACTCCTCTCCTCCAACTCATGGACCAGCAGGTTATTGCAAACTTTAAAAACTCTACACAAAAGCAATGTTTCACAGGTGCTTGACTGTGACCACAGACACTCACTTGACTCTAAGGGAATTTTGGAGAGAACACTTCAGCATCCTCCATTGCATAACCCTTATAGGTATGGCTTGGGAGGGAGTGACTACCAGGACTTTGAACTGTGCCTGGAGAAAATTGTGGCCAGATTGTGTCGACAAGAGGGATTTTGAAGGATATGGGACTGACCCTAATGAGCCTATATCTGTTGTAAAATCATTTGTGGCACTGGGGAGTTCCATGGGGTTGGATGTGAGTTTGGAGGATGTGGAAGAATTGGTCGAAGACCACAATGAAGAGCTCACCACTGAGGAGCTGCAAGAGCTTCAGCAGGAAGAGCAACACATCACAGCTCAGAATCTTGCTGCAGAGGAGGAGGAAGAGAGATGGAAGAAGGTGCCTTCTTCAGAAATTAAAGAGATTTTTACTATGTGGGGCAAGATGGGAAGCTTTATGGAGAAACATCACCCTAACAAGGTTGTTGCAAGCCAGGTTGGCAACATGTACAGTGAGAAAGTCTTGGGCCATTTTAGGGAAGTGTTAAAGAGATGCCAGAAACAGAGCTCTCTCCACAGTTATTTTGTGAGACAGGACTCCAGTGACTCTCAAGGTGGTCCTAGTGGCATTAAGAAACAGAGAAGAGAAGCAACCCCAGAAAAGCAAATGGTACCTGAGGTGTTGATGGAAGGGGATCCCCCTTCCAAACTATAAACAATCCACTCTCTCTCCTCCTACAGTCTCCCATACACTAAGAAGAATCTCCAATAAAGGTAAGTGTTATGCTGTTAATGTTTCATTCATCATTTCCTGTTGTATTGTTTATGTACTACATGTATATTTCATGTTAAAAAAATTTTTGTTTTTATACTTCTGGGTGTCAGGAACGGATTAATTGTATTTACATTATTTCTTATGGGGAAAATTGGTTCGTAAATCGTAAATTTCGTTTATAGTAACGGCTCCAGGAACGGATTAATTACAAAAAACGAGGGACCACTGTACTCGTGTGTACCTGTACTTAAATAAACTTACATATTGTGCTGGCATGCAGGTACACATTAAAATCAGTAAGTGTGTTTTATGTCTCCAGACGTCATATTAGTAATGATAATAATAATCACCGAGTCTCGTTTAAATGTCGTATATTATGTTAATATACACATTTTTATTAATACATCTGATATTTTTTTCAAAATTATATAATAAACATGATGCATAACATATAAATATGATAAATACACCCCACAGTAGAATAAATAAACATAAATATGAGATGTGGTAGCAGACGACTTGCACAAGTGACGCCATATTAGAAATAATAATAATAATAATAATAATAATAATAATAATCACAGAGTCTCATTAAATGTTGTATAAGTAAGTAAGTAAGTAAGTTTATTCAGGTATACACAAATACAGTTACATAGAATTATCATACATAGCAGCATATGTGTAGAGAACCTAGGATAACCCAAAAAAGTCAGACAGAGTGACTTATTTCCATTGGGGTCCTTTTACCTTATTATTATAATTTTTTTTTTTTTTCAACAAGTCGGTCATCTCCCACCGAGGCAGGGTGACCCAAAAAAGAAAGAAAATCCCCAAAAAGAAAATACTTTCATCATTCAACACTTTCACCACACTCACACATTATCACTGCTTTTGCAGAGGTGCTCAGAATACAACAGCTTAGAAGCATATACGTATAAAGATACACAACATATCCCTCCAAACTGCCAATATCCCAAACCCCTCCTTTAAAGTGCAGGCATTGTACTTCCCATTTCCAGGACTCAAGTCCGACTATATGAAAATAACCGGTTTCCCTGAATCCCTTCACTAAATATTACCCTGCTCACACTCCAACAGATCGTCAGGTCCCAAGTATCATTCGTCTCCATTCACTCCTATCTAACACGCTCATGCACGCTTGCTGGAAGTCCAAGCCCCTCGCCCACAAAACCTCCTTTACCCCCTCTTTCCAACCCTTTCGAGGACGACCCCTACCCCTCTTTCCTTCCCCTATAGATTTATATGCTTTCCATGTCATTCTACTTTGATCCATTCTCTCTAAATGACCAAACCACCTCAACAACCCCTCTTCTGCCCTCTGACTAATGCTTTTATTAACTCCACACCTTCTCCTAATTTCCACACTCCGAATTTTCTGCATAATATTTACACCACACATTGCCCTTAGACAGGACATCTCCACTGCCTCCAACCGTCTCCTCGCTGCTGCATTTACCACCCAAGCTTCACATCCATATAAGAGTGTTGGTACTACTATACTTACATACATTCCCTTCTTTGTCTCCATGGATAACGTTTTTTGACTCCACATATACCTCAACGCACCACTCACCTTTTTTCCCTCATCAATTCTATGATTAACCTCATCCTTCATAAATCCATCCGCCGACACGTCAACTCCCAAGTATCTGAAAACATTCACTTCTTCCATACTCCTCCTCCCCAATTTGATATCCAATTTTTCTTTATCTAAATCATTTGATACCCTCATCACCTTACTCTTTTCTATGTTCACTTTCAACTTTCTACCTTTACACACATTCTCAAACTCATCCACTAACCTTTGCAATTTTTCTTTAGAATCTCCCATAAGCACAGTATCATCAGCAAAAAGTAACTGTGTCAATTCCCATTTTGAATTTGATTCCCCATAATTTAATCCCACCCCTCTCCCGAACACCCTAGCATTTACTTCTTTTACAACCCCATCTATAAATATATTAAACAACCATGGTAACATTACACATCCCTCTCTAAGACCTACTTTTACCGGGAAGTATTCTCCCTCTCTTCTACACACCCTAACCTGAGCCTCACTATCCTCATAAAAGCTCTTTACAGCATTTAGTAACTTACCACCTATTCCATATACTTGCAACATCTGCCACATTGCTCCTCTATCCACTCTATCATATGCCTTTTCTAAATCCATAAATGCAACAAAAACTTCCCTACCTTTATCTAAATACTGTTCACATATATGCTTCAATGTAAATACTTGATCTACACATCCCCTACCCACTCTGAAGCCTCCTTGCTCGTCCGCAATTCTACATTCTGTCTTACCTCTAATTCTTTCAATTATAACCCTACCGTATACTTTTCCTGGTATACTCAGTAAACTTATTCCTCTATAATTTTTACAATCTCTTTTGTCCCCTTTCCCTTTATATAAAGGGACTATACATGCTCTCCGCCAATCCCTAGGTACCTTCCCCTCTTTCATACATTTATTAAACAAAAGTACCAACCACTCCAACACTATATCCCCCCCCTGCTTTTAACATTTCTGTCATGATCCCATCAGTTCCAGCTGCTTTACCCCCTTTCATTCTACGTAATGCCTCACGTACCTCCACCACACTTACATTCTGCTCTTCTTCACTCCTAAAAGATGGTATACCTCCCTGGCCAGTGCATGAAATTACCGCCTCCCTTTCTTCCTTAACATTTAAAAGTTCCTCAAAATATTCTCGCCATCTACCTAATACCTCCCTCTCCCCATCTACTAACTCCCCTACTCTGTTTTTAACTGACAAATCCATATTTTCCCTAGGCTTTCTTAACTTGTTTAACTCACTCCAAAATTTTTTCTTATTTTCATTAAAATTTCTTGATAGTGCCTCTCCCACTCTTTCATCTGCTCTCCTTTTGCACTCTCTCACCACTCTCTTCACCTTTCTTTTACTCTCCATATACTCTGCTCTTCTTATAACACTTCTGCTTTGTAAAAACCTCTCGTAAGCTACCTTTTTCTCTTTTATCACACCCTTTACTTCATCATTCCACCAATCACTCCTCTTTCCTCCTGCCCCCACCCTCCTATAACCACAAACTTCTGCCCCACATTCTAATACTGCATTTTTAAAACTATTCCAACCCTCTTCAACCCCCCCACTACTCATCTTTGCACTAGCCCACCTTTCTGCCAATAGTCGCTTATATCCCGCCCGAACCTCCTCCTCCCTTAGTTTATACACTTTCACCTCCCTCTTACTTGTTGTTGCCACCTTCCTCTTTTCCCATCTACCTCTTACTCTAACTGTAGCTACAACTAAATAATGATCCGATATATCAGTTGCCCCTCTATAAACATGTACATCCTGGAGCCTACCCATCAACCTTTTATCCACCAATACATAATCTAACAAACTACTTTCATTACGTGCTACATCATACCTTGTATATTTATTTATCCTCTTTTTCATAAAATATGTATTACTTATTACCAAATTTCTTTCTACACATAGCTCAATTAAAGGCTCCCCATTTACATTTACCCCTGGCACCCCAAATTTACCTACTACTCCCTCCATAACATTTTTACCCACTTTAGCATTGAAATCCCCAACCACCATTACTCTCACACTTGATTCAAACCTCCCCACGCATTCACTCAACATTTCCCAGAATCTCTCTCTCTCCTCTACACTTCTCTCTTCTCCAGGTGCATACACGCTTACTATAACCCACTTTTCACATCCAATCTTTATTTTACTCCACATAATCCTTGAATTTATACATTTGTAGTCCCTCTTTTCCTGCCATAGCTTATCCTTCAACATTATTGCTACTCCTTCTTTAGCTCTAACTCTATTTGAAACCCCTGACCTAATCCCATTTATTCCTCTCCATCGAAACTCTCCCACCCCCTTCAGCTTTGTTTCACTTAAAGCCAGGACATCCAGTTTCTTCTCATTCATAACATCCACAATCATCTCTTTCTTATCATTTGCACAACATCCACGCACATTCAGACTTCCCACTTTGACAATTTTCTTCTTCTTATTCTTTTTAGTAATCTTTACAGGAAAAGGGGTTACTAGCCCATTGTTCCCGGCATTTTAGTTGACTTTTACAACACGCATGGCTTACGGAGGAAAGATTCTTATTCCACTTCCCCATGGATATAAAAGGAAAAGTAATAAGACCAAGAACTATTAAGATAAAATCAAAGAAAACTCAGATGAGTGTGTATAAATAAACGTGTACATGTATGTGTAGTGTGACCTAAGTGTAAGTAGAAGTAGCAAGACGTACCTGTAATCTTGCATATTTATGAGACAGACAAAAGACACCAGCAATCCTACCATCATGTAAAACAATTACAGGCTTTCGTTTTACCCTCACTTGGCAGGACGGTAGTACCTTCCTGGGTGGTTGCTGTCTACCAACCTACTACTAGGTTATAATATTTTCTTATTATTCTACAATGAAGATAACATCTTATTATCATACTAAAGAGACTATCTACTACACGAAGGTCATTAAGACTATCTACAATACGAAGGTCATTACTAGGAATACGGTAAAATTTACACGTATGTTAGCTAAAAAATAGAAAATCATTCCCCTCCCTTTCTGTAGCTACATTCGTCAGACACTTTTTGGCACTCTTCTTGAACTGGTTCATGCTATGACTGGCTTTGACATGTGCAGGCAGTCTGTTCCATTCCTTTATTGCTGTACAATAAAAGGTGTTTGAAGCCTGGCCAATGACTGTGGGTACTACAAAGTTGTGCTCTCTCCCCCTAGTACTATGATTGCTGCGGTTCCCAACCTTGACAAAATTGGCAGCAAGATATTCTGGACATTGTGAGCAATTTTATAAACATGATTTAGCTTCAGTTGTTTTACTCTGTCTTCAACATTCAGCATATCCAACTGCTGTAATTCATCCTGGCCTACATGTTCTCATGGTCCCAGCCCCAGGATGAATCTTACGATTTTGTTCTGGGTGATTTGCAGTCTATCTTTCAGTTTTTTGTCAAGGCAGAGTACCAAGAAGAGCAAGCGTAATCCATATGGCATTGTATAAGGGCTAGACATAGGGTCCTGCGAGCCTCAGTAGGTAGACACTGTGCTTGTCTATACAGGAACTTCAGTCTGGCATTCGCTTTCTTTACTACACTGTTCCCTATCAATTCTCCTGACATGCATGGGTCAAAGGGGATTCCCAAATATTTTACTGATGAAACCAAAGTGATGGGCTCCCCATTACATTGAACATTAAAATTATTTACCCTTCTCAGTTTGTGTTTCGTGCCAAAGATAATGGCTTCAGTTTTCCCTAGGTGTAATGATAGCTTGTTGTCTACTAACCATTTGCTGCAGGACTCCAGTTCCAGTGTTAAAACATTAGCAATATCTTGTGGGTCTTTACCTGACACTAACAGAGCACTGTCATCTGCATACAGTAGGAGTTTGCACTTGACACTGATAGGCATATCATTGACATAACATAAGAATAATAAGGGACCCAGAATACTACCTTGGGGAACTCCACATGTTATCGGCAGGGGTTCTGATTCTGTTTTGTTGATTTTGACTATTTGTCTCCTGTTGCTAAGGTAGGACTTAAACCAGTCTACAGAACCTATACCGATAGCTTGAAGTTTATTACATAATATATTGTGGTTGACAGTATCGAAGGCCTTTTGCAGGTCTAAGGTTCCCATACCTATGAGGTTCCCCTTTGACATTTCAGTTCTCAGGTAATCCATCAGATTAATAAGGGAGGTGTCGGTTGAGTAGGATCTTCTAAAGCCCGATTGATAGCTATGGAGAATGTTGTTGTCATTAAGGTACTTAACTACTTGAGAATACACTGCCCTCTCTAGAATTTTAGATATTATACTGAGTATACTAACAGGCCTATAGTTGCTTACATCAGACCTACTATTTTTCTTGAAGATAGGAGTAACTCTGGCCTCCTTGAACCCCTCCGGTACAGTATTAGTGGTGATTGATAGATTTATTATGTGAGCAATAGGGATTGACAGTTCAGAAGCACCATCTTTTAGGAACTTAGACGGGATGTTATCAGGGCCTGTGCTCTTAGTTGGGTTTAACCTGCTTAGTTCTTTTTGAATAAAGTCATGAGATACACTTACTAGTTGACAACTGTTTGGGGTTACCCCTTTATTGGTATAGTATGTTTGAAACTTATCAGAGTCTGTGTTAAAGGTATTTGATACAGCTGGTAGTTTACTTACTAGTGTTGATGCAACAGATGTGTAGTAGGAATTAAAGCAATTTGCCACCTTAGATGTTTCGTGGCATACCTCATTATCGATAGTGAGTACTATGTTAGACCTATCTACTGGCTTATGGCTATACCCCAACTGTTTTAGTTGTTGCCAGAGCTTTCTGGGGTTATGCTTATACTCTTCAATTTTTGAGCAGTAGTGCTTTGCCTTTGCTCCTTTTATAAGTCTCTGTACTCTGTTCCTCACCCTTTGGAATTCATTTAGTGCTGCAATATCCTGTCTGTTTGCTTTAAATCTTTTTAGCAGCTGGTCTCTGAATTTCATATTATCTAATATCTCAGCATTCATCCAGGGTTCAGTTCTTCGTTTAATCCTAACCTCTTTAACTGGTGCAATATTATCAAGGATGGTAGTGAACATTGTTTTGAATTTTTCCCAGGCATCGTTTACGTCCGTGCAACTTGTTATCTCTGTCCAGTCACAATTGTGTAGCCTATTTACCAGTGTTTCTTTACTCTAGTTTCTAGTTGACCTCATTTTTATTGTCCTGTGTAGGCCTATCCTATCCCTAGTGATTTTCCTGGTGCAGTAAATGATGAAACGATCACTAAGACCTGTGGTAATGACGCCTGACTGACTAATGTTCTCAGAGCGGTTACAAAGTATGTGGTCAATTAGGGTGGCTGAGAACTGTGTGATCCGGGTTGGAGTATTAATTAGTTGAGTGTAACTATTTAATCCTAGAATTTGCTTATACCTTTTGCATAGCCCGTTATTTGCTGCTGAAAACAGATATTGAAGTCGCCCAGTATTATTGTCTCGCAATTGTTTTCAACTCCGGACAAGACTTTGGAAAAGTCTTCTAAGAACTGGTCCTGGGTAGGAGGGCAGTAACTAGTTCCTACTAAGATGGGTTTGGTCTTAGGAAGCAGCACTTCAAACCATAGAATCTCCAGTTTATTGTTATTTAAATCAGGTCTTGGGTTGTAAGCTAAGTCATTTCTAATGTAGGCACATACTCCACCACCCTTTCTGTTCCTATCTAAGCGTTTTATATTGTAACCATCTATTTTGACCTCGTCGTCAGTCACCGTATCATCCAACCAAGATTCAGAGATGGTTATAACTGCCGCCCTAATTTTGTTAGCTAGAATCCTAATCTCTGCCAATTTAGGAAGAAGTGATCTTGCATTGACATGAATAAAGTGAAGGCCTGTTTTCATAAAACAATCATAATCATCAATATATGGCAATGGGTCATTTGTATTAAAATTAGGTAAATCAATGTCATCACTGCTAAAGGGTAACTGTGCCAAAGTGCATTTGTTACACACAAAATGAATTCTGGCACCATTGCTATAATTGTACATACATCCATCATGCACCCACCCCTTACACATTTTACATAAGGTGCCTTTTCTGTTTTTCATGCGTACTTTAGTACAGTGTATGCACCTGTTTGGTAGTGTTTGAGATAATAATGGCTGTATTGTCTCACATTGACCTATGTATGCATTACATATGGAGTTAAGGTTATCATTCCTAGCTACTAGACCGTCATTATCACCGTCATTTATCTGTCTGTTTTGCCTCTGCACAATAGTTTGAGGTCCTGGATTAATTTGGATATCACCACTTAAGAGCGCTACAATAAGAGCTGTGTGCCACTGTTTTTGTTTGGGTATGCGGTGTTGCCATACCTTGCGGCGATAGTGACATTTACTTTTCTGGTAGGATGGCAACTGTTGGGCTTTTACTGTCCAGGGCGCTGTTACTCCATTCACCTTTTCCAGCCCCCATGACTGATTTCTTTCTTCATGGAATTGAAGAAGAAAGATAAATATAATTATGGCAGCCTGTACCCCCCCTAATGCCTGCCATTTTCACTCTTCGCTCTTTTACTCATATACAATAATATTTATTTCTCTTTTCCAGTCCCTAGTACACTTAGTATCTGCTTTAGCAATCACCACTGAATTACTAGTAAAATTTCCTCTTCAAAACCCTCTTCACTGCTCACTTTTCCCTTAACTTCACAAACCCCTTACAGTTAACCCCTTATTACACACTCCCCTTCCCATCTCACTTCACAGTCTGGCTTCACCTATTAACTTCTAACTCCTTTCCATTCTGGTAGATCAGAAAGGTTTAATCCATGGTTTTATCCTTCCAAATCCCCCTCAATTCCATTTATCGGGGGTTGTGTCGTGTTGTTGTCTCCTGACCTGTTCTGCTGACTCAGCCATTTTTAAAACACTGAGGGGAGTAACGCCACCTACAACCTGACTTTCCTTGAGTTTATAGATATATTTGGCGTTTTCTGCTATGATTCTCTCACTGTACACTGGTCAGCTGAATATAGGTCAGCTACTAAAACATTAACCTTGACTGTTTAACTATTCACTTCTTTCCCACGACTGGCACTGAGGGATATCCGACCTATAACCTTGGAGTTTTGTACTGTTGATTTGACGATGTCTCCTGTGTTTCCCTCTCGTTAGCACTGGTACAGGTGATATGATGGTGGTACAGATATGATGCTACTGTCAACAGATGAACGTCAGTAAAGATGAGAATTTCACTTCGCTAGTTGTACGTCTGGCAGTAGCGGCTGTTTGGATGCCGGTCAGCCATGTTTAAATGCTCAATTCTTTCCCTCGTTTGGCACTGAAGAAAAAAGTCCTACAGACCTGTCATTTCCTTGGAGATTTAGTTGATCAGGTTTTCTGCCATGTTGTCTTCCCGTTAAACACTGGTGCAGTTGATATGGAGGTCAGTTATTTCATTGTAGTGGAAAACGTCTCATGTCTGGTTCACGTCTGGCAGCAGGTCTGGTACTTGAATGCCGGTCCCTCTTTTGTCATATTTAGTCCATTTCGTTGTTGTCACCGTCAGTTTTTATGTCACTATAGGTTCCTTGCATGTTGTTGCAGCAGTACTTGCAATTTGGCCATCACTGGAGTTCGGATAGGCCCAGGGGACGGCAAGATATAGGAGCAGCCTTGTTGCTGCTTGCTGCGGCTGTGTAAGTTTATTCAGGTATACACAAATACAGTTACATAGATTATCATACATAACAGCATATGTGTTGAGAACCTAGGATAACCCAAAAAAGTCAGACAGAGTGACTTATTTCCATTGCCTTCACTCACAGTGCCATTTCTTCTAAAAATGGTGTTACATGAGAATGGGAGTGTTATTCTTTATTTATTCTACCATATCAATGTAGAGACAACTTCTACACAATGTAACTTGTACACATACCAGACGTGTACACTTTGTTCACAAAACTTGCGTCTGCCTGGTTTGTTTACATAGCTCTGCACCTGTCCTCCCTCATGTACTCACTGTCTCTCTCTCTCTCTCATTTATTCGTTTTATCTCATTTACTTACTCCTGACCATACATTAAGACTACAAATATTTTAAGGTAAGTAATGAGTGAACTGTATATACATTTTATCGCTCTGGGATGCTTAAATATCATAGAATATATGTGTGGGTGGGTTGGCCTGGTATGGTAGCCCGGCTGACTACCATACATACCACACTTGATTTTTTACAATAAATACTACTTGTCTCGCCCTAGATTAAGACTATAAATATTTTAGGGTAAGTAATGAGTGCACTATGCGTGTATTGTACTTTTTTTATTGTTTTTTGATGCCTAGTTCTATTGCTAACTTAATATATGTTAGTGTAAACTTGTTATCTAATATTTGTATGCATTTATAAGTGGAAAAAAAGGGGTGTTCCACTTTATGGCGATTTCCACTTTACGGCGGTAGCCTGGAGCCTAACCTGCCGTATAAGTGGGGACCTACTGTATGTTCAGTAGCTTTCAAGTGTTTATTTTTCATTAGGTGTGAAGAAGGCAACCCAAGAGCTCTATGGTCTGATAAATTATGGTGAATTACGGAAGAAAATTGGTGGTACCTTGGATGAGCGCAAAGCCCAGAAATTACAGGAACTCATAAGAAAAGGTTCCACTAGCGTGAGAGTGAAAGGAAAAAGTGTTAGCTGTCAGAACCCCCCATTTGCCGAGCTTTGAAAAAACTCAATCAGATTGAAGGTAAGGAAGTGAAAAGTATTTTGTATATCATTTTATAATTTTAATAAATATGTTCTTTATATTTAAAAAACTATCACTTCATTTTTTATTTTATAAAAAAAACTGTTTCTTCCTCACAACAAGTAATACAGTGTTTGTCTTGTCTTTTTGATTTTCTGTTATTTAACCCTTAAACTGTCCAAACGTAGATCTACGTTTTTTCAACATTCAAAGTATGTAAAAAAAGGTAGAGCTTCTTTTTCTTTTTTTACATTTGAAAATGTGTAAAAAAAACTTTGATCTACATTTTTTTTTGTTATATTTGAAAACATGTAAAAAAAGTAGATCTACTTTTGGAGCACTATGCATGTGAACGTAGATCTGTTTGGACAGTTTAAGGGTTAACAAGTTAGTGGCATCTCTATTTCTTAGATGGTTATGTTGAAATGATTAAATTCTGTACATTTGTTCATTGAGCTTAGGTTTATTTTTTTTTTGTCTGTGTGTGTGTGTGGGGGGGGGGAGTTGCACACATTAGCATGCATGTGTGCGTGTGAGATAGATAGATAGATTAGGTATTTACAGTACAGTACAGCCTCTCCTCACTTAGCGATGTACTCGTTTACCAACCCTTTGGACCTTCAGAAAAAGATTATCTACCATTTTACGGAATTTTTTTTTTCCAACCCTGAGAGCAAGTTTAACCCTTTGACTGTCGAAACGCCCAAAACTGAAGTGTCTCCTGGTGTCGCAAAATATTAGGAAAAAAAAAATTATTTTTTCTTATGAAAGTGTTAAGATTATTTTTTCCGATTGTTTTAGTCCCCCCAAAAAAATTTTCCCATCAGTACTTACCCAGATATAGAGGCATGAAGTTTGCAGAAAATGAGCCGCATATGGTAACAGCAGCGATTGCCGCTCACCCGGTAAACTTTGGTTTACTTGTATTTGAAGGTTTGTTGTATTTTTCACTATTTTATTTTTTACATAACTTATGTGGCCTGTGAGACCAAAGTAAGGTGCAATGTACATATATACACTCGTTGTATACAACACAATAAGCACACAAACATAATTATCAATATATTGTTTACAAACTTGTTTACAAAAACAAACAATACAAAAAATTGTTTATTACTTTTGTTCTATAATATATATACCAATATACAGTCACTGAACATACTCCTAGAAGTTCTGCAGCTTGTGGAACTCTTTGAAACATGGTGTCATACACAATGGTGTTTTACACTCCTCACGCATAAAATCAGTGTGTGTGCATTTTTGTGGAAGTTTTTTTTTATGTGCAAAGACAAAACACCTCGTCTGAGCAGTTTTCTTCAAAGTATTAGCAGGCAGTTGTGTTATGTAGTTATCCTAGGTAAATGGTCGTGTGTCATCATTCCTTCCTTCCTAATTTCCTTCATTCCTTTCCTGCATTCCTTTCCTACCTCTCTTCCTACATTCCTTCAACTGTCCTTTCCTACCTCTCTTCCTACATTCCTTCAGGGGATAAAAGGGGATAAAAGAGAGTGCAAAAATTATAGGGGGATAAGTCTGTTGAGTATACCTGGTAAAGTGTATGGTAGAGTTATAATTGAAAGAATTAAGAGTAAGACGGAGAATAGGATAGCAGATGAACAAGGAGGCTTTAGGAAAGGTAGGGGGTGTGTGGACCAGGTGTTTACAGTGAAACATATAAGTGAACAGTATTTAGATAAGGCTAAAGAGGTCTTTGTGGCATTTATGGATTTGGAAAAGGCGTATGACAGGGTGGATAGGGGGGCAATGTGGCAGATGTTGCAAGTGTATGGTGTAGGAGGTAGGTTACTGAAAGCAGTGATGAGTTTTTACGAGGATAGTGAGGCTCAAGTTAGAGTATGTAGGAAAGAGGGAAATTTTTTCCCAGTAAAAGTAGGCCTTAGACAAGGATGTGTGATGTCACCATGGTTGTTTAATATATTTATAGATGGGGTTGTAAGAGAAGTAAATGTGAGGGTCTTGGCAAGAGGCGTGGAGTTAAAAGATAAAGAATCACACACAAAGTGGGAGTTGTCACAGCTGCTCTTTGCTGATGACACTGTGCTCTTGGGAGATTCTGAAGAAAAGTTGCAGAGATTGGTGGATGAATTTGGTAGGGTGTGCAAAAGAAGAAAATTAAAGGTGAATACAGGAAAGAGTAAGGTTATGAGGATAACAAAAAGATTAGGTGATGAAAGATTGGATATCAGATTGGAGGGAGAGAGTATGGAGGAGGTGAACGTATTCAGATATTTGGGAGTGGACGTGTCAGCGGATGGGTCTATGAAAGATGAGGTGAATCATAGAATTGATGAGGGAAAAAGAGTGAGTGGTGCACTTAGGAGTCTGTGGAGACAAAGAACTTTGTCCTTGGAGGCAAAGAGGGGAATGTATGAGAGTATAGTTTTACCAACGCTCTTGTATGGGTGTGAAGCGTGGGTGATGAATGTTGCAGCGAGGAGAAGGCTGGAGGCAGTGGAGATGTCATGTCTGAGGGCAATGTGTGGTGTGAATATAATGCAGAGAATTCGTAGTTTGGAAGTTAGGAGGAGGTGCGGGATTACCAAAACTGTTGTCCAGAGGGCTGAGGAAGGGTTGTTGAGGTGGTTCGGACATGTAGAGAGAATGGAGCGAAACAGAATGACTTCAAGAGTGTATCAGTCTGTAGTGGAAGGAAGGCGGGGTAGGGGTCGGCCTAGGAAAGGTTGGAGGGAGGGGGTAAAGGAGGTTTTGTGTGCGAGGGGCTTGGATTTCCAGCAGGCATGCGTGAGCGTGTTTGATAGGAGTGAATGGAGACAAATGGTTTTTAATACTTGACGTGCTGTTGGAGTGTGAGCAAAGTAACATTTATGAAGGGATTCAGGGAAACCGGCAGGCCAGACTTGAGTCCTGGAGATGGGAAGTACAGTGCCTGCACTCTGAAGGAGGGGTGTTAATGTTGCAGTTTAAAAACTGTAGTGTGAAGCACCCTTCTGGCAAGACAGTGATGGAGTGAATGATGGTGAAAGTTTTTCTTTTTCGGGCCACCCTGCCTGGGTGGGAATCGGCCAGTGTGATAATAAAAAAATAAATATATAGTCACTAGATAGTTTCATATAACTGCTATTATCTCCATTCAGCAAGCTTGTCTTGTGTGCGAGTGTGTGGCTTATAATTGTTTTGAGTCAGGAGTCCGCAGCTGTCAAAATGACGTATTGTCTCATTACTCACTCCCCCTACTGCCTGTCAAAACAATGGGGTTGGATGCTGCTTCCCCTCCATTCTATCTAATTGTCTTTCTCCTTCATTCTATCTCTTTCAATCTGTCTCTCTCTTTCTCTGTCTGTCTATCTCTGTCTCACAGGTACACATAAATACAAGTATACATAGTGTAAATTACCTAGGATAACCCAAAAAATCCAGACAAAGTGCTATACTCTGCTTGAAGATGTGAGTAAACGTGATGATGACACAGTCTTGTGGCTCTCTCTGAGACAGAGCTAGAGGGATAGACAGGGAGCTTGGCAGACAGACAAATGTTTGTGTACCAGCAAAAACAAAGGGAGGGGGATGGTCATCTAATCTTTTCTTCAGCTGCCCCCTCCCTCCACCCTCGTTTACGCTCATCAAGCGTCAGCTCTTATCAGATGTTATCTCCCCTTATCTTGTCACTGTCATGGGGTGAGCTGTTTTCATGCCTCAAGGGAACATATTATTACTTATTATTATTATTATTATTATTATTATTATTATTATTATTCCTCCTCCTCCTCCTCCTCCTCTTCCTCCTCCTCCTCCTCCTCCTCCTCCTCCTCCTCCTCCTCCCCCTCCTCCTCCTCCTCCTCCTCTTCTTCCTCCTCCTCCTCCTCTTCCTCATCCTCCTCCTCCTCCTCCTCCTCCTCTTCTTCCTCCTCATCCTCCTCCTCTTCTTCCTCCTCCTCATCCTCCTCCTCTTCTTCCTCCTCCTCATCCTCCTCCTCTTCTTCCTCCTCCTCATCCTCCTCCTCCTCTTCTTCCTCCTCCTCCTCCTCTTCTTCCTCCTCCTCCTCCTCCTCCTCTTCCTCCTCCTCCTCCTCCTCCTCTCCTCCTCCTCCTCTTCTCCTCCTCCTCCTCTTCTTCCTCCTCCTCCTCCTCCTCCTCTCCTCGTCCTCCTCCTCCTCCCTCCCTCCCCTCCTCCCTCCTCCTCCTCCCTCCTCCTCCTCCCTCCTCCTCCTCCTCCCTCTTCCTCCTCCTCCTCCTCCTCCTCCTCCTTCCCCTCCTCCCCCTCCTCCTCCTCGTCCTCCTCCCCCTCCCCCTCCTCCTCCTCCTCCTCCTCCTCCCCCTCCTCCCCCTCCTCCTCCTATTCCTCCTCCCCCTCCTCCTCCTCCTCCTCCTCCTCCTCCTCCTCCTCCTGGCATTCCCACAATGCACCACTGGCTCCCTGATTTTTTTTATATGGTGCACACTGACCATGGAGACCCATTCTCTCATGTGGGCCTACCAGCTTTCTCCTGTTTGATTTGAAGCCGCTAGAATTTATGCGTATAGATACGTCAAACAAGGTATCTCCTTTGACGTATATATACGACCGCGACAGTCAAGGGGTTAAGAGAAGGGGTTACTCAGGTCAGCTTACCATCAGTGACAAGGAAATGTTTAAAATTTTCAACACCTATTTCATTTCATTTTTTATACAGGAAGATGCTGGAGAAATTCCAGAAATAAAAAAATATATAGGTCAGGACAAAAATAAGTTATGCATGATCAAAGTCACTAGTGATACAGTTCTCAGACAATTTTTTTTTTTTTTTAACAAATTGGCCATCTCCCACCGAGGCAGGGTGACCCAAAAAGAAAGAAAATCCCCAAAAAGAAAATACTTTCATCATCATTCAACACTTTCACCTCACTCACACATAATCACTGTTTTTGCAGACAAATAGGTAGATTAAAATCCTACATGTCCCTGGCCCTGATAAACTGTTCTCAAGGGTTATAAAGGAATGTAAGGAGAAACTTAGTAAACCATTAACTAATTTTATCAACAATTCACTACAAACTGTCATAGTGCCAGCTAAGTGGAAAATGAGAAATGTGATACCTATCTACAAAGAGGAGACAGGTCCTTAGCTTCAAATTACTATAGACCAATTTGCCTAACCTCCATTGTGCGACAAATTGATGGAATCAATAATTGTAGAGGCTATTCGAAACCAACTTTTTTTTTATTTTCAACTAACTGGCCATATCCCACTGAAGCAGGGTGACTAAAAAAAAAAAATAAAGTTTTTCTTCTTTTTGCACTTAGTAATTTATACAGAAAATGTGTTATTAGACTCTTGCTCCCAGTATTTTAGTTGCCTATTACGGCACTCATTTGAAACCAACTTGAAGAAGTTAAATTGATCAGTGAACCTAATCATGATTTTACAAAGGGGCATTTCTGCCTTACAAATTGACGAACTTCTTCACTAAGGTATTTGAGGTGGTAGATAATGCTAATGAATGTGATATATACAATAGGCCATTATATTACACAGGTTTATTTACCATGTTTTGGTTATTACACCAATGCAAAATTGCGACACATTTTTATATAACACTGAAATTTACTTTACACAGTTACGTTTCTGGGTGGGGAAAAAAATTTGGAATGCCGCCAGCTGGATGAAGGGATATTTATCTCATCTTTCCCCTCCATGCAGTGGGCTCTCAGGCCTTCTGCCTCTGGGTCAAGCCATTGTCAGGTCTGTGTTTGTGAATTGGTCTTTTCATTACCATATCTCGTACCTACCAAACAACCATAGCGCCCAAGAGTCTTGCGAGTGAAGCTGGAAGTGGCAAGAAAAAGTTTGTTTTAGAGTTACGAAGAAAATTGAGATGTTAGACAAGCTTAACCCTTTCAGGGTCCGTCCCGTAGATCTACGGCTTTACGGTAAGTGTCCAAACCGTAGATCTACGTCTTGAGCTCAGCTCACTCTGATAAACTGTGAGTGGTACATTTGGGCCTAGATATGAGAGAATACATCTATGTGGTATGTGTGCACCACATAAAACAGATCCTGCAGCACGCTGTGTATAATGAGAAAAAAACTGAAATCATGATTTTTCGATTAAAACAGCGACTTTGCAGTGTTTTTTCGTATGTTTTTTAAAGTTGTATTTGCGATTTCTTTTTCTCATTTGATAGAATGGAAGACATATTACAGAAATAGAGATGATTTTGATTGGTTTTAGCACTGGAAATGGCTTGAAACTGAGCTCAAAGTAGCAGAAATGTTAAATTTTTGCCGATATTCAAGAGTAAACAAACAACCTCACACATCTAATACACGTCAGCTGGTGGGTCTAATATACATTCACAAATATGGTGATGATATTTATACAATTATTACAGTATTGCATAACAGTAAATCTTCTATTTTATGGTGTGAATAAAAATTCATTATGTGAATAAAAAATCAAAATGGAATTTATTTGTAAAGCCTCAAAATGTAACTAATGAACAGAGGAAATGTTAGTTTAGTTCCAGGAATATCTACATTGTTTATTCTGGAGCCTATTTTGAAATTGGAATATTTTGAACTTTGTGTTAAATTGGCCAAATTAACAATTTCCGATCACTTTATTTTGTAGTTGAAACAGTTGACTTGGCGATTTCTTGTGCTCAATCGATAGAATAGAAGTAATACTAGTGAAATAGCTAAGAATTTGGTTGATTGGAATAATGTAATTGGCCTAAAATGGGAGTCAAAGTCGGCAAAATCGCCGATTCATAAATATCGCTGACACATCAAAATTCGCAAGAGCATAATTTCGTCAATTTTCCACCAAATTTCGTACTTTTTGTTTTATTACCTTCACAAAAAGATTCTCTACGATTTCATAAGAAAAAATAACAATTTTTTTTTTTTGAAAATTCTTGGACACTGGTGCGTGACTTCAGATTTTGGCCTTGGACCCTGAAAGGGTTAAAAGTGGTTCATGTGTGGTGGACATGACTAGAGCTTATGGCCTCAGTGAAGCATGAGTTGTACAATTAACAGGAGTGAGGGAAATACAGCCTCTCCTCACTGAAAGACGGACTTCAGTTCCTAAGACAACGCCAGTACATGAATTCATCACTAAGTGAGGAGCATACTATAATGGTAGTGTGTTTGTGCTAACCATCTTTGATATTGTTTCAGTGTCACCTTTGCACCATTTATAACATTTCTTATATTTTTAAATGTTTATACAGCAGTGTACTGTACAGTGGACCCTCGACATTCGATACTAATCCGTTCCTGAAAGCTATCGAATGTCGAAAATATCGAAAGTCGAATTAATTTTTCCCATAAGAAATAATGGAAATCAAATTAATCCGTGCAAGACACGCAAAAGTATGAAAAAAAAATTTACCACATGAAATATTAAGTTTAATGCAATAGAATAATTACAATAACAATAGATTAATAACAATAGAATAAGTGACACTTACCTTTAATAAAGATCTGGTGATGATTGATGGGATGGGAGGAGGGGAGAGTGTGGATGGTGTTAGTGTTTAGAAGGGGAATCCCCTTCCATTAGGACTTGAACTGGCAGCCTCACCATGCCTCACCACACTGTGTATGCCTCTACGATTCTTAAATCTTTCAAACCAACCTTTGCTGGCCTTAAATTCACTCACATCACCACTAGTTGCTGGCAATTTCTTTACCAAATCATCATGCACTCTGACACACACACTCCACTTTTGTACTTTGCAATTATCTCTTTCTTCATTTCAATAGTCATTAGCACCTTTTTTCTCGAAGGGTTAGCACTAGAAGCTTTCTTGGGGCCCATGGTTACTTATTTTGCAGAAACAAGCACCAAAAACAGTGATAATATGGATAATATGGAATGTACCGAATGTATTTTTAGATGCGCGCACACTGGCTGGCTTGTAAACACTGGCACACATGGTGCAGTTCAGGCCACACGTGGACACGTCTCGTTCGAATTGTATCAAATGTCGGGTTTTCCATCGAATGTTGAGGCGAAATTTTTGCGTTAAAATGCATCGAATGTCGGATTTATTGAATGTCGATGCCATCGAATGTCGGGGGTCCACTATATATTGTAATAAACAGAATAGAGGAAATCAGCTCTAATATACATTATTTAGGTATACATGGTGGTCAGAGAACCCATCGTAAGTCGAGTTGCCGGTAAACGAGTATGTCGCTAAGTGAGGAGAGGCTGTATATGAGTTTGTGCAGTGAATAACCCAGGTTATCACATGAAACGACTTAACCCTTTCAGGGTTTCGGCCGTACTAGTACGGCTTACGCGCCAGTGTCCATGTCGTACTAGTACGCATAAATTCTAGTGCCTTCAAATCTCGCGGGAAAAGGCTGGTAGGCCTAGGTGTGAGAGAATGGGTGTGTGTGGTTGGTGTGCGCGGTAGAAAAAAAATCTGGGACCCAGTGGTGCATTGTGGGAATGCCATTTTAGTAGATGTTGTTTGCCATGCCTCGTGGCCATGCCTCGTGGTAAGAAGCTCCTCACTCCTTGGCGAATTGGGACACTTATTCCCCAGTGACAGTTCTAATACAGATGGAAGTGCCAGTGAAGATGAGTTTCAAGGTTTTGGTGAGGTTTTGACTGAAACTAATGACCATAATATCGGTAATAGTGAGGAAAACCCAGATCACCCTCAGCCTTCCACCTCTGCTGCTGGGCCATCTTGTTCATGTTCAGTTGTACTCCTATTTTCCCAAATCCCAGAATAAGATATTAGCATTGGAGATGATAGTGATAGTGAATATGAACTACAAGCTCTTGAAACCAGTTCCAATAGTGATAGTGAAGTGGAATATTCTCCATTGAAGCGTCAGTATATACGACGATATATGCGCTCTGGTAGTGTGCCATATGCTATTCCAAGGGGAAGGAGTACATAGAGTACATCCCGTGGCTGTACAACAGGAACAGACAGTGAAAGTGATGATGATAGTGTTGCAGTTAGGATGGAAAATGTGCATGGTGGTGGTAGTTGTGGTGCCGGTGGTGAGGCACCAGCTGCCACCCACGCTGTCACCCACGCCGCTGCCTCAGCTGATCTACAACAAAGGCCACCATCCCCCACCCACCCACCACACCAGTCTCCACAACCACAACCTCTACAACCACAACCACCTGCCATTGTCAAGTACCCACCAGCAGACCGCACCTGGGATTGGCAGGAGGCTGTCAATTTTGTTCCAAATCCCCACCAGTTTGATGACAGCCAAAGTGGAATATGACCATGTTGTGCACTGGGGAACAATGCCAGTGAACTGGAATGTTTCGAGTTATTCTTTGACGAACCCCTGATGGAAATTATTGTCAGGGAAAGCAACTGATACTATGAGTTCACCATGGCAAACACAATACTTTCACGAAGCTTATGGCAACACAGGTGGAAGGAGACAACTGTGGCTGAGATGTATCTTTTCTTTGCCACAATAATGCTTATGCCACATGTGTGTAAGCACAGTTTGAAATCATACTGGTCAACAGACTGCCTGATTGCAACCCCAGGTTTCATTGATATAATGGGAGTGAATCGATTTGTGCTACTACAGTGGTCCCTAGCTTTTCGTAGTTCTCTGGAATCATAGATTTCGAAAATCATAGGGATATTTTCATATAAACATGGGCTCGCTAATCATAGGTTGACTCGCGAATAGTAGTTCGTCCGGGACGCGTATGCACTGTGTGAGCCGGGGCGGCCTCCCTACCCAGCCAGTCTGGCATTGTTTACCAGTGAGTGAAGGTCCCCTCAAGTGCTCCTACGAAATATTTCATAATATTCCACTCATTTTAGTGCTTGCAAGTACTAAATAAGCAACCATGGCTCCAAAGAAAGCTCCTAGTGCCAAGCCTGTGGTAAAGGTGAGAAATATGTACAGTGACAAAGTCTTGGGCCATTTTAGGGAAGTGTTAAAGAGATGCCAGAAACAGAGCTCTCTCCACAGTTATTTTGCGAGACAGGACTCCAGTGACTCTCAAGGTGGTCCTAGTGGCATTAAGAAACAGAGAAGAGAAGCAACCCCAGAGAAGCAATTGGTACCTGAGGTGTTGCTGGAAGGGGATTCCCCTTCCAAACTGTAAACAATCCAATCTCTCTCCTCATCCAGTCTCCCATACACTAAGAAGAATCTCCAATAAAGGTAAGTGTTATGCTGTTAATGTTTCATTCATCATTTCCCATTGTATTGTTTATGTACTACATGTGTATTTCATGTAAAAAAATTTTTTTGTTTTAATATTTCTGGGTGTCAGGAACGGATTAATTGTATTTACATTATTTCTTATGGGGAAAATTGATTCGCACATCGTAGATTTCGTTAATAGTAGCAACTCCAGGAATGGATTAACTACGAAAAACGATGGACCACTGTATTACGTATGTTTCACTTCTCAGACAAAACCAGGCCTGACAGAAATGACAGGTTGTACAAAATTAGGAATGTGTTTGTGTATCTGAAAGAGAAATTAAATATGTATTTTTTATCCCTTCAGGGAGCTTGTAATTGACAAGTCTTTGATTCTGTTCAAACGAAGGCTCTTTCAAGCAGTACATACCAAGCAAGAGGAAACGCTTTGGTATAAAGTTGTTTGTGCTTTGTGATTGTTACAGTGGTCTGGTATTGGATATTATTGTGTACACTGGAAGTTTTACATTGCAAAATACCAGGAAGTTATTGGGCATCCCTGGTGATGTGGTTAGAACAATGATAGAACCATACCTTGGTAAGGGGCATATATTATATACTGATAACTGGTACACAAGCCCTTCACTCAGTGATTTTTTTGCTAGTGAACATGACAGATATGTGTGGCACAGTGCATGCAAATCATAAAAATATGCCCAGGTTCGACACTGGCACTCAAAGATGTGAGGTGCAGGTGTTTGCTGCCAATGACATCATGGCATTTCGGTGGCATGACAAATGAGATGTCACACTGTTGTCATCAGTTCATCCTAATGAAATGACAAACACTGGCAGGCAGCATAGAGAGAGAGCAATGAACCCATTCTAAAACCTGCAGCTGTGATTGATTACACCCTCAGTATGTGTTCAGTGGACAAATGTGACATGCAGATTGGGTTTGCTGATTGTGTTCGCAAGAGTTATAAATGGTACATAAAACTCTTTTTCCATCTTCTGGACATTTCCATGCTCAATGCTTATAATATGTATAAGATGAGGAAAAAAAAAAAATTATTTTTTCTTATGAAAAGACAGAGAATCTTTTCCTGATCATAATGACACAAAAGTATGAAATTTGATGGAAAACTTACGGAATTATGCTCTTGCGAAGTTAGCGGTCTCGACGATGTTTATGCATCAGCGATTTTGCCCACTTTGAGCCCTGTTTTCGGCCAATTCCAGTGTACTAGTCGACAAAAAATCATAACTATTTTGTTAGAACTCCATTTTTTCTATCGAATGAGTACAAGAAACTACCCATTTACCGATTTCAACTATCCAATACAGTGGTGAGAATTTAGCAATTTTGCCAATTTCACACAAATTTCAAAAGATGCCAATTTCTGAATAGGGTCCAGAATAAACAAGAAAGACATTCCTGGCACTAAAATAACATTTCCTCTGTTCATTAGTCACGTCCCCACGCCCCTCTTACATTCTTTTGCTTTCCACTTTGAATTTTTATTCTCACAAAAAAATAGAAGATTTACTGTTATGCAGGCTACTGCATTAGTGTAGAAATGGTATAAATAATATCAGTGCACTTGTGAAAGAATATTAGACTCATCAGTTGATGCATAGGATGATTTGTTTACTTTTGAACTTAGGTAAAAATCAAACATTTCTGCTGCTTTGAGCTCAACTTCAAGGTACTTTTCATTGTAAAACCAGTCAAAATCATCTCAATTTCTGTAATATGTCTTCCATTATATAAAATGAGACTAGGGAAACTAGAGTACAACAATAAATACCATACAAAAATACTGTGCGAAGTCACTGTTTTAATCCAAAAACACGGTCAAAGTTTTTTTTTTCTCATTACGCACTGTGTGTTGCAGGATTTTTTATACCGTGCACACTGACCACATAGACCCATTCTTTCATATGTAGGCCTACCAGCTTTCTCTCATTAGATTTGAGGGTGCTAGAATTTAGGCGTACTAGTATGTCAAAAACCCTGGTGCGTAAGCCGTACTAGTATTGCCGAAACCCTGAAAGGGTTAATGCTAAAGTGGGTAAAAATGTTGTGGAGGGAGTAGTAGGTAAATTTTTGGTGCCAGGGGTAAATGAAAATGGCGAGCCTATAATTGAGCTATGTGTAGAAAGAGGTTTGGTAATAGTAATACATATTTTATGAAAAAGAGGATAAATAAATATACAAGGTATGATGTAGCACGTAATGAAAGCAGTTTGTTAGGTAATGTATTGGTGGATAAAAAGTTGATGGGTAGGCTCCAGGATGTACACGTTTATAGAGGGGCAACTGATATATTGGATCATTATCTAGTTGTAGCTACACTTAGAGTAAGAGGTAGATGGGATAAGAGGAAAATGGCAACAACAAGTAAGATGGAGGTGAAAGTGCATAAACTAAGGGAGGAGGAAGTTTGGGTGAAATACAAGCAACTATTGGCAGAAAGGTGGGCTGGTGCAGGAATGAGTAGTGGGGGGGGGGGGGGTTGAAGAGGGTTGGAATGGTTTTAAAAATGCAGTATTAAAATGTGGGGCAGAAGTTTGTGGTTATAGGAGGATGAGTGCAGGAGGAAAGAGTAGTGATTGGTGGAATGATGAAGTAAAGGGTGTGATAAAAGAGAAAAGTTAGCTTATGAGAGGTTTTTACAAAACAGAAGCGTTATAAGAAGAGTAGAGTATATGGAGAGTAAAAGAAAGGTGAAGAGAGTGGTGAGAGAGTGCAAAAGGAGAGCGGATGATAGAGTGGGAGAGGTACTGTCAAGAAATTTTAATGAAAATAAGAAAAAATTTTGGAGTGACTTAAACAAGTTAAGAAAGCCTAGGGAACAAATGGATTTGTCAGTTAAAAACAGAGTAGGGGAGTTAGTAGATGGGGAGATGGAGGTTTTGGGTAGATGGCGAGAATATTTTGAGGAACTTTTAACCCCTTCAGGGTCCAAGGCCAAAATCTGAAGTGGTGCTCCAGTGTCCAAGAAATTTTGAAAAACAAAAAAAAAAAATATTTTTTCTTACAATTACTAAAAAAGAGAAGAAGAAAAACTTTATAAAACTGGGTTGCTTAAATGTGCGTGGATGTAGTGCGGATGACAAGAAACAGATGATTGCTGATGTTATGAATGAAAAGAAGTTGGATGTCCTGGCCCTAAGCGAAACAAAGCTGAAGGGGGTAGGAGAGTTTCAGTGGGGGGAAATAAATGGGATTAAATCTGGAGTATCTGAGAGAGTTAGAGCAAAGGAAGGGGTAGCAGTAATGTTAAATGATCAGTTATGGAAGGAGAAAAGAGAATATGAATGTGTAAATTCAAGAATTATGTGGATTAAAGTAAAGGTTGGATGCGAGAAGTGGGTCATAATAAGCGTGTATGCACCTGGAGAAGAGAGGAATGCAGAGGAGAGAGAGAGATTTTGGGAGATGTTAAGTGAATGTATAGGAGCCTTTGAACCAAGTGAGAGAGTAATTGTGGTAGGGGACTTGAATGCTAAAGTAGGAGAAACTTTTAGAGAGGGTGTGGTAGGTAAGTTTGGGGTGCCAGGTGTAAATGATAATGGGAGCCCTTTGATTGAACTTTGTATAGAAAGGGGTTTAGTTATAGGTAATACATATTTTAAGAAAAAGAGGATAAATAAGTATACACGATATGATGTAGGGCGAAATGACAGTAGTTTGTTGGATTATGTATTGGTAGATAAAAGACTGTTGAGTAGACTTCAGGATGTACATGTTTATAGAGGGGCCACAGATATATCAGATCACTTTCTAGTTGTAGCTACACTGAGAGTAAAAGGTAGATGGGATACAAGGAGAATAGAAGCATCAGGGAAGAGAGAGGTGAAGGTTTATAAACTAAAAGAGGAGGCAGTTAGGGTAAGATATAAACAGCTATTGGAGGATAGATGGGCTAATGAGAGCATAGGCAATGGGGTCGAAGAGGTATGGGGTAGGTTTAAAAATGTAGTGTTAGAGTGTTCAGCAGAAGTTTGTGGTTACAGGAAAGTGGGTGCAGGAGGGAAGAGGAGCGATTGGTGGAATGATGATGTAAAGAGAGTAGTAAGGGAGAAAAAGTTAGCATATGAGAAGTTTTTACAAAGTAGAAGTGATGCAAGGAGGGAAGAGTATATGGAGAAAAAGAGAGAAGTTAAGAGAGTGGTGAAGCAATGTAAAAAGAGAGCAAATGAGAGAGTGGGTGAGATGTTATCAACAAATTTTGTTGAAAATAAGAAAAAGTTTTGGAGTGAGATTAACAAGTTAAGAAAGCCTAGAGAACAAATGGATTTGTCAGTTAAAAATAGGAGAGGAGAGTTATTAAATGGAGAGTTAGAGGTATTGGGAAGATGGAAGGAATATTTTGAGGAATTGTTAAATGTTGATGAAGATAGGGAAGCTGTGATTTCGTGTATAGGGCAAGGAGGAATAACATCTTGTAGGAGTGAGGAAGAGCCAGTTGTGAGTGTGGGGGAAGTTCGTGAGGCAGTAGGTAAAATGAAAGGGGGTAAGGCAGCCGGGATTGATGGGATAAAGATAGAAATGTTAAAAGCAGGTGGGGATATAGTTTTGGAGTGGTTGGTGCAATTATTTAATAAATGTATGGAAGAAGGTAAGGTACCTAGGGATTGGCAGAGAGCATGCATAGTTCCTTTGTATAAAGGCAAAGGGGATAAAAGAGAGTGCAAAAATTATAGGGGGATAAGTCTGTTGAGTGTACCTGGTAAAGTGTATGGTAGAGTTATAATTGAAAGAATTAAGAGTAAGACGGAGAATAGGATAGCAGATGAACAAGGAGGCTTTAGGAAAGGTAGGGGGTGTGTGGACCAGGTGTTTACAGTGAAACATATAAGTGAACAGTATTTAGATAAGGCTAAAGAGGTCTTTGTGGCATTTATGGATTTGGAAAAGGCGTATGACAGGGTGGATAGGGGGGCAATGTGGCAGATGTTGCAAGTGTATGGTGTAGGAGGTAGGTTACTGAAAGCAGTGAAGAGTTTTTACGAGGATAGTGAGGCTCAAGTTAGAGTATGTAGGAAAGAGGGAAATTTTTTCCCAGTAAAAGTAGGCCTTAGACAAGGATGTGTGATGTCACCGTGGTTGTTTAATATATTTATAGATGGGGTTGTAAGAGAAGTAAATGCGAGGGTCTTGGCAAGAGGCGTGGAGTTAAAAGATAAAGAATCACACACAAAGTGGGAGTTGTCACAGCTGCTCTTTGCTGATGACACTGTGCTCTTGGGAGATTCTGAAGAGAAGTTGCAGAGATTGGTGGATGAATTTGGTAGGGTGTGCAAAAGAAGAAAATTAAAGGTGAATACAGGAAAGAGTAAGGTTATGAGGATAACAAAAAGATTAGGTGATGAAAGATTGAATATCAGATTGGAGGGAGAGAGTATGGAGGAGGTGAACGTATTCAGATATTTGGGAGTGGACGTGTCAGCAGATGGGTCTATGAAAGATGAGGTGAATCATAGAATTGATGAGGGAAAAAGAGTGAGTGGTGCACTTAGGAGTCTGTGGAGACAAAGAACTTTGTCCTTGGAGGCAAAGAGGGGAATGTATGAGAGTATAGTTTTACCAACGCTCTTATATGGGTGTGAAGCGTGGGTGATGAATGTTGCAGCGAGGAGAAGGCTGGAGGCAGTGGAGATGTCATGTCTGAGGGCAATGTGTGGTGTGAATATAATGCAGAGAATTCGTAGTTTGGAAGTTAGGAGGAGGTGCGGGATTACCAAAACTGTTGTCCAGAGGGCTGAGGAAGGGTTGTTGAGGTGGTTCGGACATGTAGAGAGAATGGAGCGAAACAGAATGACTTCAAGAGTGTATCAGTCTGTAGTGGAAGGAAGGCGGGGTAGGGGTCGGCCTAGGAAGGGTTGGAGGGAGGGGGTAAAGGAGGTTTTGTGTGCGAGGGGCTTGGACTTCCAGCAGGCATGCGTGAGCGTGTTTGATAGGAGTGAATGGAGACAAATGGTTTTTAATACTTGACGTGCTGTTGGAGTGTGAGCAAAGTAACATTTATGAAGGGATTCAGGGAAACCGGCAGGCCGGACTTGAGTCCTGGAGATGGGAAGTACAGTGCCTGCACTCTGAAGGAGGGGTGTTGGTGTTGCAGTTTGGAAACTGTAGTGTGGAGCACCCTTCTGGCAAGACAGTGATGGAGTGAATGATGGTGAAAGTTTTTCTTTTTCGGGCCACCCTGCCTTGGTGGGAATCGGCCGGTGTGATAATAAAAAAAAATAAAAAAAAAAATTAAAGAGCATATTTTTGTGAAGGTAATAAGAAAAAAAAAATTATGATCAGTACTTACCGAGATACAGTGCCAAGAAGTTTGTCAAAAATGATGTGGTGGCGGCAACATCGACGAATTCCACATACACGCATTACATTATTTTGCAGTTTTTGCTGTTTTTTCTTTTTTTTCCAATTTTTTTCTATTCCTACTAACATTTAGGGCCTGAGAGACCAATACTGTATATAATGTATATACAGTGGACCCCCGCATAGCGACTTTAATCCGTGCAAGAGGGCTGATTGTTATGCGAAATGTTCGGTATGCGAATGAATTTTCCCCATAAGAAATAATGGAAATCAAATTAATCCATGCAAGACACCCAAAAGTATGAAAAAAAAATTTTTACCACATGAAATATACGTTTTCCTACACACAAAGAGAAGGATACATGCACAATAGTAGAGTAGTACATGCACAATATATATTGTGCATGTACTACTCTACTAAATGAAGAATAAATGACACTTACCTTTATTGAAGATGCAGCAATGACTGATGGGACACTGTGTCCTGGGAGTGCCTTTTCCTCCTGAGTACTTTAGGTCCTGTTTGGCATTTTCTTCCAGAACAGGCCTTATCACACTGTGTATGCCACTACGATTCTTAAATCTCTCAAACCAACCTTTGCTGGCTTTAAATTCACCAATATGAGCACTAGTTCCAGGCATTTTTCCCTGTTCACCTGGGTGTTAGTCGACTGGTGTGGGTTGCATCCTGGGAGACAAGATTAAGGACCCCCAATGGAAATAAGTTAGACAGTCTTGGATGACACTGACTTTTTTGGGTTATCCTGGGTGGCAAATCCTCTGGGGTTAATTGTTTCTTGGTATTCTCAATAAGCCACACCAACAACAGTGCTACAGCAGCAGCAGCAGCTGACGGTGGTACAGCAGCAACAGACGATGCTACAGCAGCAACAGACGATGCTACAGCAGCAGCAGACGATGCTACAGCAGCAGCAGACGATGCTACAGCAGCAGCAGACGATGCTACAGCAGCAGCAGACGATGCTACAGCAGCAGCAGCAGCTGACGGTGGTACAACAGCAGCAGCAGCTGACAGTGCAGCAGCAGCTGACAGTGCAGCAGCAGCTGACGGTGGTACGGCAGCTGTACCACCAATAGTAGTGATGGTTGATTGGGGTTTATTATACAACCTGACCAGCTCGGAGACACGCACTCCACTTTCATACTTATCAATGATCTTTTTCTTCATCTCTATAGTAATTCTCACCCTTATTGCTGTAGGGTTGGCACTAGAAGCTTTCTTGGGGCCCATGGTCACTTATTTTCCAGAAAAAATCGCCAAAAACACTGTAATAATACGAAATGTTCCGATTGTATGCTTGGATGTTACCGCGGAGGCTGGCTGGTAAACAATGCCACCGGCGGAACATGTGAGCGTGGCTCAGGCCGCACATTGGACGCGTCTCGGACGAAGGGCGGTGAGCGGGTTTTTGGGCGGTATGCGAGGCAAAATTTTTGCGAAAAAAGCGAGCGGTATGCGTATTGTACGGTATGCGATGCGTGCGGTATGCGGGGGTCCACTGTATATAAACTCATTGTATTGAACACAATAACCGCACTAAAGTTATTATCATATTATTGTTTACCACTGTTGTTTATTACAATAAACATGCACAAATCTTGTATAATACTAATGTTCTATTATATATTTACATATTTAGAATCACTGGACATGGTTTTAGAACTGCTGGAGCTTGTGGAACTCCTTGAAACAAGGCACCATGCACAGAGGCACCTTACATTCCTCACACATAAACCGAGTGTCTTTGCGTCTTTGTTGCCGTCGTTTTGTTTGTGCATAGACGATGCATCTCTTCTGAGCAAATTTCTTCTGAGTTGAAGGAAGTTGTATTATGAAATGATCACCTTCCCTCCTTAAACGCTTGGGTATATCCTGAGGAATTCGAGGACCGTGTTGTATAGCAGGTGTTCTTACCTGGTACTTCATTATGAGTTGTCTGACAACAGACAAACAAAATTCACCATACGGTGGTCTGTTGCCAGTCTTTATTTGGTACATATTATATGCATTGAGCATTGAAATGTCCATGAGATGGAAGAAAAGTTTCATGTACCACTTGTAACTCTTACGAACACAGTCAACAAAACCAATCTGCATGTCACATTTGTCAGCCAAGCGCATGTTTTGTGTATAATCAATCACTGTCACTGGTTTTCGAATACGTTCATTAGTCACTCGATCAACTTTGCCACTGTCTTGCATTTCATTACAGTGAATGGTTGTCAACAATGTGACATCTCGTTTGTCATGCCACCGTAATGCCATGATGTCATTGGCAGTAAACACCTGCACGTCATCACCACGAGCACCTGCGTTGAGCCTGGGCATATGTTTACGATTAGAACGCACTGTGCCACACACATCTGTCTTGTTCACTTGCATGAAATCACTGAGTAATGGGCTTGTGTACCAGTTATCGGTATATAATGTATGCCCCTTACCAAGATAAGGTGCCATCATGTTTCTCACTACGTCACCTGAGATACCCAATAACATCTTGGTATCTTTCAATGTTTTACTACCCGTGTATACAACAATATCCAACACGAGGCCACTGTCACAATCACAGAGTACAAACAGTTTTATACCAAAGCATTTCCTCTTGCTTGGTATATACTGCTTGAATGACAGTCTACCTTTGAACAAAATCAAAGACTCATCAATTACAAGATTCTTGAATGGATAAAAGTATATTCTGAACTTTTGTTTGAGATACATGAAAACATTTCTAATCTTGTATAACCTGTCACTTCTGTCAGGCCTGGTTTTGTCAGAGAAGTGCAACATACGTAAGAGTAAGATAAACCTGTTCACTGGTATGATTTCACTGAAGACCGGGGTAGAAATTAGCCGATCTGTGGACCAGTATGCTTTTATGTTATGCTTATAGACGTGAGGCATAAGCATTATTGTTGCAAAAAGCAAATACATTTCTGCAACAGTCGTCTCTTTCCACCTGTGTAGTCTTGACTGTGGTGATAAGATCGTATTTGCCATGGTGTACTCAAAATACTTATTACTTTCCCTGACAATAATTTCCATCAATGGCTGGTCAAAGAATAATTCAAAGAATTCCAGTTCATTGGCCGTGGTTCCAAGGGGACAAGTAGGTAGAATTCCACTTTGAGAGTCATCAAAGTGGTGAGGCTTGGGAACAAAATTGGGATTTTGCTGCCAATCCCACATACGGTTTGCTGGTGGATACTGGACATCATAGGCTGGTTGTGCGGGTGGTTGTGGTTGTGGTGGGCTGGTGGCTGGCGTTCCGCTTTGTCCTTGAACTGACGAGTCAGCAGCGTGGGTCCCAGCGTGGCCTGGTGAGTCACGCATGGCGGTGCCACTACTATCACCACTAACACCATCCACTGATGCCTGTGGTCTATCCATGCCAAGTGTAGCCACATCATCCTCACTATCACTACCTAAAACTGGTGTTGGGCCACAGGATGTACTCCGGGATGTACTCCATCCCCTGGGCACAGCATAGGGTACACTACCCGAGCGCATGCGGCGGCGAATATACCGACGCTTCACTGGTGAATATGATTCCTCACTATCACTACTCAAATGATCGTCGAGCGCAATAAAATCACAGTCCACGTCACTATCATCATCATTACTGAAGTCAGAGGCCTGGCCACACGAAAATATTAGTTTTCTCTTGCGATGAGGAACAACCGACCATGAGTCACGAGTGCCCACACCAGAGGTATAGAAGGTTGAGGATCGTCAGGGTTTTCTGCACTATTATCGATATCCTGGTCATTCTTTTCGGTCACTAACTGATCAAAGCCGTAGAATTCGTCTTCATTTCCACTTCCATCAGTGTCAGAACTATCAGGTAGGAAGAGGAGAGTCCCAATTTTCCGGGGAGTGAGAGCTGACTTGCGACGAGGCATGGTGAACAAGGGTAACTGAGCCGGCGTTCCCACAATGCTATCCGGGCGCCTAGATTTTTTGTTTATGGCGCACACCCACCACGCAGACCCGTTCTCTCACATGTAGACCTAAGAGCGTTTTCGCGCTAAATTTGACGGCCCTAGAATTTTGGCGTAGATCTACGGTTTGGACACTCAACGTGAAGCCCTAGATCTACGGGACGGACCCTGAAAGGGTTAAATATCAACGAAGAAAGGGAGGTGGTAATTTCATGTTCTGGTCAGGGAGGTATATCATCTTTTAGGAGTGAAGAAGAGCAGGATGTGAGTGTGGAGGAGGTGCTTGAGGCATTACATAGACTGAAAGAGGGTAAAGCAGCTGGAACTGATGGGATCATGACAGAAATGTTAAAAGCAGGGGTTGACATAGTGTTGGAGTGGTTGGTATTTTTGTTTAATAAGTGTATGAAAGAGGGGAAGGTACCTAGGGATTGGCAGAGAGCTTGTATAGTCCCTTTATATAAAGGGAAGGGGGACAAAAGAGATTGTAAAAGTTATAGAGGAATAAGTTTACTGAGTATACCAGGAAAAGTGTGCGGTAGGGTTATTATTGAAAGAATTAGAGGTAAGACAGAGTGTAGAATTGTGGATGAGCGAGGAGGTTTCAGAGTGGGTAGGGGATGTGTAGATCAAGTATTTACATTGAAGGATATATGTGAACAGTATTTAGATAAAGGTAGGGAAGTTTTTATTGCATTTATGGATTTAGAAAAGGCATATGATAGAGTGGATAGGGAAGCAATGTGGCAGATGTTGCAAGTACAGTATATGGAATAGGTGGTAAGTTACTAAATGCTGTAAAGAGTTTTTATGAGGATAGTGAGGCTCAGGTTAGGGTATGTAGAAGAGAGAGAGACTACTTCCCAGTAAAAGTAGGTCTTAGACAGGGATGTGTAATGTCACCATGGTTGTTTAATATATTTATAGATGGGGTTGTAAGGGAAGTAAATTGGATATCAAATTGGGGAGGAGGAGTATGGAAGAAGTGAATGTTTTCAGATATTTGGGAGTTGAAGTGTCAGCGGATGGATTTTTAACCCTTTGACTGTCGCGGCCGTATATATACGTTTTACGAGGTGCCGTGTTTGACGTATATATACTCATAAATTCTAGCGGCTTCAAATCAAGCAGGAGAAAGCTGGTAGGCCCACATGTGAGAGAATGGGTCTGTGTGGTCAGTGTGCACCATATAAAAAAAATCCTGGAGCACCCAGTGTATAATGAGAAAAAAAAAACTCCGACCGTTTTTTTTTAATTAAAATGCCGACTTTGTGGTCTATTTTCGTATAGTATATATGGTTGTATTCTCGTTTTCTTGGTCTCATTTGATAGAATGAAAAACATATTACAGAAATAGAGGTGATTTTGATTGATTTTACTATAAAAAGAACCTAGAAATGGAGCTCAAACTAGGGGAAATGTTTGATTTTTGCCAATGTTCAAAAGTAAACAAATGATGCCATTGTCCAATAAATGTCCAACTAGCCATTCTAATATGCAGTCATGAATGGGTTGATGTTATTTATACAGTTATTACAGCATTGCAGTAGTCTGCATAATAGTAAGTCTAATATTTTTTGTTTGAATAAAAATTCAAAATAGAAAGCAAGAGTAATATCAGAAGGGCCTGGGGACGTGACTGATGAACAAAGAAAATGTTATTTTAGAGCCAGGAATGTCTGCATTGTTCATTCTGGACCTTATTTTGAAATTGTCATATTTTTTAGTTTTCGTGAAATTGGCCAAATTGCAAATTTCTGACCACATTATTAGGTAGTTGAAATCAGTAAATGGGCAGTTTCTTGTATTCAATCGATAGAAAAAATGAAGTTCTAAAGAAATAGCTATGAGTTTGGGCGACTGGAACAATGGAATTAGCCAAAAATAGGGCTCAAAGTGGGCGAAATCGCCGATTTGTAAACAGCGCCGAGGTCGCTAACTTCGCGAGAGCATAATTCCATCAGTTTTCCATCAAATTTCGTTTTTTTGGTGTCATTACAATCGGGAAAAGATTCTCTATCATTTCATAAGAAAAAATAATTTTTTTTTTTAAATTTTGCGACACCAGGAGACACCTCAGGATTGGTGGTTGCGACAGTCAAAGGGTTAAAGGATGAGGTTAATCATAGAATTGATGAAGGAAAAAAGGTGAGTAGTGCATTGAGGTATATGTGGAGGCAAAAAATGTTATCTATTGAGGCAAAGAAGGGAATGTATGAAAGTTTAGTACAGTGGACCCCCGCATAGCGACTTTAATTCGTGCAAGAGGGCTGATTGTTATGCGAAATGTTCGGTATGCGAATGAATTTTCCCCATAAGAAATAATGGAAATCAAATTGATCCGTGCAAGACACCCAAAAGTATGAAAAAAGAATTTTACCACATGAAATATACATTTTCCTACACACAAAGAGAAGGATACATGCACAATAGTAGAGTAGTACATGCACAATATATATTGTGCATGTACTACTCTACTAAATGAAGAATAAATGAAACTTACCTTTATTGAAGATGCAGCAATGACTGATGAGACACTGTGTCCTGGGAGTGCCTTTTCCTCCTGAGTACTGTAGGTCCTGTTTGGCATTTTCTTCCAGAACAGGCCTTATCACACTGTGTATGCCACTACGATTCTTAAATCTCTCACACCAACCTTTGCTGGCTTTAAATTCACCAATATGAGCACTAGTTCCAGGCATTTTTCCCTGTTCACCTGGGTGTTAGTCGACTGGTGTGGGTTGCATCCTGGGAGACAAGATTAAGGACCCCAGTGGAAATAAGTTAGACAGTCTTCGATGACACTGACTTTTTTGGGTTATCCTGGGTGGCAAATCCTCTGGGGTTAATTGTTTCTTGGTATTCTCAATAAGCCACACCTACAACGGTGCTACAGCAGCAGCAGCAGCTGACGGTGGTACAGCAGCAACAGACGATGCTACAGCAGCAACAGACGATGCTACAGCAGCAGCAGGTGATGCTACAGCAGCAGCAGACGATGCTACAGCAGCAGCAGACGATGCTACAGCAGCAGCAGACGATGCTACAGCAGCAGCAGACGATGCTACAACAGCAGCAGACGATGCTACAGCAGCAGCAGACGATGCTACAGCAGCAGCAGACGGTACTACAGCAGCAGCAGCTGTACCACCAATAGTAGCGATGGTTGATTGGGGTTTATTATACAACCTGGCCAGCTCGGAGACACGCACTCCACTTTCATACTTATCAATGATCTTTTTCTTCATCTCTATAGTAATTCTCACCCTTATTGCTGTAGGGTTGGCACTAGAAGCTTTCTTGGGGCCCATGGTCACTTATTTTCCAGAAAAAATCACCAAAAACACTGTAATAATACGAAATGTTCCGATTGTATGCTTGGATGTTACCGCGGAGGCTGGCTGGTAAACAATGCCACCAGCGGAACATGTGAGCGTGGCTCAGGCCGCACATTGGACGCGTCTCGGACGAAGAGCGGTGAGCGGGTTTTTGGGTGGTATGCGAGGCAAAATTTTTGCGAAAAAAGGGAGCGGTATGCGGATTGTACGGTATGCGATGCGTGCGGTATGCGGGGGTCCACTGTAGTACCAACACTCTTATATGGGCGTGAAGTTTGGGTTGTAAATGCTGCAGCGAGGAGGCAGTTGGAGGCAGTGGAGAGGTTCTGTCTAAGGGCAATGTGTGGTGTAAATATTATGCAGAAAATTCGGAGTGTGGAAATTAGGAGATGGTGTGGAGTTAACAAAAGTATTAGTCAGAGGGCTGAAGAGGGGTTGTTGAGGTGGTTTGGTCATGTAGAGTGAATGGGTCAAAGTAGAATGACATGGAGAGCTTATAAATCTGTAGGGGAAGGAAGGCGGGGTAGGGGTCGTCCTCGAAAAGGATGGAGGGAGGGGGTAAAGGTGTTGTGGGCGATGGGTTTGGACTTCCAGCAAGTGTGCGTGAGCGTGTTAGATAGGAGTGAATGGAGGCAAATGGTATTTGGGACCTGACGAGCTGTTGGAGTGTGAGCAGGGTAATATTTAGTGAAGGGATTCAGGGAAACGTTATTTTATATAACTGGACTTGAGTCCTGGAAATGGGAAGTACAATGCCTTCACTCCAAAGGAGGGGTTTGGGATATTGGCAGTTTGGAGGGATATATTGTGTATTTTTTTATTCGTATATACAATGGACCCTCGCCTAATGATATTAATTCGTTCCTGAGAGCTCATCGTTAGGCGAAATTATCGTTAGCCAAGTTAATTTTCCCCATAAGAAATAATGGAAATCCAATTAATCCATTCCAGACAGCCAAAAGTATTAAAAAAAATATTTTTTTAACATGAAATATACATTTCCCTACAAAGAAAACAATGAGACATGCACAATAACTACATAAATAAATGTTAAAATGACACTTACCTTTATTGAAGAGTATTGATGAGTGATGAGACACTGTTTTTCTTGAACACTCTGGGATTTTCAGAGTGATACACCAGTAAAGACTTCACTTTGCAATCCCCACTAGCATTACAACAAAACATGAGAGTTAGCCTGTCTTTCATAGGCTTGTGTTCTGGGAGTGCCTTTTCCTCCTGAGTAATGTAGGTCCTGTTTGGCATTTTCTTCCAGAACAGGCCTGTTTCGTCACAACTGAACACTTGTTGGGGGATGAATTTTTCAGCTTTGCTATGCCTTATCACACTGTCTATGCCACTACAATTTTTAAATCTCTCAAACCAACCTTTGCTGGCCTTAAATTCACCAATATGAGCACTAGTTACAGGCATTTTTTCCTGTTCAGGAAACGTTTCGCCACACAGTGGCTTCATCTTTGTATTGGACTGATGAAGCCACTGTGTGGCGAAACGTTTCCTGAATAAAGATTCCCATATGCTGCATAAGTGTCTCAATCTTCAACTTGTCGGTTTTTCAAACCATTCATCACAACTGTCAGACACTGCAGCATCATGGGATCTTGTTACAAAGAATTCTTCAACACTTGTTCAACCTTTGGACGAAGACCTACTTCGACTAGTGGATGATACCACTATGACCCCGCCTCCATCTGCTTCACGTCACCTCACTACAGTATATAAGCCACGTCTACGGCCCTATGCTGTACATTCTACAAGATTGATGGACTGAACACATCGACTCCAGGTTGAGGGACTGATTACCTCATTCTCCTCCTCTCCTTACGCCTTCCTCTTTGTATTGGACTGATGAAGCCACTGTGTGGCGAAACGTTTCCTGAATAAAGATTCCCATATGCTGCATAAGTGTCTCAATCTTCAACTTGTTGGTTTTTCAAACCATTCATCACAAAGAAAACTCAGATGAGTGTGTATACATAAATGTGTACATGTATGTGTAGTGTGACCTAAGTGTAAGTAGAATAGCAAGACATTCCTGAAATATTGCATGTTTATGAGACAGAAAAAAGACACCAGCAATCCTACCATCATGTAAAACAAATACAGGCTTCCTTTTTACACTCACTTGGCAGGTAGTACCTCCCCGAATGGTTGCTGTCTACCAACCTACTACCTATACATAGTCATATGATATTTAACTACATATGACATTTACTACATAGACATATGATATTTAAAAAGGCCCATTGGCATACCTTGTTCACTGAGTTTAACCCGTAAGCGGTCCAAACGTATATACTTATACGGCGGGTTAGGCTCCAGGCTGTCGTCGGAAAGCAGACATCGCCGGAAGGCAGAACGCCATTTTTTTTTCCATTTATAAATGCATATAAATGCCAGACAACAAGTATACACTAAATTATATTAGGTTAGTAATAGAACTAGGCATTTAAAACACAAAGTAAAATACATTCACAGTACATTCATTACTTATCTTAAAGTATTTGTAATCTTAATGTAGAGAGAGAGAGGTGAGTAGTATTTATTTGTAGGAAGTCAGTGTAGGTAGCCGGTAGGTGTAGCCCGCCTGGGCTACACCTACCGGCTACCTACACTGTGGCCCAGAGCCTTATTATTAACATCGACATACCTTGTTCACTGAATTTAATCATTTCTAACAACTACCTTTAGATGCCATCATAAACGAAGGGTGAAGTAATGAATAATTCATGCCGAAAATTGTAAACAAAAGCGGAGTGGGGGAGTGGCTGTGCCAAATGCAGATTCATACACGTTTTCTCTGATGGCTGAGCAGAGAAAACGTAATGTTGTCCCTCCACCCGGCTACCACAAAGGTCCACAAGTATTATTATCAGAGCACATATAAAATATGCAATAAATGCCAGACAACAAGGTTACACTAACTTACATTAAGTTAGCAATAGAAATAAGCATTAAAAACACAATGAAAGGTAAGATACACACAGAGTACACTTATTACTTACCTTAAAATAATAATAACAATAATATGTGAGAGGTGAGTGGCAGGGTGTTTATTGAATAAAATCAGAATGGCACACCATCATCCTCTAACTTGGCACTTAACCCTTTATTTTATTATTATTTTATTATCACACTGGCCGATTCCCACCAAAGCAGGGTGGCCCGAAAAAGAAAAACTTTCACCATCATTCACTCCATCACTGTCTTGCCAGAAGGGTGCTTTACACTACAGTTTTTAAACTGCAACATTAACACCCCTCCTTCAGAGTGCAGGCACTGTACTTCCCATCTCCAGGACTCTAAGTCCGGCCTGCCGGTTTCCCTGAAACCCTTCATAAATGTTACTTTGCTCACACTCCAACAGCACGTCAAGTATTAAAAACCATTTGACTCCATTCACTCCTATCAAACACGCTCACGCATGCCTGCTGGAAGTCCAAGCCCCTCGCACGCAAAACCTTCTTTACCCCCTCCCTCCAACCTTTCCTAGGCCGACCCCTACCCCGCCTTCCTTCCACTACAGACTGATACACTCTTGAAGTCATTCTGTTTCGCTCCATTCTCTCTACATGTCCGAACCACCTCAACAACCCTTCCTCAGCCCTCTGGACAACAGTTTTGGTAATCCCGCACCTCCTCCTAACTTCCAAACTACGAATTCTCTGCATTATATTCACACCACACATTGCCCTCAGACATGACATCTCCACTGCCTCTAGCCTTCTCCTCGCTGCAACATTCATCACCCATGCTTCACACCCATATAAGAGCGTTGGTAAAACTATACTCTCATACATTCCCCTCTTTGCCTCCAAGGACAAAGTTCTTTGTCTCCACAGACTCCTAAGTGCACCACTCACCCTTTTCCCCTCATCAATTCTATGATTCACCTCATCTTTCATAGACCCATCCGCTGACACGTCCACTCCCAAATATCTGAATACATTCACCTCCTCCATACTCTCTCCCTCCAATCTGATATCCAATCTTTCATAACCTAATCTTTTTGTTATCCTCATAACCTTACTCTTTCCTGTATTCACTTTTAATTTTCTTTTGCACACCCTACCAAATTCATCCACCAATCTCTGCAACTTCTCTTCAGAATCTCCCAAGAGCACAGTGTCATCAGCAAAGAGCAACTGTGACTTAACCCTTAACCGGTCCAAACAGATCGACGTTCAAATTCATAGTGCTATAAAAGTAGATCTACTTTTTTTTACACATTTTCAAATGTAAAAAAAAAAAAAAAAAGATCTACATTTTTTTTACATACTTTCAGATGTTGAAAAAACATATATATACGTTTGGACCATTTAACCCTTTGACTGTCGCGGCCGACAGGTACCGTGTTTGACGTATATATACTCATAAATTCTAGCGGCTTCAAATCAAGCAGAAGAAAGCTAGTAGGCCCACATGTGAGAGAATGGGTCTGTGTCGTCAGTGTGCACCATATAAAAAAAATCCTGGAGCACGCAGTGCATAATGGGAAAAAAAAACTTTTTTTTTTAATTAAAATGCCGACTTTGTGGTCTATTTTCGTATAGTATTTATGGTTGTGTTCTCGTTTTCTTGGTCTCATTTGATAGAATGAAAAACATATTATAGAAATAGAGGTGATTTTGATTGATTTTACTATAAGAACCTGAAAATGGATCTCAAAGTAGGGGAAATGTTTGATTTTTGCTGATGTTCAAAAGTAAACAAATGATGTCATTGTCCAATAAATGTCCAACTAGCCATTCTAATATGCAGTCATGAATGGGTTGATGTTATTTATACAATTATTACAGTATTGCAGCAGTCTGCATAATAGTAAGTCTTCTATTTTTTGTTTGAATAAAAATTCAAAATAGAGAGCAAGAGTAATATCAGAGGGGCCTGGAGACATGACTGATGAACAAAGAAAATGTTATTTTAGAGCCAGGAATGTCTGCATTGTTCATTCTGGACCTTATTTTGAAATTGTCATATTTTTTAATTTTCGTGAAATTGGCCAAATTGCAAATTTCTGACCACATTATTGGGTAGTTGAAATCGGTAAATGGGCAGTTTCTTGTACTCAATCGATAGAAAAAGTGGAATTCTAAAGAAATAGCTATGAGTTTGGTCGACTGGAACAATGGAATTAGCCGAAAATAGGGCTCAAAGTGGGCGAAATCGCCGATTTGTAAACATCACAGAGGTTGCTAACTTCGCGAGAGCATAATTCCGTCGGTTTTCCATCAAATTTCGCGTTTTTTGGTGTCATTACAATCGGGAAAAGATTCTCTATCATTTCATCAGAAAAAAATAATTTTTTTTTTTTAAATTTTGCGACACCAGGAGACACCTCAGGATTGGGGGTTGCAACAGTCAAGGGGTTAAGGGTTAAAGCAAGAGGCTTACGACTCCTCTTTTTATCACAGCTAAGCTTAGATGCCATCGTCAATGAGACCAACTAGTTAACGAAAGAGTAAACGAGAGAGAGAGAGCGAGATACAGAGTTTAGACAATGTAAGAATACAAACTGAACAGGTAGTGGATGATCACTTGGTCAGGCAAAATAAATGCGTATTAATATGAGTCTACTTTTAGTTCATTCACATACGTTTGTAAGAGTTTGTAAAACATTTACCTCAATATTTTTTTTATTATAATAATTACCTCACAATACAAATACTCTTACATTGTGTACAAGTTAGTACAAAATAAACAAACAGCAACACACCATTTTTAGAGTGAATGATGACATTATTATTATTATTATTATTATTATTATTATTATTATTATTATCATTATCATAAAAAGCACTAAACCCACAAGGGTTGTGAATTGCTATATATAGAGTGAAGGCATACGAAAAGAATATTTTTTCTACAGTTATACCCCAGTTTGACTAGAGAAAACGTAATTCTTCTGACACTACCTACACAGCTGCTTTGTAAACAAATCTCATATTTACATCAATTTTTATTCTGTGAGTGTATGTATCATGTTTATATGCTATGTAATGGGTTTCATATATATAATTTTGAGGGAAATATCATAGATGGATTAAGGAAAATGCCTATATTAATGTAAAATAAGACATTTAGTGTGCCCAAGAGTGATTATTACGTAGTATTGGCGTCATAAGTAGAGAGACTCATAGCGATTTTAATGTGTACCTGCACACCAGCACAGTGTGTGAGTATATTTAGGTACAGGTACACATAAGTATAATTATCAGAGTACATATAAAATACGCATTAACTTTAAAACACTTGAAATTTTGGAAAGTTTCTTGACATAATAGATGTGGTCATGGAGAATGTAAACAAACTGGGTGGGGGGCGCCGTATTTGAAAGACCGCTTGCCGTATAGAAATTTTTTGTCATAATTTGACATCATTGTACAGTGGACCCCCGCATAACGGACGCCTTGCATAACGGACAGTCCGCATAGCGGACGCTTTGATCGCTAAAATTTTGCCCCGCATAGTGGACAAAAACCCGCTCGGCGGCCTTCGTCCGAGACGCGTCCAATGTGCGCCCTCAGCCAGCCTCACATGTGCCGCCTGTGCCATTGTTTACCAGCCAGCCTCCGCGGTAACATCCAAGCATACACTCGGAATATTTCGTATTATTACAGTGTTTTTGGTGCTGTTTCTGGAAAATAAGTGACCATGGGCCCCAAGAAAGCTTCTAGTTCCAACCCTACAGCAATAAGGGTTAGGATTCCTATTGAAATGAAGAAAGAGATCATTGATAAGTATGAAAGTGGAGTGCGTATCACCGACCTGGTCAGGTTGTACAAGAAACCCAAATCAACCATCTCTTCTATTGTGGGCAAGAAAACGGCAATCAAGGAAGCTGTTCTTGCCAAAGGTTTAACTGTGTTTTCGAAACAAAGATCGCAAGTGATGGAAGATGTTGAGAGACTCTTATTGGTGTGGATAAATGAAAAACAGCTAGCAGGAGATAGCGTCTCTCAAGCGATCATATGTGAAAAGGCTAGGAAGTTGCATGAGGATTTAATTAAAAAAAGGCCTGCAACTAGTGATGATGTGAGTGAATTTAAGGCCAGCAAAGGTTGGTTTGAGAGATTTAAGAAGCGTAGTGGCATAGTGTGATACGGCATGGTGAGGCTGCCAGTTCGGACCACAAAGCGGCTGAAAAATATGTGCATGAATTCAAGGAGTACATAGAAACTGAAGGACTGAAACCTGAACAAGTGTTTAATTGTGATGAAACAGGCCTGTTCTGGAAGAAAATGCCAAGCAGGACCTACATTACTCAGGAGGAAAAGGCACTCCCAGGACATAAGCCTATGAAAGACAGGCTTACTTTGTTGATGTGTGCCAATGCTAGTGGTGATTGCAAAGTTAAGCCTTTATTAGTGTATCACTCTGAAACTCCCAGAGCGTTCAGGCAAAAGAATGTCCTCAAGGATAATTTGTGTGTGCTGTGGAGGGCAAACAGTAAGGCATGGGTCACTAGGGAATTTTTCTATAACTGGTTACACCATGCATTTGCCCCCAATGTGAAAGATTACCTAACTGAAAAGAAATTAGACCTTAAGTGCCTCCTGGTGTTAGACAATGCCCCTGGTCATCCTACAGACGTGGCAGAGCGACTTTATGGGGACATGAGCTTCATTAAGGTGAAGTTTTTGCCTCCTAATACCACTCCTCTCCTGCAGCCCATGGACCAGCAGGTCATTTCCAACTTCAAGAAACTGTACACAAAAGCTCTGTTTCAAAAGTGCTTTGAAGTGACCACAGACACTCGATTGACTCTAAAAGAGTTTTGGAAGGATCACTTTAATATCCTCAATTGTGTAAACCTTATAGGTAAGGCTTGGGAGGGAGTGACTAAGAGAACCTTGAACTCTGCTTGGAAGAAACTGTGGCCAGAATGTGTAGACAAAAGGGATTTTGAAGGGTTTGAGGCTAACCCTGAGAGGAGTATACCAGTTGAGGAATCAATTGTGGCATTGGGGAAGTCCTTGGGGTTGGAGGTTAGTGGGGAGGATGTGGAAGAGTTGGTGGAGGAGGACAATGAAGAACTAACCACTGATGAGCTGATAGATCAACTTCAAGAGCAAGAGGCCAGACCTGGGGAAACTGGTTCAAAGGAGGGGAGAGAGAAATTGAAGGAATTGCCTACTTCAAAGATTAAGGAAATGTGTGCAAAATGGCTTGAAGTGCAAACCTTTTTTGATGAAAATCACCCTCACACAGCTATTGCAAGCCGTGCTGGTGACTGTTACAATGACAGTGTTGTGAACCACTTTAGACAAATCATAAAGGAACGAGAGGTACAGGCCACTATGGACAGATATGTTGTGCGAAAGAAGTCCAGTGACTCTGAAGCTGGTCCTAGTGGCATTAAAAGAAGAAGGGAAGTAACCCCAGAAAAGGACTTGCCTCCTCAAGTCTTAATGGAAGGGGATTCCCCTTCTAAACACTAACACTCTCTCTCCCCTCCTCCCATCCCATCAATCATCACCAGATCTTCAATAAAAGTAAGTGTCATGTAATTGTGCATGCCTTTTTCAGTTTGTGTGTACTAAAATTAACATTTTTTTGTGGTAAAAAAATTTTTTTTTCATACTTTTGGGTGTCTTGCACGGATTAATTTTATTTCCATTATTTCTTATGGGGAAAATGCATTCACATAGCGAACATTTCGCATAACAGCCAGCCCTCTTGCACGGATTAAGGTCGCTATGCGGGGGTCCACTGTATTAGCGGAACGCTGTAAAGCGGGGCCCTACTGTACAGTGGTCCCTCAATAATCGTCCGTCCTGAAAGTCGTCCATTTTGGAAATACAGTGGACCCCCGCATACCGATTTTAATCCGTGCAAGAGGGCTCATTGGTATGCGAAATAATCGGTATGCAAATGAATTTTCCCCATAAGAAATAATGGAAATCAAATTAATCCGTGCAAGACACCCAAAAGTATGAAAAAAAAAAATTTTACCAAATGAAATATACATTTTCCTACACACAAAGAGAAGGATACATGCACAATAGTAGAGTAGTACATGCACAGTATATATTGTGCATGTACTAGTCTACTAAATGAAGAATAAATGACACTTACCTTTAATGAAGATGCAGCAATGACTGATGAGACACTGTGTCCTGGGAGTGCCTTTTCCTCCTGAGTACTGTAGGTCCTGTTTGGCATTTTCTTCCAGAACATGCCTTATCACACTGTGTATGTCACTACGATTCTTAAATCTCTCAAACCAACCTTTGCTGGCTTTAAATTCACCAATATGAGCACTAGTTCCAGGCATTTTTCCCTGTTCACCTGGGTGTTAGTCGACTGGTGTGGGTTGCATCCTGAGAGAGAAGATTAAGGACCCCAATGGAAATAAGTTAGACAGTCTTCGATGACACTGACTTTTTTGGTTTATCCTGGGTGGCAAATCCTCTGGGGTTAATTGTTTCTTGGTATTCTCAATAAGCCACACCAACAACAGTGCTACAGCAGCAGCAGACGATGCTACAGCAGCAGCAGACAATGCTACAGCAGCAGCAGCAGCTGACAGTGCTACAGCAGCAGCAGACGATGCTACAACAGCAGCAGACGATGCTACAGCAGCAGCAGACGATGCTACAGCAGCAGCAGCAGCAGCTGACAGTGCAGCAGCAGCAGCTGTACCACCAATAGTAGCGATGGTTGATTGGGGTTTATTATACAACCTGGCCAGCTCGGAGACACGCACTCCACTTTCATACTTATCAATGATCTTTTTCTTCATCTCTATAGTAATTCTCACCCTTATTGCTGTAGGGTTGGCACTAGAAGCTTTCTTGGGGCCCATGGTCACTTATTTTCCAGATAAAATCACCAAAAACACTGTAATAATACGAAATGTTACGATTGTATGCCTGGATGCTACCGCGGAGGCTGGCTGGTAAACAATGCCACCGGCGGAACATGTGAGGCTGGCTAAGGCGCACATTGGACGCGTCTCGGACGAACAGCGGTGAGCGGGTTTTTAAGTGGTATGCGAGGCAAAATTTTTGCGATTAAAGCAAGCGGTATGCGGATTAATCGTTATGTGATGCCAACGGTATGCGGGGGTCCACTGTAGTCCCGTTATTTCGTCTAAACATTGGCTCGCAAATGGTCCGTTAACTCGCTAATCGTCTTTCATCCTGGACGCGTACTCACAGCTCTGAGCCGTGTCATCTTCCCTTCCCAGCCAGTGTGCTATTGTTTACCAGTGAGCGACAGTCCCCTCACGTGTTCATACAAAATATTTCATAATCCATTCATTTTAGTGCTTGCAAGTGCTAAATAAGCTACCATGGCTCCAAAGAAAGCTCCTAGTGCCAAGCCTTTGGTAAAGAACGTGAGAAACACGATTGAATTTAAGAAAAACATCATTGAACAATATGAAAGTGGCCAGGATGTATAACAAATCCCGTACAACCATATCTTTCATCATAGCCAAAAAAAAGGAAATCAAGGAAGCTGTTGTTGCAAAGGGGGCACATATGCTGACAAAAATGAGATCACCAGTACTCGAAGAAGTTGAGAAGTTATTATTGGTGTAGATAAACGAGAAACAATTAGCAGGACATAGTCTTATGCAGTCGCTTATTTGTGAAAAGGCTAGGCAGTTGCATGATGATCTCGTAAAGAAATTGCCTGCAACGAGTACTGATACTTGTGAATTTAAGGCCAGCAAAAGGCTGGTTTGAGAGATTTAAGAACCGTACTGGCATACACAGTGTGATAAGGCATGGCGAGGCTGCCAGTTCGGACCAAAAAGCAGCTGAAAAATATGTGCAGGAATTCAAGGAGTACATAGAGGCTGAAGGACTGAAACCTGACCAAGTGTTCAGTTGTGGTGAAACAGGCCTCTTTTGGAAGAAAATGCCAAAGAGGACCTACATTACTCAGTAAGAAAAGGCACTGCCAGGACACAAGCCTTTGAAAGACAGGCTGATGCTCATGTTCTGTGCTAATGCTAGTGGGGATTTCAAAGTGAAGCCGTTACTAGTGTACCATTCTGAAAATTCCAGTGTTCAAGAAAAACAATGTTATGAAGAGTAAATTGTGTGTGTTTTGGAGTTCTAATAATAAGGTATGGGTCACGAGGGACATTTTCGTCGAGTGGTTCAATTAAGTGTTTGGGCCTAGTGTGAAGAATTACCTCCTGGAAAAGAAATTGGATCTCGAGTGCCTCCTAGTAATGGACAATGCACCTGCTCATCCTCCAAACTTGGATGACCTAATTCTGAAGGAGTTTGGGTTCATCACAGTAAAGTTCTTGCCCCCGAATACTACTCCTCTCCTCCAGCCCATGGACCAGCAGGTCATTTCAAACTTTAAAAAAACTACACCAAAGCAATGTTTGAAAGGTGCTTTAATGTGACCTCAGACACTCACTTGACCCTAAGAGATTTTTGGAAAGAACACTTCAGCATCCTCCATTGCATAAGCCTTATAGGTAAGGCTTGGGAGGGAGTGACTACCAGGACTTTGAACTCTGCTTGGAGAAAATTGTGGCCAGATTGTGTCCACAAGAGGGATTTTGAAGGGTTTGAGGCAGCTCCTGATGAGCCTGTCAGTTGTGAACTCTATTGTCGCACTGGGGAGTTCCATGGGGTTGGATGTGAGTTTGGAGGATGTGGAAGAGTTGGTGGAGGACCACAACGAAGAGCTCACCACTGAGGAGCTGCAAGAGCTTCAGCAGGAGGAGCAACAGATCGCAGCTCAGAATCTTGCTGCTGAGGAGGAGGAAGAGAGATGGAAGAAGGTGCCTTCTTCAGAAATTAAGGAGATTTTTGAAATGTGGGGTAGGATGGAAAGATTTATGGAGAAACATCACCCTGAGAAGGATGTTGCAAGCCATATCGGCAACTTGTACAGTGACAGAGTCTTAGCCCATTTTAGGGAAGTTTTAAAGAGATGCCAGAAACAGAGCTCTCTGGACAGTTTTTTGCGAGACAGGACTCCAGTGACTCTCAAGGTCCTAGTGGCATTAAGAAACAGAGAAGAGAAGTAACCCCAGAAAAGCACTTGGTACCTGAGGTGTTGATGGAAGGGGATTCCCCTTCCAAACAGTAATTCAATGTCTCTCCTCCTCCAGTCTTCCATACGCTAAGAAGAACCGCCAATAAAGGTAAGTGTTATGCTGTTAATGTTTCATTCATCATGTGCCATTGTATTGTTTATGTACTTCATCTATTTTTCATGTAAAAAAAAATTTTTGTTTTAATACTTCTGGGTGTCAGGAATGGATTAATTGTATTTACATTATTTCTTATGGGGAAAATAGATTCGAAAATCGTCTATTTCGATAATAGTTCCACTTACAGGAACGGATTATGGACGATAATTGAGGGACCACTGTATACGTTTTTACCACTAGTGCCCCAAACATGTATATACGTTTTATTTTTCCTGCCTTCAAATTTGGGACAATTGGCCTGAGATGCCTTGTCAGCATAGAATGGGTTCTAACACTCAGTGTGCATGGTATTAAAAAATTCTGGGACCACTTAGTACCTTGTGGGAGCACCAGTTCAAGTGAATGCCAGCTAGAGCAAACAGCGCAGCAGACACCTGGGATTCATTGATATGTAGTATTAACACTCCCATTGTGTACCTGTCTCACAGGTACACATAAATATATACATAGTGTAAATTACCTAAGATAACCCAAAAAATCCAGGCAAAGTGCCATACTCTGCTTGAAAATGTGAGTAAACATGATGACGATGCAGTCTTGTGGCTCTCTCTGAGACAGAGAGCTAGACGGATAGACAGATAGACAGGGAGCTTGATAGACGGATAAATAGACAGACATGTTTGTGTGCCAGCAAAAACAAAGCAGGCCCTAATCTTTTCTTATCAAGTCTTGTCACTGCACCCTTGCGAATGCTCATCAAACGTCAGCTCTTATCAAATGTTATCTCATTATCTCATCACGTCACTGTCAGGGGTGGACTTTGTTTTTCATGCTTCAAAGGAACTTATTATTTTATTATTATTACGTAATCATCATCATCTCCCCTCCCCCTCCCCCCTCCCCCCTCCCCCTCCCCTCCTCCTCCCCCTCCCCTCCCCTCCTCCTCCCCCTCCCCCTCCCCTCCTCCTCCCCCTCCCCCCTCCTCCTCCCCCTCCCCCTCCCCTCCTCCTCCCCCTCCCCCTCCCCTCCTCCTCCCCCTCCCCTCCTCCCCCCTCCCCCCTCCCCTCCCCCTCCCCTCCCCTCCCCCTCCCCTCCCCTCCCCTCCCCCCCTCCCCTCCCCCCCCCTCCCCCCCCTCCCCTTCCCCCTCCCCTCCCCCTCCCCTCCTTCCCCTCCCCTTCCCCTCCCCTTCCCCTCCCCTTCCCCCTCCCCCTCCCCTCCCCTTCCCCCTCCCCCTCCCCTCCCCTCCTTCCCCTCCCCCCTCCCCTCCCCCTCCCCTCCCCTCCCCCCTCCCTCCCCTTCCTCCTCCCCTTCCTCCTCCCCTCCCTCCCTCCCCTCCCTCCCTCCCCTCCCTCCCCTCCCTTCCCTCCCCTCCCTTCCCTCCCCTCCCTCCCCTCCCCTCCCCTCCCCTCCCACCCCCTCCCTTCCCTCCCCCTCCCTCCCCTCCCTTCCCTCCCTCCCTCCCCTCCCTTTCCTCCCTCCCTTCCCTCCCCTCCCTCCCCTCCCTTCCCTCCCCTCCCTCCCCTCCCTTCCCTCCCCTCCCTTCCCTCCCCTCCCTCCCTCCCCCCCTCCCTTCCCTCCCCTCCCTCCCTCCCCTCCCTCCCTCCCCTCCCTCCCCTCCCTCCCTTCTCTCCCCTCCCCTTCCTCCCCTCCCCTCTCTCCCCTCACCTCTCTCCCTTCTCTCCCCTCCCTCCCTTCTTTCCCCTCCCCTCCCCTCTCTCCCTCTCTCCCTCCCTCCCTCTACTTCCACATATCCAAAACATGGCTAGAACCTGTAAATTGTATATATTCCAAGACAATAGTAAATGGCCAAGGCAGGTGTAAATGTCCACCTGTCAATGTGTTTGTGACAATTTGAGTGCAATTTCAGTACCTAACACTTGCGTCAGAACAAAGATTGGTTATGAAATGACAAGAACTAACATAAATTGTAATTTTTTTTTTTTACAAGTTGGCTGTCTCCCACCAAGGAAGGGTGACCCAAAAAGAAAATCCCCACCCCCCAAAAAAATACTTTCATCATCATTCAACACTTTCACCTCACTCACACATAATCTCTGTTTTTGCAGAAGTGCTCAGAACACAACAGTTTAGAAGCATATACATATAAAGATACACAACATACCTCTCCAAACTGCCAATATCCTGAACTCCTCCTTTCGAGTGCAGGCATTGTACTTCCCATTTCCAGGAAAATGGAAAAAAGATATATCGACAACGCTTCTGCAAGGGGCAGCACTCCATGTTGCTGCCAGGTGATCGCCAAGTGCCAGCTTTGCGGCCTCATATCTTGGTAGGTACTGACCCTAATTTTTTTTTTTTATCCTATGACACTTTGAAAAATATGCTCTTTTTTCAATAAAAAATTATTTTTCAAAATATTCAGGGCACTGGGGTAATGAACATATATATACGTTTTGACTGTTTATGGGTTAACCCCTAAATGATCCAAACGTATATATACATTCTCTTGCCCAACGCCCCAAAAATTTTGAAAAAAAAAAAAAGAAAAAAAGAGCACATTTTTCTAAGTGTTTTAAAATAATTTTTTTTTTTAGGGTCACTACTTACCGAGATATGAGGTCGCGAAGTTGGCACTTGGCGATCACCTGATGGCAACATGGAAAGCTGCCGTTTGCAGTAATTCTACATATTTACCGTTTTCTTCCATTTTTTTTTAATTTTCTTGGTTTTCATGATATGATAATTATGTTTTATAGTAAATTTTTGATTTCAACGCCAACTGTTGTTTATATACCAATATTATATACAAAATTATCATATTGTCATAAACACACATTTGTACACTGACAGGTGATTTTGCACACCAGGCTGAATCACATTCTATTATCTACAACTATATACAAGTGTTTACATGTCCCACTTATGTTTCTAGAATTTCACGATTGGATGATACTCCATGAAGCATCGATTCATACAGAGTGCCACCCCACACTGATGTCAAATGAATCGTGTGTCCTTCCGCTGTTGGGGTCGTTTTGTGGTGGTAGCACACACAACACACTTTTTTGGGGGGAATTCTTCTTTTTTGGGGTAGGTGGTATTGGTACCATATAGTGACAGTTAGGGGTGATTCGGTCTGGCACTTCCCCCACTGGCTGTGGTTGTGGGAGGATAAGTCATTGTTGAGGGGCAGGTACAGGTGTGGTACCATACTTTCTTACTATCTGTTTGACAAAATTGAGGGAAAATTCTGCAAAATGTTGTCATTTTCCAGTCTTTATTTCGTACATATTGAATGCATTGAGCACTGCAATGTCTACAAGGCTAACGCGACGGTCTGGAGTTTTGAGACTCTGACCGTGGGTTCAAATCCTGCCCGTGGTATGGTTTGTTTGCAATTGTGTCATTACGATTTCGTGAGTCATGTTAATGGCTTTGAGGGGACTTGAGCTAGAGTTCGTCACACCCACGCTAGCTGGAAATTTGTCTGTAAAAACTTGCATTTGTGGTCACAGTGGTGCCTGTGCTAACTTTCCTATGGTGTAGAAATATACCTAGTTGGACGAATCTTATTGTGGCTAGCTGGTCCAGTGGCTTATGCGACGGTCTGGAGTTTTGAGACTCTCTGACCGCGGGTTCAAATCCCGCCCGTGGTGTGGCTTGTTTACAATCGTGTCATTACGATTTCGTGAGTCATGTTAACGGCTTTGAGGGGACTTGAGCTAGAGTTCGTCATGGCCACGCTAGCTGGAGATTCGTCTGTAAAAACGTGAAAAATTAGTTTTGTGTACCACTTGCAACTCCTACGTACACAATCAACGAACCCTATCATCATGTCACACTTGTCAACTAGTTGCATATTGTACGTATAGTCCACGACAGCAGCTGGCTTTACAATGTGTTCATTGGTCTCCCTGTTCACTTTGTTTGTACCATCTCGTTTCTGTGGACGGTTGACAGCAGTGTCACATTCTGTTTGTCATGCCACATCAGTGCCATGATGTTATTAGCATGAAACATTTGCACTGCACCTTCAACACTGCCTCCACTGAACCTTGGCATACGTTTTCTATTCCTTCTCACTGTTCCACATTCATTAGTATTGTTCACACATAGGAAATCAGCGAGCATAGGTCTTGTGTACCAGTTGTCTGTGTATATTGTATAGCCCTTGCCAAGGTATGGTTCCATCATCCTGCAAACAACATCACTGGAAATGCCCAACATTCGTCTGTCATCATTGAGTGTGTTTCTCCCGGTGTATATAATATCCAACACAAGACCACTTTCACAGTCACACATAACAAAAAGTTTTATACCAAAGCGATTACGTTTGCTTGGTATATATTGCTTGAATGACAAGCGTCCCTTGATTTCCCGGATTTTGTATAGAAGGTCATTTCTGTTTGGCGTATTTCTGTCTGAGAAGTGCAACATTCATAGCAACAGAATGAATCTGTTGCAGGGAAGGAGGTCATGGAAGACTGGAGTACTGGTGAAGTGGTCTGTGGACCAGTAATTACATTTTTTTTTTTTATTATTAACACACTGGCCGATTCCCATCAAGGCAGGGTGGCCCAAAAAAGAAAAACTTTCACCATCATTCACTGCATCACTGTCTTGCCAGAAGGGTGCTTTACACTACAGTTTTTAAACTGCAACATTAACACCCCTCCTTCAGAGTGCAGGCACTGTACTTCCCATCTTCAGGACTCAAGTCCGGCCTGCCGGTTTCCCTGAATCCCTTCATAAATGTTACTTTGCTTACACTCCAACAGCACGTCAAGTATTAAAAACCATTTGTCTCCATTACATATATTGTTCTTATAGGTACGTGGCATAAGCATGACAGTGGCAAGGAATAAGTACATTTCAGCCACTGTTGTGTCTTTCCACCTGTGCAACCCTGACAGCTCTCCAACCTCTGCTGTGTTGTCCATGACATTTTGGTAATACTAATTGTTTGTCTGGGTCACTATCAAATTCATTATAGGCTCGCCAAAGTACAACTGGAAATAGTCTAACTCTGTAGACTCATTTGTTAGGGGACATTCTGGAAATATGATCACACATGAAGTATAATATGATCCTTTATTGACAACGTTTCGCCCACACACTGGGCTTTTTCAAGACGCAAACAGATCTACCTAGGTGGAAGGTACAAGCGTATTTATAGTCAGATTGAGAATACACAAATAACCCGCACATAAAAGAGAGAAGCTTACAACGACGTTTCGGTCCGACTTGGACCATTTACAAAGTCAAGATTACATGATGCAGGGTGGACCTGTGGCATGGGGCAAAGGGGAGCAGGAGGGACAGGAGTGGAGGCAGCACATGGCTGAGGGGATGCATAAGTCATTCCAATTTGTTTTTCTCTCCATTTATTGCTAAAACCTGCTCACTTTTAGCCCTACCCGTGGTTTCAACAAATAAAGGAAATGTTTCTCGTTGTGTAAAGCACAAACATCATACATTGTCCATAACAGATAAGGTTGAACTTCTGAAAAAACTTGACAGCAGTGTGTCTGTGAGAAACTTGTGCGAGTTATACAGCATTGGCTCTGCAACAGTTTATGACATAAAGAAACTGAAAAAATATACTTAGTTTCTTTGCTAACAGTGATTCAAAGAAACATGTGTGTAAAAGGAAAACAATGAAGGAAGGAAAAAGTTCAGAATTAGATCAGTTTCTGATGAAGTGGGTTAGACTACGTGTAAGTGAAGGTGTTGAGTTCTCTGGAGCTCTGGTGAAGGAACAAGCCAGTTATAAATTTCAGCTCTTCACTTTGGAAGTGGCAGTGATGAACTTTCTTGTATAAGTCAAATTGGTTAACTTTATTAAGTGTATTCTAACCTAGCCACTCTGTAATCCGGCACCCTACAGGTCCTAGTGATGCAGAATTGGTGATGGCCGACTTGTACTCAGTTTTAGGCCTATACTGATTCCATGAAAAACAGTTGGTACCAATACTTCGGCACTTCCTTACAAATAAAAAAAGATATGCATTGGAGAAATCATCTGCTATTACACCTCACTTGCTCTTCTCTCCTCTATATAAACTCTGTTACCTGGGTATTATTCACTGAGGAATACCCATATTTTGTTGACATCACCATACCATTTATCAGTTGTTCACTGACTTCAACAAGTTTGTATATCAAGCAATTTCTTTCTTTTTTATCACACTAGTCATCTCCCACTGAGGCAGAGTACCCAAAAAAGAAAAAAATATTCTTTTTCTTTTTATTATTTTTTATTATCACACTGGCCAATTCCCACCAAGGCAGGGTGGCCCGAAAAAGAAAAACTTTCACCATCATTCACTCCATCACTGTCTTGCCAGAAGGGTGCTTTACACTACAGTTTTTAAACTGCAACATTAACACCCCTCCTTCAGAGTGCAGGCACTGTATATTTAGTAATTTATATAGAAGGGATTACTAGCTTCTTGATCCCGGCATTTTAGTTGCCTCTTTTGATACGCATGGCTTATGGAGGAAGGATTATTCTTCACTTCCCCATGGAGATCAAGCAAAATGTTGTTATAAATATAGTTTCCATATCGATTTAAAGTGTCTCATTTTAAACTAATTCTGTTGATCTATAAAAAGATTTTTATAGTGTTATTTGCAAACTTTCAATAAATTTGCATTGTTCTTGTTTTCTTTCTCTTGCTGAAATTTATTAAATTTTGCTTCTGTGTGACTTAGAGTATTACTGTATTTGCTTCTCTCCAGAAAACCGTGAAAATGCAGTTCTCCGCGTTCCAACCAGTATAGTGGTGGAGGTAGTGCCAGCAAGCATGCATGCTTGGTGCCGGGTACAAGGTCTGGCACACAACCCTCGTGTCAGGGTCACCTCACCACTCCAGCGACCTGTGGCAGTCTTGATCTCTCACTTGCAAGAAAAATGGCGCAGCTCCAATTTGAAGCTCGTATCCTTTGTATTTATATTTGTAGATAAGCAACAATCACATTTTATCTACATTATTTTGTTAATTAACATTGCTTCACTATCCCATTTAACAAGCCATAAAATTTCTAAATTTTTAATAATAGATTGTAGTGTTAACTATGCTTCTCAGCCTGAGCCTAGGGCCATCTCCACCTCTCATGGGAACAGTTATATTTATGTTGGCCCAAAAGGAAAAACGAAAGTTCCTCCTTTTACATTTAGTAATATATACAGGAGAAGATGTTACTAGCCCCTTGCTCCCGGCATTTTAGTCACCTCTTACAACACGCATGGCTTATGGAGGAAGAATTCTGTTCCACTTCCCCGTGGAGATAAGAGGAAATAAACAAGAAGAAGAACTATAAAGAAAATAGTAGAAGAAAACCCAGAGGGGTGTGTATATATATGCTTGTATTTGTATGTGTATTGTGACCTAAGTGTAGGTAGAAATAACAGGACGTACCTGAAATCTTGCATGTTTATGAGACAGAAAAAAAGACACCAGCAATCCTCCCATCATGTAAAACAATTACAGGTTTCCGTTTTACACTCACTTGGCAGGACGGTAGTACCTCCCTGGGCGGTTGCTGTCTACCAACCTACTACCTAGAAGTAATTATATTTCTTTATAATAATTGTATGTAAATGACCCAGTCAGTGTAGTAGTTATGTTGTTCACTGTACACAACATCTAAATTGGTCTATAATTTGTGTCTTTTTAAATTACTTTTATAACACCAAAGCCTCCATAAAATGGACTTTGATATAACAGACATAATCCATTACATAACTTGTACTTTTAACCACTTTGTTTTCCATGTATATTACAGTATATTTGTAAATTGTATACAGAACTATACTAATATACAGTAGAGCACTTTAGTGCTTTTTCTGCAATATTCAAGAATCAGTCAGTCAGCAGGTAGTGGGTATGCAAGAGTCAGTCAGCAGGTAGTGGGTATGCAAGAGTCAGTCAGCAGGTAGTGGGTATGCAAGAGTCAGTCAGCAGGTAGTGGGTATGCAAGAGTCAGTCAGTAGGTAGTGGGTATGCAAGAGTCAGTCAGCAGGTAGTGGGTATGCAAGAGTCAGTCAGCAGGTAGTGGGTATGCAAGAGTCAGTCAGCAGGTAGTGGGTATACAAGAGTCAGTCAGCAGGTAGTGGGTATGCAAGAGTCAGTCAGCAGGTAGTGGGTATGCAAGAGTCAGTCAGTCAGCAGGTAGTAGGCTTCTGTTTCACGCTTGGCAGGATGGTAGTACCTCCCTGGGCGGTTGCTGTCTACCAACCTACTACCTAGAGTTTCTACTGTCATTTCCACTAATTCTATGAGGGCAATTTTGAAAAAAAATACTGAAGTTAAGTGGCAGGTACTCTCCAGACCTGGATCCTGCTCTCATTGTTTCTAACATCAGTTTTATGGACCATGTCCTGGTTGCCACAGAAATTGTACATCAGCATGTCCATATTCTTAAAGGTCTCCATCTATTCCCCTTGTTTCTTTCTTCCAAAACTGCCAGATACTCAGCATCTTTGGATGTTTCTTGCATTGAAAAATCTTATAATGTGCCTTTCACACTTTATGAACTTGGAGACACTTTCCACTTGCCGACCATCTGTGGCTGTGCCTGATGACATCCATTTCTGTGTGCTTCAACATTTGCATCCTATGGTGCTTGTTGTCTTTTTGCATCTCTTCAATCTTGTTTTGTCTTAAGAGATTCTTCTTCTTCATTGGAAAACCACCATTGTTCTACCTTTACATAAGCCAGGCATTTCAGGCCAGGATGCCTCTCCCTATATACCCATTACTCTTGCTAGTGTAATTAAGTTGTTAGAATGCCTGGTAAAGAAACATTTGGTGTGATATTTGGAAACGTAATTATTTCTTTCCTTATTAATTTGGCTTTCATAGTGGCAATCTACTAGTGACCCTTTACTTCGTTTAGATGTCCATGTTCGTAATGCCTTTGCTAGTGAACACTTGGCTATTGCGGTCTTTATTGATCTTGAAAAGGGTATGACACCATTTGGCATTATAACATTTTGGTCCAGGCTCATTCCTTGGGCCTTTAGGACAATCCGCTGCTTTTCCTAAGAATTTTACGTTGAAGAGAGACTTCTCTGTCTGGGTTAATTATACATTTTCCCCTAACTTTGCCCAGGCTGACAGTATCCCTCAGTGTTGTGCCTTTTTTTTTCTGCTTGCTATAATGACCTTGCTTCTTCCAGCCAATATTTGGTCATCACTTTGTCAATGATTTTCTTATAGGTTGTGCAGGTGCTGGCTGTCACCTAGTAGCAGCCCCTCACCAGAATCTTATTGACTGTATTTCCCACTGGGCCACCTCACATAGGTTTAAATTTTCTGTTACTTAAGTGCGTCAGATTTTTACAAGGTGCCCTGTTGTTCTTATTACCACATACTTGTATGGTTCCTGTATCTCTGAATGTGATATGGTCAAATTTCTCTGCTTTCTGCATGATTACTGCATGTCTTGGAAATCTCACATAACCTCCCTGAAAGAAGCTTGCCATAGCCAACAGATCCTTCTTAAAACCTTTGATTATCTTTCTTGTGAGGCTGATACAGACCTTTCTTTGCCTTCACTCCTCTCTAATCTTATGTAAATCGGACTACAGTGACCAGCTCTTTTCTGCAGCCTCCCACAGTTTTTTTTCTAAATTTTATTTCATTCATCATCGAGGGTTACATTTGAGTCTAGGTGCTATTTGTTCCTCTCCAGTTAAGAGCCTATATTCAGAAGCGAATGTTTCATCTTTGCAAGAGTGATGTGATGCCCATTGTCTCATATTTTGTCTGCTCTCACAATCTTTATGATCTTTCAACATATACATGTTTGTAGAACTTCTCTGTTCGAATGTCATCCCTATTTGCTACACTCTTTTTCTCATTGTGTTCACTCTGTATTGGCTTTCCTTAATTTACCTCCTCTGTATGTCTCAAGTACGTATCTTGGGAAGTCCTGATGATCATGTTTGTTCTTCCTTTCTCCCATGTACAAATGCTTAATTGCCTGACTCTTAACCATTTCCATTCTCATTTTCATGCCATTGCAATGTACACTGTTGGTTCTGAGTTCTCTGAAGGTATCGGGTATACAGAAGTTTTTCCAAACAATTATTGGTCGTTTACTAGACTCGGCAAGTATATTCATAGCTGGATTGTGTGTAATTCCTGTGGCCATTGTACATGTTACATCACTTCCTTCGTCATCACCTGTAGTAGTTTCAGATGCATTAAAGGCTATCACGAAATTTGGTTTCCCTCATCCCACTGTCCTATGAATGCATCTGGTTCCATTTCTAGTAAACACAAAGATGTCACTTTATGCTGGGTCCCTGGACGTGTTGATGTTCAGAATAATGGCTAGGCAGACTCTGCTGCTCAGTCACAGGTTCAGGACCTAATTTCAAACAAGGGTATTCCTTTCTTGGATTATTTTGCAGTAATCTCCAGACAGCTTTGCAGCCATTGGCAACAGTGATAGTGTGAGTTAATCCATAATAAATTGCATTCTCTCAAATCGTGTATGGGTTCTGGCCATCTTGTCATATTTGGTAGCCTACACTCTCTGCTTATGTATTGGACACACATCTCACTGGTATCTTATGGAAAATGCTTGCCACAGCTCTGTGAGGATTGCTAAGTTTCATTGTCAGTTCACCATCTCTTAATAGATTGTCCTGTCTATCAGCAAGAACACAAAATTTACTTCTGCCCTAATGCACCTTACCTGACCTCCTCCCACCTTTACTGCAGACTTCCTCTGACTTTTTAACAGAAACTAACTTATTTCACCAGTTTGGATTATATTTTACCTTTAGCACTCTCCACTACCCCTGATAAACCTACCTCTTGCACACACTTACCCCACAGTAGTCTCTGACTTCTACATATTCCTTCTTTAGCACATCCTACCCTCCAATGCTATATGACCCTTTTGGGTTTAGTACTTAGTTTAATTATATTATGATTGTTTGTACTGTGAGGTCTGTGTTGTGGAAACTTTTGCTGTACACAAATGGTTCATTTCATAGAGTTAATGGACGTTATTATCTGCAAAAGGCTTTTACTCCTGTTTTAATTTTCCAATAATCATGTCTGATCCTTTAATTACTAGTTGTCATTATTTCTTTCTATTGATTATGTATATATTTATTACTACTTTTTTCATTTAAGAAAATTTTTAATTTCCTTAACTAAATCCTAGTGTGAGACACTGTCCTCCCGAGTAACTTTTCCTCTGAAGCTCCAGACAGTGACAGAGCCGGTTCTTCGCCTGACACCTGCCACAGGATATGTTGTTAAGCCCATAAATGTGCAGGTAATGAATCACTTACATTGTGCATCCATTTGCAGCAGTGAGGCAGGTGGATGTAAGGCTTTGTTTAAAGACAGCACACATGAATGTAGGAATTTTGATTTTGCGAGTCAAATTGGGTAAAAGAAATTTCTAAATATCTTAGTTAAACTGTTTATTTAGTTCATGAAAAATACAAATTGGATGAGGAATGGGAAAGAAAATTCAATTTTTTTCAGACAAGAACTAAGGGATTGTGCAATAAGGCAAGGGAAGAGGTTGTAGAGCAGGTTAAAAATGAGTTTTAAGCTGAACAAAGGCCTTTATAACTAGAGGAGGAAGTGAAAAAGCTGAAAGAAGCCATTGAAAAAATATGAGCTGCCAGATAGAGCAGTAGCAATGAAGGAAGGAGGAGCAGAGAAATCTAGAATGAATAAAGGAAAACCACTAGCAGAGATACTCTTACAAGATATGGAGACAAAGGTGATAAAGAAAACAGGAAGGAGAAACAGTGAAGAGAGACAAAGCAGTCTGCAAGAAAAGGCAGTGGGAGGAAGAAAGAGAGAGAGGTTGCTAATTATCTATGGCTCCAGGAGGCCGAAGGGGAAACTGGAAGCAGGAGCTAAGAGAAAAAAGGTACAATACACAAATAACCCACACTTAGGATGAATGTGTGTAAAGGTAGAAAGTTGAAAGTGAACATAGAAAAGAGTAAGGTGATGAGGGTATCAAATGATTTAGATAAAGAAAAATTGGATATCAAATTGGGGAGGAGGAGTATGGAAGAAGTGAATGTTTTCAGATATGTACTTGGGAGTTGACGTGTCGGCGGATGGATTTATGAAGGATGAGGTTAATCATAGAATTGATGAGGGAAAAAAGGTGAGTGGTGCGTTGAGGTATATGTGGAGTCAAAAAACGTTATCTATGGAGACAAAGAAGGGAATGTATGAAAGTATAGTAGTACCAACACTCTTATATGGATGTGAAGCTTGGGTGGTAAATGCAGCAGCGAGGAGGCGGTTGGAGGCAGTGGAGATGTCCTGTCTAAGGGCAATGTGCGGTGTAAATATTATGCAGAAAATTCGGAGTGTGGAAATTAGAAGGTGTGTAGTTAATAAAAGCATTAGTCAGAGGGCAGAAGAGGGGTTGTTGAGGTGGTTTGGTCATTTAGAGAGAATGGATCAAAGTAGAATGACATGGAAAGCATATAAATCTATAGGGGAAGGAAGGAGGGGTAGGGGTCGTCCTCGAAAGGGTTGGAAAGAGGGGGTAAAGGAGGTTTTGTGGGCGAGGGGCTTGGACTTCCAGCAAGCGTGCATGAGCGTGTTAGATAGGAGTGAATGGAGACGAATGATACTTGGGACCTGACGATCTGTTGGAGTGTGAGCAGGGTAATATTTAGTGAAGGGATTCAGGGAAACCGGTTATTTTCATATAGTCGGACTTGAGTCCTGGAAATGGGAAGTACAATGCCTGCACTTTAAAGGAGGGGTTTGGGATATTGGCAGTTTGGAGGGATATGTTGTGTATCTTTATACGTATATGCTTCTAAACTGTTGTATTCTGAGCACCTCTGCAAAAACAGTGATAATGTGTGAGTGTGGTGAAAGTGTTGAATGATGAAAGTATTTTCTTTTTGGGGATTTTCTTTCTTTTTTGGGTCACCCTACCTCGGTGGGAGACGGCCGACTTGTTGAAAAAAAAAAAAAAATGGTACCTTTCCCTCTTTCAAACATTTATTGAACAAAGTATTCACCATTCCAACACTATGTCCCCTCCTGCTTTCAACATTTTTGTCATGATCCCATCAGTTCATGCTGCTTTACCCCCTTTCATTCTACCTAATACCTCTCACACCTCCCTCACACTCAACCCCAACTCCTCTTCACTCCTGAAGGATGATGTTATACCTCCGTGGCTAATGCATGAAATTACTACCTCCCTCTCTTCATCAACATTTAATATTTCCTCAAAATATTCCTGCCATCTTTCCAGTACCTCCAACTCCCCATCTACTAATTCCCCTATTCCATTTTTAACTGTCAAATCCATTCATTCCTTAAGCTTTCTTAACCTTTTTGTCTCACTCCAAAAAATTTTCTTATTTTCAGCAAAATTTGTTGACAGTGGCTCACCTACCCTATCATTTGCTCTCCTTTTGCACTCTCTCACTACTCTCTTCACCTCTCTTTTACTCTCTGTATACTCCACCCTTCTTATATCACTTCTGCTCTGTAAAAATCTCTCATATGTGACCTTTTTCTGTTTTATCACACACTTTACCTCATCATTCTACCAATCATTTCTCTTTCTGCCAGCATTCACCCTCCTATAACAATAGACTTCTGCTCCACATACTAACATTGCCTTTTTAAAACTATCCCACCCCTTTTCAACCCCCCATACTACTTATAACTCTCATTAGCCCATCTTTCTCCCATTAGTTGCTTATATCTCACCCTAACTGTATTAGGTTGGTAGATAACAGTCACCCAGGGAAGTACTGCCGTCCTGCCAGATGACTGTGAAACAGAAACCTGTAACTGTTTTGCATGATGGTAGGATTGCTAGTGTCTTTTTCTGTCTCAGAAACATGCTAGATAACAGGGATATCTTGCTACTCCTACTTAGACTTTGGTCACACTTCACAGATACGCACATGCATATAGATATATACATACATCTAGGTTTTTCTCCTTTTTCTAAATAGCTTTTGTTCTTCTTTATTTCTTCTATTGTCCATGGGGAAGTGGAAAAGAATCTTTCCTCCGTAAGCCATGCATGTCGTATGAGGCGACTAAAATGCCAGGAGCGATGGGCTAGTAACCCCTTCTCCTGTAGACATTTACTAAAAAAGAGAAGAAGAAAAACTTTATAAAACTGGGATGCTTGAATGTGTGTGGATGTAGTGTGGATGACAAAAAACAGATGATTGCTGATGTTATGAATGAAAAGAAGTTGGATGTCCTGGCCCTAAGCGAAACAAAGCTGAAGGGGGTAGGGGAGTTTCGGTGGGGGGAAATAAATGAGATTAAATCTGGAGTATCTGAGAGAGTTAGAGCTATGGAAGGGGTAGCAATAATGTTGAAGGATCAGTTATGGAAGGAGAAAAGAGAATATGAATGTGTAAATTCAAGGATTATGTGGATTAAAGTAAAGGTTGGATGTGAAAAGTGGGTCATAATAAGTGTGTATGCACCTGGAGAAGAGAGGAATGTAGAGGAGAGAGAGAGATTTTGGGAGATGTTAAGTGAATGTATAGGAACCTTTGAACCAAGTGAGAGAATAATTGTGGTAAGGGACCTGAATGCTAAAGTAGGAGAAACTTTTAGAGAGGGTGTGGTAGGTAAGTTTGGGGTGCCAGGTGTAAATGATAATGGGAGCCCTTTGATTGAACTTTGTATAGAAAGGGGTTTAGTTATAGGTAATACATATTTTAAGAAAAAGAGGATAAATAAGTATACAAGATATGATGTAGGGCGAAATGACAGTAGTTTGTTGGGTTATGTATTGGTAGATAAAAGACTGTTGAGTAGACTTCAGGATGTACATGTTTATAGAGGGGCCACAGATATATCAGATCACTTTTTAGTTGTAGCTAAACTGAGAGTAAAAGGTAGATGGGATACAAGGAGAATAGAAGCATCAGGGAAGCAAGAGGTGAAGGTTTATAAACTAAAAGAGGAGGCAGTTAGGGTAAGATATAAACAGCTATTGGAGGATAGATGGGCTAATGAGAGCATAGGCAATGGGGTCGAAGAGGTATGGGGTAGGTTTAAAAATGTAGTGTTAGAGTGTTCAGCAGAAGTTTGTGGTTACAGGAAAGTGGGTGTGCGAGGGAAGAGGAGCGATTGGTGGAATGATGATGTAAAGAGAGTAGTAAGGGAGAAAAAGTTAGCATATGAAAAATTTTTGCAAAGTAGAAGTGATGCAAGGAGGGAAGAGTATATGGAGAAAAAGAGAGGGGTTAGGAGAGTGGTGAAGCAATATAAAAAGAGAGCAAATGAGAGAGTGGGTGAGATGTTATCAACAAATTTTGTTGAAAATAAGAAAAAGTTTTGGAGTGAGAGTAACAAGTTAAGGAAGCCTAGAGAAACAGGTGTAGTGTCTGATATGTGGAAGATGGCTAATGTAATTCCTATTTTTAAAGTAGGGGACAAGTCGTTACCATCAAATTACCGCCCAATAAGCCTGACCTCAACTGTAGGCAAATTACCAGAGTCAGTTATAGCTGATAATATAAGAAGCCATCTCGATAAGCACAGTTTGATTAATGATACTCAGCATGGATTCACGAGGGGCTGTTCCTGCCTAACTAATTTATTAACCTTCTTCAGGAAAGCTTTTGAGGCCATTGATCATGGTAAAGAATTTGATACTGTTTATTTAGATTTTAGTAAGGCTTTTGATAGAGTACTGCACCAGAGACTGTTAAAGAAAGTGGCAGCTCATGGCATTGGGGAAAAAGTGCTGTCATGGATCGAGTCATGGCTCACTAATAGGAAGCAGAGAGTTTTCTTAAATGGGGTTAAATCCGAGTGGGGATCTGTAACAAGTGGTGTACCACAGGGATCAGTTTTAGGCCCGTTGTTGTTTATAATATATATCAATGGCCTTGATGAGGGTATTACTAGTGATATGAGCAAATTCACCGATGACACAAAGGTAGGATAATTGATTCAAACGTAGAAGTTAGGGAACTCCAGGAGGATTTAGACAAACTCTATTCTTGATCAGAAAAGTGGCAGATGCAGTTCAGTGTAGATAAATGCAAGGTTCTGAAGCTCGGGAGTGTTCATAGCCCTAGCACTTATAAGTTAAATAATGTAGAACTTAGCCGTACAGATTGCGAAAAGGACTTGTGGGTTATGGTAAGCAGCAACCTTAAACCAAGACAGCAATGCCTAAGCATACGTAATAAGGCAAATAGATTATTGGGATTTATATCAAGAAGTGTAAGCAACAGAAGTCCAGAGGTTATACTGCAGCTTTATACATCATTAGTAAGGCCTCACCTAGATTACGCAGCTCAGTTCTCGTCTCCATATTACAGAATGGATATAAATTCGTTAGAAAACATTCAGCGAAGAATGACTAAATTAATACATAGCATTAGAAATCTTCCGTACAAAGAACGATTGAAGACTCTTGAACTACTTTCACTTGTAAGACGAAGAATGAGGGGAGACATGATCAAAGTGTACAAGTGGAAGATGGGTATTAACAAAGGAGATATAAGTAAGGTCTTGAGGATATCTCTCCAAGAGAGAACCCGCAGTAATGGATTTAAATTAGATAAGTTTAGATTTAGAAAGGATATAGGAAAGTATTGGTTTAGAAATAGGGTAGTTGATGAGTGGAACAGTCTACCTCGTTGGGTTATTGAGGCTAAAACCTTGGGTAGTTTAAAATTTAGGTTGGATAAACACATGAGAGAGAGGGGTTGGATTTGAGCAGGACTTGCATATATTAGTGGATAGAGTTATCAGACCTTATTTCTTGGGTAGCATTGAAAATTGGGTTGGGCAAATGTTTTGTTAGCAGGATGGATTGTAAAGGACCTGCCTAGTATGGGCCAACAGGCCTGCTGCAGTGTTCCTCCTTTCTTATGTTCTTATGTTCATTCATGACTGCATATTGGAATGGACAGTGAAGTCATTTGTTTACTCTTGAACATAGCCAAAGCAATCGAACATTTCTCCTACGTTGAGCTCAATTTCAAGGTACTTTTCATTGTGAAAGCAGTCAAAATCATATCTATTTCTGTAATATATCTTCCATTCTATCAGTTGAGACCACAAAAAGCAAGAATACAACCATAAAAACCTTACCAAAATACCACTTAGGGGTGGCTAATTGCTAAGAAGTGAACTCCATTATTTATGCTTAGATTTCTTTCATTTTTGGTGTACATTAAGAAGGAGGGGTGTTTATGTTGCAGTTTAAAAACTGTAGTGTAAAGCACCCTTCTGGCAAGACAGTGATGGAGTGAATGATGGTGAAAGTTTTTCTTTTTTGGGCCACCCTGCCTTGGTGGGAATCGGCCAGTGTGATAATAATAAAAAAAAATTAAGAAGCATCTTTCCATCATACATTGCCTAAGTTTCAATAAGATAGTCCAACAAACAAATGAGATACAATTTCCTAGATCAAGAACAAAAGCACCTCACCAGCATCAAGGAACCTGCCTTGAGGTCTGCTCGCTTATGGAAATTTTGCTCTCATATGGAAGCAAAAAATTGACCCATGGACTGCTCGTATTTGGAAAAGCTCGCACGTGGATGCACTCGCAAGTAGAGGTTCCACTGTATTGTATAGTTATACTGTTACTATCAATAAAGGTTATCTACCTATCATATTTATTCCAGAATAATATTAGGTACAACATAAATAATGTAGAAGCATGATAAAGAAGCCCAAAGTAATAAAAACTGACATTACATAGAGCGGTATTGAAGGGTGGAGGGCCGTTAGGGATAAAAGTAAAAAAAAAAGTGACTGTGACCGTAACAGAAAAACGTTATATGCCTGAAGGGTAACTATAGAAAATCACTCTTACCTTGTGCAAAAACTGAAAAAAGTGCAATTTTCTCGAAAAAACAAAATTCCCAGGCAATTAGCTATGTACACATTTTCTGGAATATCTTGGAAGTAAGTCATTAACCTATTTCATGTTGTATTACCATTAATAATAAACAGATTTGAAGGAATTTCCCAGCAAATGTAAAACTGAATGTTTTAATTTTGGGTGGTGACAGTTTTGAAGTGTCAGTAAGGGGTGATTCCTTGATTAGCGACGAAACCGTTTACCGACAGGGTCGTGGGCCCCTAACTCAGTCGTTAAGTGAGGAAAGACTGTACCTATACAGGACATTAGTTACTATAATTTAAAAAAAAAAAATATTTAGTAAAAGTATCTATAACAGATGAAAATTGGGTATTAGTATTGGCAAACATTTTGGTATTGTCCCATCCCTAGTTTTCACATTACATCAGTATATGAGGATTACTCTTCGCATTTCACTGTAGAAATCATCTAACCTATATCTTGTTTACCATATATGTAATTTAATGTATTAATCCTTGGATCCCATCCTCCAGCCTGAGGTACTCCTGAAGAGCTCATGTGTGTCCCTGTCAAGCCATGAAGCAAGGTTGAGGCGAAGAGGAGAGAAAGTTGGACGAAGCAACAAACGAAAGGAAAATAAGCAACAACAAGAAAAGGAAGTAGAAGACAGAGAAGGTGCCACTAGAGATATAGAAGGGATGGGGGTTGACTTAATGAATGGTGATGGGGAAAGAAATGATATTGGAGGTTTAAGAGATACTGAAGAAAAATGTCATGATGTAGAAGTCATGGGAGGAGACATGGAGGACTTTGGGGAAGTATCTCAAGAAGAACATGAGTACTGTAGCGATGGTGAAGCTGGCTGCCTTAACTCTCCAGATGGTGAAGCAGATGAATTAGCAAGATTATCACCAGAGAAACATTCTGATGCAATGAATAATCCCTTTACTATGCAAGTGAAGGAAGAACCTATGGATTCAGATGCCATGGTTTCTTCAGCTGGAGAAGAGCTAGACCCTGATATACAAGTGAAAGAAGAATCTGAGGGTGAATCAGGTGATACACTGAGACAGTTGTTGGCACTGGAGACTGTTGCTAATGCAGGACAAGCAGATGATGATGCTGAGGTAGTTTGTACTGGAGAGAGCACTAGACTTACCGCACATGTTGGAGACATTCAGAGAGTTGTGAATTCTTCTGTCACTCAGGTATTTTAAAAATATTCTTATGCTTTGTTGCTCTTGCACTCAACTGTTTAAAAATTCCATTTAATCAGATAAGAGAAGTATAGCATAGTTGAACCACCCATAAGGATTGTTGAATTAGGTTGTTATGCAGATTTGCTACCAGCCTGGCTGTTATATAATTAAATGTTTAAAAAATCTGGTGAATTAAAGTTTACTACATCTGAAGTGTTAAGTTACCAAGACCATCTTACATTCATAAATACTATTGTATTTATACTTCTATTTTTATAGAACATTTGTTGGTTATTGGGAACATTGAAGAACATTATTTGCTAAGAGTATGGTTGGCCCAACAGGTTGCAACAGAGGACGACCGGGGATTAGCAGCAACTCCTGAACCTGAAGAGGAGGACAGGAACCCAAGTGCTGAAGCAGATGAGGGTACTGAACATGATATTGAGGCAAAACTACAAAAAATTCGTGATGGATTAACTCTGAACACTGTAGGAGGGATTACTATTGGTGAATTGTACTTGATGGTGAGACTTGTTGAGCTCCCTTAATAAGCTTTTATTGAAGGTAAAAGGATAGGTACTCTAAACCGAAACATAATTTTGCTTAGATAAATATTTGTGATATACTTATGACCGATTTTGAGTCTGTTCTTCATATTTTCTGATTGCCTGTTAAACCAAGCTGTTTCAGCTGGGAGACCCCTCTGACTCACATAGCCATCACAACCTGGTTGATTTGGCACTTCACAGAGATAGTGGTCTAATTTTGTCTTGCAGACTTCTGCACATGTTTTAACAGTGGCTCTGTTGTCTGCTGATAACAGGATGAATAGTCTTGAACCATGAATGTTGAAAGTGTTCTCTTATTGTGCCCATGGTGACATAGCATTTCACTGGGTTTATTTTATATTTCCTCCCATATCTCTCACTCCAGTGTGTGAATTTAGGACTAGGCCCTTAAGTATCTTCTATGTACTTGCCTGTTTGGGGTTGAGTCTTGGCTCCTGGCCCTGCCTTTCAACTTAACATTTGCCAGATTTGCTCCCTCTTGGCCTTGTGAGCCCTATCATACCTGCTCTTAAAACTGTGTATGAAACTTGCCTTCACTAGTTTATCAAGTAGACAGAAGAAATAGTTCCTAGCATTCCTGTGATATAACTTCCATCTGTGTCCCTGAATACTTGTTTCTAGCCTCTCAAACAGCCTGTGCTTGTCTACCCTACCAATTCCTCCTAAGTATTATATATTTTGTCATCGTGTCTCCCCTGGTACTTTTGTCCTCAAATGTCGTTAGACTAAAATTTGTTAGCCCCTCTTGTTAGTTCATACCCCTTATCTTTGGAATAAGCATCACTGCACACTTCTGCACTTTCTCCAGTATCTTAACATTCTTTTTCTGGTGTGAGTTCCATGAGTGTGATACGTACTCCAAGATGGGTCTAGCATAAGTTGTAAGGGGCCAGGAATGACTGTTGAAATTCCTGATGAAATGTCAGATGAACATTGGCTGCATCGGCTAATGAGAGTCCAGCATAATACTAGGCACTAAGGTCACCCCTAAATATTCTTTGTGTGAAGTCTGCAGTCTGTCCACAAATTCTATGCTCTATGTCCTGTGTTCTTGCCCCTTCCCCAGTCTTCATAACCTTCCATTTTCTGGGGTTGTTTTCAAGTAGTCATTAATCTGATCAATATTACAGTTTTTCCATATCCATTTGGAGCCTTTCCCTTTCATCATCTATTTTTATTCTTATTACTTTTACATCATCAGCAAAGAGGGATACATCTGATTCAGTCCCATATATAACATTCACATGAACCAGAAGTAGTAATAGTCCTAGTACTATTCCTTGTAGAACCCTGCTCTTACTCTTCCCCATTCTAATGTCTCTTCCATAACAGTTACTGTGTTCCCTGCCTCCTAAGCTGCTACTTGATTTACTGGAGTACATTTCCTGTTTTTCTACCTGCACCTTGAAGTTTTGCCCCAGTCGATGGGGTACAGTTTTAAATGCCTTGCTTTGAAGTCTCAATCAATGAAATATCTGACATGATAGTTTTTTTTTTCAACATGTCAGCTGTCTCTCACCTAGGCAGGGTGACCCCCAAAAAAGAAAGAAACATTTTTACCGTCATTCAACATTTTCACCCTCATTCACACACAATCGTGCAGATATGACAGTTCAGATGTCACTCCAAGTAGCAAATATCCCAAACCCCTAATCTATAGTGCAGGCATTTACTTTCTACTTCCAGGACTCAAGTCCTGAAAGTGGGGAAGTACAGGGAAACCAGGACTCAAGTCCTGGTTTCCCTGTACTTTCCCTGTACCAGGACTCAAGTCCTGCAGTCGCTAAAAGAAACAGATATAGCCCCACTTCATAAAGGTGGCAGCAAAGCATTGGCTAAGAACTAATAGTTGTAATGTCCCACATCATAAAAATCTTTGAAAGAGCACCAAAAAGCATGATTGCAAACCAGTTGAATTCCCAAAAACTGCACAATCAGGGCAACATGAGTTCAGGGCGGGTTACTCTTGCCTCTTGCAACTACAGTGGTCCCTCATTTTTTGTAATTAATCCATTCCTGGAGCCGTTACTATAAACGAAATTTACGATTTGCGAATCAATTTTCCCCATAAGAAATAATGTAAATACAATTAATCCGTTCCTGACACCCAGAAGTATTAAAACAAAAAAATTTTTTACATGAAATATACATGTAGTACATAAACAATGCAATGGGAAATGATGAATGAAACATTAACAGCATAACACTTACCTTTATTGGAGATTCTTCTCAGTGTATAGGAGACTGGAGGAGGAGAGAGAGTGGATTGTTTATAGTTTGGAAGGGGAATCCCCTTCCAGCAACACCTCAGGTACCAATTGCTTTTCTGGGGTTGCTTGTCTTCTCTGTTTCTTAATGCCACTAGGACCACCTTGAGAGTCACTGGAGTCCTGTCTCGCAAAATAACTGTGGAGAGAGCTCTGTTTCTGGCGTCTCTTTAACACTTCCCTAAAATGGCCCAAGACTTTGTCACTGTACATGTTGCCAATATGGCTTGCAACAACCTTGTTAGGGTGATGTTTCTCCATAAAGCTTTCCATCTTACCCCACATAATAAAAATCTCTTTAATTTCTGAAGAAGGCACCTTCTTTCACATCTCTTCCTCCTCCTCTGCAGCAAGATTCTGAGCTGCGATGTGTTGCTCTTCCTGCTGAAGCTCTTGCAGCTCCTCAGTGGTGAGCTCTTCGTTGTGGTCTTCCACCAATTCTTCCACATCCTCCAAACTCACTTCCAACCCCATGGAACTCCCCAGTGCCACAATTGATTTTACAACAGACATAGGCTCATCAGGGTCAGTCCCAAACCCTTCAAAATCCCTCTTGTCGAAACAATCTGGCCACAATTTTCTCCAGGCAGAGTTCAAAGTCCTGGTAGTCACTCCCTCCCAAGCTATACCTATGAGGGTTATGCAGTGGAGGATGCTGAAGTGTTCTCTCCAAAATTCCCTTAGGGTCAAGTGAGTGTCTGTGGTCACAGTCACGCACCTGTGAAACATTGCTTTTGTGTAGAGTTTTTTAAAGTTTGCAATGACCTGCTGGTCCATGGGCTGGAGGAGAGGAGTGGTATTCGGGGGCAAGAACTTTACTGTGATGAACCCAAACTCCTCGGAAATTAGGGCATCCAAGTTTGGAGGATGAGCAGGTGCATTGTCCATTACTAGCAGGCACTTGAGATCCAATTTCTTTTCCAGGAGATACTCCTTCACACTAGGGCCAAACACTTCATTGAACCACTCGACGAAAGTTATCCTCGTGACCCATGCCTTACTATTAGATTTCCAAAACGCACACAATTTACTCTTCATAACATTGTTTTTCCTGAGCACACTGGGATTTTCAGAATGCTACACTAGTAATGGCTTCACTTTGAAATCCCCACTAGCATTGGCACAGAACATTAGAGTCAGCCTGTCTTTCATAGGCTTGTGTCCTGGCATTGCCTTTTCCTCTTGTGTAATGAAGGTCCTCTTTGGCATTTTCTTCCAAAAGAGGCCTGTTTTGTCACAATTGAACACTTGTTCAGGTTTCAGTCCTTCAGCCTCTATGTACTCCTGGATTTCATGCACATATTTTTCAGCTACAGTTAGAGTAAGAGGTAGATGGGAAAAGAGGAAGGTGGCAACAACAAGTAAGAGGGAGGTGAAAGTGTATAAACTAAGGGAGGAGGAAGTTCGGGTGAGATATAAGCGACTATTGGCAGAAAGGTGGGCTAGTGCAAAGATGAGTAGTGGGGGGGTTGAAGAGGGTTGGAATAGTTTTAAAAATGCAGTATTAGAATGTGGGGCAGAAGTTTGTGGTTATAGGAGGGTGGGGGCAGGAGGAAAGAGGAGTGATTGGTGGAATGATGAAGTAAAGGGTGTGATAAAAGAGAAAAAGGTAGCTTATGAGAGGTTTTTACAAAGCAGAAGTGTTATAAGAAAAGCAGAGTATATGGAGAGTAAAAGAAAGGTAAAGAGAGTGGTGAGAGAGTGCAAAAGGAGAGCAGATGATAGAGTGGGAGAGGCACTGTCAAGAAATTTTAATGAAAATAAGAAAAAATTTTGGAGTGAGTTAAACAAGTTAAGAAAGCCTAGGGAAAATATGGATTTGTCAGTTAAAAACAGAGTAGGGGAGTTAGTAGATGGGGAGATGGAGGTATTGGGTAGATGGCGAGAATATTTTGAGGAACTTTTAAATGTTAAGGAAGAAACAGAGGCAGTAATTTCATGCACTGGTCAGGGAGGTATACCATCTTTTAGGAGTGAAGAAGAGCAGAATGTAAGTGTGGGGGAGGTACGTGAGGCATTACGTAAAATGAAAGGGGGTAAAGCAGCTGGAACTGATGGGATCATGACAGAAATGTTAAAAGCAGGGGGGATATAGTGTTGGAGTGGTTGGTACTTTTGTTTAATAAATGTATGAAAGAGGGGAAGGTACCTAGGGATTGGCGGAGAGCATGTATAGTCCCTTTATATAAAGGGAAAGGGGACAAAAGAGACTGTAAAAATTATAGAGGAATAAGCTTACTGAGTATACCAGGAAAAGTGTACGGTAGGGTTATAATTGAAAGAATTAGAGGTAAGACAGAATGTAGGATTGCGGATGAGCAAGGAGGTTTCAGAGTGGGTAGGGGATGTGTAGATCAGGTGTTTACATTGAAGCATATATGTGAACAGTATTTAGATAAAGATAGGGAAGTTTTTATTGCATTTATGGATTTAGAAAAGGCATATGATAGAGTGGATAGAGGAGCAATGTGGCAGATGTTGCAAGTATATGGAATAGGTGGTAAGTTATTAAATGCTGTAAAGAGTTTTTATGAGGATAGTGAGGCTCAGGTTAGGGTGTGTAGAAGAGAGGGAGACTACTTCCCGGTAAAAGTAGGTCTTAGACAGGGATGTGTAATGTCACCATGGTTGTTTAATATATTTATAGATGGGGTTGTAAAGGAAGTAAATGCTAGGGTGTTCGGGAGAGGGGTGGGATTAAATTTTGGGGAATCAAATTCAAAATGGGAATTGACACAGTTACTTTTTGCTGATGATACTGTGCTTATGGGAGATTCTAAAGAAAAATTGCAAAGGTTAGTGGATGAGTTTGGGAATGTGTGTAAAGGTAGAAAGTTGAAAGTGAACATAGAAAAGAGTAAGGTGATGAGGGTGTCAAATGATTTAGATAAAGAAAAATTGGATATCAAATTGGGGAGGAGGAGGAGTATGGAAGAAGTGAATGTTTTCAGACTTGGGAGTTGACGTGTCGGCAGATGGATTTATGAAGGATGAGGTTAATCATAGAATTGATGAGGGAAAAAAGGTGAGTGGTGCATTGAGGTATATGTGGAGTCAAAAAACGTTATCTATGGAGGCAAAGAAGGGAATGTATGAAAGTATAGTAGTACCAACACTTATATGGGTGTGAAGCTTGGGTGGTAAATGCAGCAGCGAGGAGACGGTTGGAGGCAGTGGAGATGTCCTGTTTAAGGGCAATGTGTGGTGTAAATATTATGCAGAAAATTCAGAGTGTGGAAATTAGGAGAAGGTGTGGAGTTAATAAAAGTATTAGTCAGAGGGCAGAAGAGGGGTTGTTGAGGTGGTTTGGTCATTTAGAGAGAATGGATCAAAGTAGAATGACATGGAAAGCATATAAATCTATAGGGGAAGGAAGGCGGGGTAGGGGTCGTCCTCGAAAGGGTTGGAGAGAGGGGGTAAAGGAGGTTTTGTGGGCAAGGGGCTTGGACTTCCAGCAAGCGTGCGTGAGCGTGTTAGATAAGAATGAATGGAGACGAATGGTACTTGGGACCTGACGATCTGTTGGAGTGTGAGCCGGGTAATATTTAGTGAAGGGATTCAAGGAAACCGGTTATTTTCATATAGTCGGACTTGAGTCCTGGAAATGGGAAGTACAATGCCTGCACTTTAAAGGAGGGGTTTGGGATATTGGCAGTTTAGAGGGATATGTTGTGTATCTTTATATGTGTATGCTTCTAGACTGTTGTATTCTGAGCACCTCTGCAAAAACAGTGATAATGTGCGAGTGTGGTGAAAGTGTTGAATGATGATGAAAGTATTTTCTTTTTGGGGATTTTCTTTCTTTTTTTGGGTCACCCTGCCTCGGTGGGAGAAGGCCGACTTGTTGAGAAAAAAAAAAAAAAAGAAATTTCAGCCGCCTTATGGTCCGAACTGGCAGCCTTACCACACTGTGTATGCCAGTACGGTTCTTAAATCTCTCAAACCAACCTTTGCTGGCCTTAAATTCACTCATATCACCACTATTTTCAGGCAATTTCTTTACCAGATCGTTGTGCAACTGCCTAGCGTTTTCACAGATAATCGAAGTCATAAGAGTATCTCCTGCTAATTGTTTCTCATTTATCCACACCAATAATAACTTTTCAACCTCTTCCAGTACTGGTGATCTCATTTTTGTCAGCATAGTTACCCCCTTTGCAACAACAGCATCCTTGATTTCCTTTTTCTTGGCCACTGTGGAATATATGGTTGTGTAGGGTTTCTTATACATCCTGGCCAGTTCGGCCACACTTGTGCCACTTTCATATTGTTCAGTGATGTTTTTCTTAAATTCATTCGTATTTCTCACCTTCTTTACCACAGGCTTGGCACTAGGAGCTTTCTTTGGAGCCATGGTAACTTATTTAGTACTTGCAAGCACTAAAATGAGTGGAATATTATGAAATATTTCGTAGGAGCACGTGAGGGGACCTTCGCTCACTGGTAAACAATGCCAGACTGGCTGCCGCCCCGGCTCACACCATGCGTATGCGTCCCGGACGAACTACTACTCTCGTCAACCTATGATTAGCGAGCCCATGTTTATATGAAAATATCTCTATGATTTCCGAAATCTATGATTCTCGAGAACTACGAAAAGCGAGGGACCACTGTAATTGTATAAATAATGTCAACCCATTCACAACTGCATATTGGAATGGACAGTTTGTTTACTCTGAAACAGCCAAGCAATGGACCATTTCTCCTAGGTTGAGCTCTATTTCAAGGCATTTTTCGTCATGAAAGCAATCAAAATCATATCTCTTTCTGTAATACATCTTCCGTTCTATCAAATGAGACCAAAAAAAAAAAAAAACGAGAATAAAACCATAATAAACATTCAAAATTACCGCTAAGGGGTGGCTAATTGCTGAGAAGTGAACTCCATTATTTATGTTTAGATTTCTTTCATTTCTGGTGTACGTTGAGAAGCATCTTTCCCTCATACATTGCCCAAGTTTCAATAAGATAGTCCAACAAACAAAGGAGATACAATTCCCGAGATCAAGAGCAAGAGCCCCTCACCACTGTCAAGGAACCTGCCTTGAGGTTTGCTCACTTGTGAAAATTTTGCTCACGTATGGAAGCAAAAAACCGACTCATCGACTGCTCGTGTTTCGAAAAACTCGCACGTGGACACGCTCGCAAGTAGAGGTTCCACTGTATTAATATGTCCGAAACACTGGCTTGTAAGACGTATATACACGACCAAAACAGTCAAAGGGTTAAATCACTTGTACTCTCTAGGCTGGAATGCTTTTGTACATTAACATCTCCATTTAAAGCAGGTGAAATTACAGATATTGAGAATATGCAGAGAACATTTACTGCAGACATAAGTTCGGGTGAGATATAAGCAACTATTGGCAGAAAGGTGGGATACTGCAAGTATGAGTAGTGGGGGGTTGAAGAGGGTTGGAATAGTTTTAAAAATGCAGTATTAGAATGTGGGGCAGAAGTTTGTGGTTATAGGAGGGTGAGGGCAGGAGGAAAGAGGAGTGATTGGTGAAATGATGAATTAAAGGGTTTGATAAAAAAGAAAAAGGTAGCTTATGAGAGGTTTTTGCAAAGCAGAAGTGTTATTCGAAGATTAGAGTATTTTATTATTACACTGGCTCATTCCCACCAAGGCAGGGTGGCCCAAAAAAGAAAAACTTTCACCATCATTTACTCCATCACTGTCTTGCCAGAAGGGTGCTTTACACTACAGTTTTTAAACTGCAACATTAAGACCCCTCCTTCAGAGTGCAGGCACTGTACTTCCCATCTCCAGGACTCAAGTCCGGCCTGCCGGTTTCCCTGAACCCCTTCATAAATGTTACTTTGCTCACACTCCAACAGCACGTCAAGTATTAAAAACCATTTGTCTCCATTCACTCCTATCAAACACGCTCACGCATGCCTGCTGGAAGTCCAAGCCCCTCGCACACAAAACCTCCTTTACCCCCTCCCTCCAACCTTTCCTAGGCCGACCCCTACCCCGCCTTCCTTCCACTACAGACTGATACACTCTTGAAGTCATTCTGTTTCGCTCCATTCTCTCTACATGTCCGAACCACCTCAACAACCCTTCCTCAGCCCTCTGGACAACAGTTTTGGTAATCCCACACCTCCTCCTAACTTCCAAACTACGAATTCTCTGCATTATATTCACACCACACATTGCCCTCAGACATGACATCTCCACTGCCTCCAGCCTTCTCCTCGCTGCAACATTCATCACCCATGCTTCACACCCATATAAGAGCGTTGGTAAAACTATACTCTCATACATTCCCCTCTTTACCTCCACAGACTCCTAAGTGCACCACTCACCCTTTTCCCCTCATTAATTCTATGATTCACCTCATCTTTCATAGACCCATCCGCTGACACGTCCACTCCCAAATATCTGAATACATTCACCTCCTCCATACTCTCTCCCTCCAATCTGATATCCAATCTTTCATCACCTAATCTTTTTGTTATCCTCAACCTTACTCTTTCCTGTATTCACTTTTAATTTTCTTCTTTTGCACACCCTACCAAATTCATCCACCAGCCTCTGCAACTTCTCTTCAGAATCTCCCAAGAGCACAGTGTCATCAGCAATGAGCAACTGTGACAACTCCCACCTTATGTGTGATTCTTTATCTTTTAACTCCACGCCTCTTGCCAAGACCCTCGCATTTACTTCTCTTACAACCCCATCTATAAATATATTAAACAACCACGGTGACATCACACATCCTTGTCCAAGGCCTACTTTTACTGGGAAATAATTTCCCTCTTTCCTACATATTCTAACTTGAGCCTCACTATCCTCGTAAAAACTATTCACTGCTTTCAGTAACCTACCTCCTACACCATACACCTGCAACATCTGCCACATTGCCCCCCTATCCACCCTGTCATATGCCTTTTCCAAATCCATAAATGCCACAAAGACCTCTTTAGCCTTATCTAAGTACTGTTCACTTATATGTTTCACTGTAAACACCTGGTCCACACACCCCCTACCTTTCTTAAAGCCTCCTTGTTCATCTGCTATCCTATTCTCCGTCTTACTCTTAATTCTTTCAATAATAACTCTACCATACACTTTACCAGGTATTCTCGACAGACTTATCCCCCTATAATTTTTGCACTCTCTTTTGTTCCCTCTGCCTTTATACAAAGGAAGTATGCATGCTCTCTGCCTTACCCTCTTCCATACATTTATTAAATAATTGCACCAACCACTCCAAAACTATAACCCCACCTGCTTTTAACATTTCTATCTTTATCCCATCAATCCCGGCTGCCTTACCCCATTTCATTTTACCTACTGCCTCACGAACTTCTCCCACACTCACAACTGGCTCTTCCTCACTCCTACAAGATGTTATTCCTCCTTGCCCTATACACGAAATCACAGCTTCCCTATCTTCATCAACATTTAACAATTCCTCAAAATATTCCTTCCATCTTCCCAATACCTCTAACTCTCCATTTAATAACACTCCTCTCCTATTTTTAACTGACAAATCCATTTGTTCTCTAGGCTTCCTTAACTTGTTAATCTCACTCCAAAACTTTTTCTTATTTTCAACAAAATTTGTTGATAACATCTCACCCACTCTCTCATTTGCTCTCTTTTTACATTGCTTCACCACTCTCTTAACCCCTCTCTTTTTCTCCATATACTCTTCCCTCCTTGCATCACTTCTACTTTGTAAAAACTTCTCATATGCTAACTTTTTCTCCCTTACTACTCTCTTTACATCATCATTCCACCAATCGCTCCTCTTCCCTCCTGCACCCACTTTCCTGTAACCACAAACTTCTGCTGAACACTCTAACACTACATTTTTAAACCTACCCCATACCTCTTCGACCCCATTGCCTATGCTCTCATTAGCCCATCTATCCTCCAATAGCTGTTTATATCTTACCCTAACTGCCTCCTCTTTTAGTTTATAAACCTTCACCTCTCTCTTCCCTGATGCTTCTATTCTCCTTGTATCCCATCTACCTTTTACTCTCAGTGTAGCTACAACTAGAAAGTGATCTGATATATCTGTGGCCCCTCTATAACATGTACATCGTGTAGTCTACTCAACAGTCTTTTATCTACCAATACATAATCCAACAAACTACTGTCATTTCGCCCTACATCATATCTTGTATACTTATTTATCCTCTTTTTCTTAAAATATGTATTACCTATAACTAAACCCCTTTCTATACAAAGTTCAATCAAAGGGCTCCCATTATCATTTACACCTGGCACCCCAAACTTACCTACCACACCCTCTCTAAAAGTTTCTCCTACTTTAGCATTCAGGTCCCCTACCACAATTACTCTCTCACTTGGTTCAAAGGCTCCTATACATTCACTTAACATCTCCCAAAATCTCTCTCTCTCCTCTGCATTCCTCTCTTCTCCAGGTGCATACACGCTTATTATGACCCACTTTTCGCATCCAACCTTTACTTTAATCCACATAATTCTTGAATTTACACATTCATATTCTCTTTTCTCCTTCCATAACTTATCCTTCAACATTACTGCTACCCCTTGATTTGCTCTAACTCTCTCAGATACTCCAGATTTAATCCCATTTATTTCCCCCCACCAAAACTCCCCTACCCCCTTCAGCTTTGTTTCACTTAGGGCCAGGACATCCAACTTCTTTTCATTCATAGCATCAGCAATCATCTGTTTCTTGTCATCCGCACTACATCCACGCACATTCAAGCATCCCAGTTTTATAAAGTTGTTGTTCTTCTCTTTTTTAGTAAATGTCTACAGGAGAAGGGGTTACTAGCCCATTTCTCCCGGCATTTTAGTCGCCTCATACGACACCCATGGCTTACGGAGGAAAGATTCTTTTCCACTTCCCCATGGACAATAGAAGAAATAAAGAAGAACAAGAGCTATTTAGAAAAAGGAGAAAAACCTAGATGTATGTATATATATATGCATGTGCGTGTCTGTGAAGTGTGACCAAAGTGTAAGTAGGAGTAGCAAGAAATCCCTGTTATCTAGCGTGTTTATGAGACAGAAAAAGACACCAGATTAGAGTATATGGAGAGTAAAAGAAAGGTGAAGACAGTGGTGAGAGAGTGCAAAAGAAGAGCAGATGATAGAGTGGGAGAGGCACTGTCAAGAAATTTTAATGAAAATAAGAAAAAAATTTGGAGCAAGTTAAACAAGTTAAGAAAGCCTAGGAACGAATGGATTTTTATTTTTTTTTTTTATTAGCACACTGGCCGATTCCCACCAAGGCAAGGTGGCCCGAAAAAGAAAAACTTTTACCATCACTCACTCCATCACTGTCTTGCCAGAAGGGTGCTTTACACTACAGTTTTTAAACTGCAACATTAACACCCCTTCTTCAGAGTGCAGGCACTGTACTTCCCATCTCCAGGACTCAAGTCCGGCCTGCCGGTTTCCCTGAATCCCTTCATAAATGTTAATTTGCTCACACTCCAACAGCACGTCAAGTATTAAAAACCATTTGTCTCCATTCACTCCTATCAAACACGCTCGCGCATGCCTGCTGGAAGTCCAAGGCGCCCCGCACCCAAAACCTCCTTTACCCCCTCCCTCCAACCTTTCCTAGGTCGACCCCTACCCCGCCTTCCTTCCACTACAGACTGATACACTCTTGAAGTCACTCTGTTTCGCTCCATTCTCTCCACATGTCCGAAGCACCTCAACAACCTTCCTCAGCCCTCTGGACAACAGTTTTGGCAATCCCGCACCTCCTCCTAACTTCTAAACTACGAATTCTCTGCATTGTATTCACACCACACATTGCCCTCAGACATGACATCTCCACTGCCTCCAGCCTTCTCCTCGCTGCAACATTCATCACCCATGCTTCACAACCATATAAGAGTGTTGGTAAAACTGTACTCTCATACATTCCCCTCTTTGCCTTCAAGGACAAAGTTCTTTGTCTCCACAGACTCCTAAGTGTACCGCTCACCCTTTTCCCTCATCAATTCTATGATTCACCTCATCTTTCATAGATCCATCTGCTGACACGTCCACTCCCAAATATCTGAATACATTCACCTCCTCCATACTCTCTCCCTCCAATCTGATATCCAATCTTTCATCACCTAATCTTTTCGTTATCCTCATAACCTTACTCTTTCCTGTGTTTACTTTTAATTTTCTTCTTTTACATACCCTACCAAATTCATCCACCAACCTCTGCAGCTTGTCTTCAGAATCTCCCAAGAGCACAGTGTCATCAGCAAAGAGCAGCTGTGACAACTCCCACTTTGTGTGATTCTTTATCTTTTAACTCCACGCCTCTTGCCAAGACCCTAACATTTACTTCTCTTACAACCCCATCTATAAATATATTAAACAACCACGGTGACATCACACATCCTTGTCTAAGGCCTACTTTTACTGGGAAATAATCTCCCTCTTTCCTACATACTCTTAACTTGAGCCTCACTATCCTCGTAAAAACTGTTCACTGCTTTCAGTAACCTACCTCCTATACCATACACCTGCAACATCTGCCACATTGCCCCCCTATCCACCCTGTCATATGCCTTTTCCAAATCCATAAATGCCACAAAAACCTCTTTAGCCTTATATGTTTCACTGTAAATACCTGGTCCACACACCCTCTACCTTTCCTAAAGCCTCCTTGTTCATCTGCTGTCCTATTCTCCATCTTACTCTTAATTCTTTCAATAATAACTCTACCATACACTTTACCAGGTATACTCAACAGACTTCTCCCCCTATAATTTTTGCACTCTCTTTTGTCCCCTCTGCCTTTATACAAAGGAACTATGCATGCTCTCTGCCAATCCCTAGGTACCTTACCCTCTTCTGTACACCTATTAAACAATAGCACCAACCACTCCAAAACTATATCCCCACCTGCTTTTAACATTTCTATCTTTATCCCATCAATCCCAGCTGCCTTACCTCTTTCATTTTACTTACTGCCTCACGAACTTCCCCCACATTCACAAGTGGCTCTTCCTCACACCTACAAGATGTTATTCCTCCTTGCCCTATACATGAAATCACAGCTTCCCTATCTTCATCAACATTTAACAATTCCTCAAAATATTCCCTCCATCTTTCCAATACGTACCTCTAACTCTCCATTTAATAACTCTCCTCTCCTATTTTTAACTGACAATTCCATTTGTTCTCTAGGCTTCCTTAACTTGTTAATCTCACTCCAAAACTTTCTCTTATTTTCAACAAAATTTGTTGATAACATCTCACCCACTCTCTCATTTGCTCTCTTTTTACATTGCTTCACCACTCTCTTAACCTCTCTCTTTTTCTCCATATACTCTTCCCTCCTTGCATCACTTCTACTTTGCAAAAATTTCTCATATGCTAACTTTCTCTCCCTTACTACTCTCTTTACATCATCATTCCACCAATCGCTCCTCTTCCCTCCCGCACCCACTTTCCTGTAACTACAAACTTCTGCTGAACACTCTAACACTACATTTTTAAACCTACCTCATACCTCTTCGACCCCATTGCCTATGCTCTCATTAGCCCATCTATCCTCCAATAGCTGTTTATATCTTAACCTAACTGCCTCCTCTTTTAGTTTATAAACCTTCACCTCTTGCTTCCCTGATGCTTTTTTTCTCACTTGTATCCCATCTACCTTTTACTCTCAGTGTAGCTACAACTAAAAAGTGATCTGATATATCTTTGTGCCGTCTATAAACATGTACATCGTGAAGTCTACTCAACAGTCTTTTATCTACCAATTCATAATCCAACAAACTGCTGTCATTTTGCCCTACATCATATCTTGTATACTTATTTATCCTCTTTTTCTTAAAATATGTATTACCTATAACTAAACCCCTTTCTATACAAAGTTCAATCAAAGGGCTCCCATTATCATTTACACCTGGCACCCCAAACTTACTTACCACACCCTCTCTAAAAGTTTCTCCCACTTCAGCATTCAGGTCTCCTACCACAATTACTCTCTCACTTGGTTCAAAGGTTACTATACATTCACTTAACATCTCCCAAAATCTCTCTCTCTCCTCTACATTCCTCTCTTCTCCAGGTGCATACACGCTTATTATGACCCACTTTTAGCATCCAGCCTTCACTTTAATGTCAGTTAAAAACATAGTAGGGAAGTTAGTAGATGGGGAGACGGAGGTATTGGGTAAATGGCGAGAATATTTTGAAGAACTTTTAAATGTCAATGAGGAAAGGGAGGTGGTAATATCATGCACTGGCCAGGGAGGTGGTAATATCATGCACTGGCCAGGGAGGTATACCATTTTGTAGAAGTGAAGAAGAACAGGATGTGAGTGTGGGGGAGGTGCGTGAGGCATTACGTAGAATGAAAGGGGGTAAAGCAGCTGGAACTGATGGGATCATGACAGAAATGTTAAAAGCAGGGGGGATATAGTGTTGGAGTGGTTGGTATTTTTGTTTAATAAATGTTTGAAAGAGGGGAAGATACCTAGGGATTGGCAGAGAGCATGTATAGCCCCTTTATATAAAGGGAAGGGAGACAAAAGAGATTGTAAAAATTATAGAGGGATGAGTTTCCTGGGTATACCAGGAAAAGTGTACGATAGGGTTATTGAAAGAATTAGAGGTAAGACAGAATGCAGGATTGCGAATGAGCAAGAAGGTTTTAGAGTGGGTAGGGGATGTGTAGATCAGGTGTTTACATTGAAGCATATATGTGAACAGTATTTAGATGAAGGTAGGGAAGTCTTTATTGCATTTATGGATTTAGAAAAGGCACATGATACAGTGGATAGGGGAGCAGTGTGGCAAATGTTACAAGTATATGGAATAGGTGGTAAGTTACTAAATGCTGTAAAGAGTTTTTATGAGGATAGTGAGGCTCAGGTTAGGGTGTGTAGAAGAGAGGGAGAATACTTCCCGGTAAAAGTAGGTCTTGGACTGGGATGTGTAATGTCACCATTGTTGTTTAATATATTTATAGATGGGGTTGTAAAAGAAGTAAATCCTAGGGTGTTCGGGAGAAGGGTAGGATTAAATTATGGGGAATCAAATAGAAAATGGGAATTGACAGTTATTTTTTTCTGATGATATGTGCTTATGGGAGATTCTAAAGAAAAATTGCAAATGTTAGTAGACGAGTTTGGGAGTGTGTGTAAAGGTAGAAAGTTGAAAGTGAACATAGAAAAGAGCAAGGTGATGAGGGTATCAAATGATTTAGATAAAGAAAAATTGGATATCAAATTAGGGAGGAGGAGTATGGAAGAAGTGAATGTTTTCAGATATTTGGGAGTTGACGTGTCAGTGGATGGATTTATGAAAGATGAGGTTAATCATAAAATTGATGAAGGAGAAAAGGTGAGTGGTGCATTGAGGTATATGTGGAGACAAAAAATTTTATCTATGGAAGCAAAGAAGGGAATGTATGACAGTAGAGTAGTACCAACACTCTTATATAGGTGTGAAGCTTGGGTTGTAAATGCTGCAGTGAGGAGGCAGTTGGAGGCAGTGGAAATGTCCTGTTTAATGGCAATGTGTGGTGTGAATATTATGCAGAAAATTCGGAGTGTGGAAATTAAGAGAAGGTGTGGAGTTAATAAAAGTATTAATCAAAGAGCTGAAGAGGGGTTGTTGAGGTGGTTTGGTCAATTAGAGAGAGTGGATCAAAATAGAACGACATGGAGAACGTTTAAATCTGTAGGGGAAGGAAGGCGGGGTAGGGGTCATCCTCGAAAAGGTTGGAGGGAGGGGGTAAAGAAGGTTTTGTGGTCGAGGGGCTTGGACTTCCAGGAAGCATGTGTGAGCATGTTAGATAGGAGTGAATGGAAACAAATGGTATTTGGGACCTGACAAGCTGTTGGAGTGTGATCAGGGTAATATTTAGTGAAGGGATTCAGGGAAACCGGTTATTTTTATTTAGCCAGACTTGAGTCCTGGAATTGGGAAGTACAATGCCTGCACTTTAAAGAAGGGGTTTGGGATATTGGCAGTTTGGAAGGATATGTTGTGTATCTTTATAAGTATATGCTTCTAAACTGTTGTATTCTGAGCACATCTAAAAAACAATGATTGTGTGTAAGTGAGGTGAAAGTGTTGAATAATGATGAAAGTATTTTCTTTTTGGGAATTTTCTTTCTTTTGTGGGTCACCCTGCCTCGGTGGGAGACGGCTGACTTGTAAAAAAAAAAAAGAAAAAAAAAAAATTCTGTCAAACCCCTTAACTACTGGGGACGCTTAGAAACACTTGTACCTTGTACTCACTGGAGCACGGGCAAGAGAGATACATCATAATCTACACTTGGAAATCCTAGAAGGAATAGTCCCTAATCTGCACACACAAATCACTCTCTGTGAAAGCAAAAGACTGCAGGCATACAAAATATCCCCCAATGAAAAGTAGGGGCACCATTGGTACATTAAGAGAGGGCACAGTAAGTGCCCAGGGCCCTAGACTGTTCAGCAGCCTCCCACCAGGCATAAGGGGAATTACCAATAGACCCCTGGCTGCCTTCAAGAGGGAGCTGAACAAATACTTGAAGTTGACGCCGGATCAGCCGGGCTGTGGTTTATATGTTGGACTACGTGCAGCCAGCAGTAACAGCCTGGTTGATCAGGCCCTGATCCACCAGGAGGCCTGGTCATGGACTGGGCTGTGGGGGTGTTGATCCATGAAATATCCTCCAGGAAGACTCGAGGTAGGTAGGTAGGATCTGCGAGCACAAGAATGCCTGTAACCGTGGTGATGGTAGAAATGTGTATTCAACACAGAGATGATATTGGGCACCTTATGAAGTTTATTGAGGCCATGTTAGTCATTAAAGAAGATTTATGATGATGAAAGTGTATAGAGGTTGCCCTAATTGTCATCAGTAACACAGTCCATGAAAAGTCCAGCATTTATACTGTATCCATATTGTTGATCAACAGGATATTGCATATTTTAGAGACCATTTTAACATGATGAGGATGACAGGTCCTAAAACTCAACCCATTTCACCACAGTTTCATTACTCTGACTACTGCTGCTGTCGCCAACATCATCATCACCAACAACATCAACAACATCCTCTCACAACTTGCCACCTGCCACTATATATACTTATTCTTAGTCATCTTTATATTATGACTGAAGAAGCCACTCTTGGCAAAGCGTTTCCTTTAATAAATACCCTGAACTGTATGCAAGTGGCGTTTCCACAACTCCTGTTCCTCTGGATCATGTTTTAGCAGTTTGCCTTCTGTTAGGCCTTAGCTGTGGTTTTTATAATTACTGAGGTGCCTGTAGGGACCTAGGGTATCATTAGGGAATCTTTTAACATAAATAATTTAATGGAATTTTTAATTGATGCTGGCTATTTTAACTTAGTATAATAGTATTCTGGTTGAGTTTTTAAGTTTGTTGCTTCTATTTATGTTGATTTTATCTTTTTTTACTGTGTTAGTGTATATTTTTTTATACCTCTTAAGATCTGAGTGTCCTCTGTGGTCAAAGTGCTTTGGAAAAAAGCCACAATTACTATTCGATCCTATAAAAGTTTTATTCTTCATTTGTATTTTGCAACCATCTCGTTGGCTATAAGCCATAACTTTCCAGTGTTTAACCCTTTCGTGATCTATGCCGTAGTACTACACAATGAGCTCAACTCACTCAGATAAGCTGTGAGCGGTAAATTTTGGCCTTGATATGAGAGAACGGGACTATGCAGTGAGTGTGCACCGTATAGAAAAATCCTGCTCCTCACAGTGCATGATGGGAAAACAAAACTGCGAGTATTATTTGGATCCTGAAAGGGTTAATAAGTTAACCCTTTCAGGGTCTGTGCTGTAGTTCTACATGATGAGCTCAGCTTACTCAGATAAGTTGTGAGTGGTGAATTTGGGACTAAATATAATAGAAAAGGTTGATGCAGTAAGTGTGCACCATATAAAATAAATCTTGCAGCACATAGTGCATAATGAAGAAAAAATAACTGCGACTCTGCTTTTTATTTAAAACAGCAACTTTGTGGTGTATTTTTGTATGGTTTTTATGGTTGTATTCTTGGTTTCTTGGTCTTATTTGACAGGATGGAAGATATGTTACAGAAATAAATATGGTTTTGAGGATTCAAAATAGCTTGAATTTGAGCTCAAAGTACAGTGGACCCCCTGTATTCGATATTAATCCGTTCCTGAGAGCTCATCGAATACCGATAATATCGAAAACCGAATCAATTTTCCTCATAAGAAATAATGGAAATCAAATTAATCCGTGCAAGACACCCAAAAGTATGAAAAAAAAAATTTTACTACATGGAATATTAAGTTTAATGCAATAGAATAATAATAAAATAATTGACACTTACCTTTAATGAATATCTGGTGATGATTGATGGGATGGGAGGAGGGGAGAGGTGTTAGTGTTTAGAAGGGGAATCCCCTTCCATTAGGACTTCAGGTAGCAAGTCCTTTTCCGGGGTTACTTCCCTGCTTCTTTTAATGCCACTAGGACCAGCTTCAGAGTCACTGGATTTCTGTCGCACAACATATCTGTCCATAGTGGCCTGTACCTCCCGTTCCTTTATGACATTCCTAAAGTGTTTCACAACATTGTTAGTGTAATAGTCACCAGCAAGGCTTGCAATAGCTGTTTTAGGGTGATTGTCATCCAAAAAGGTTTGCACTTTAAGCCACATTGCACACATTTCCTTAATCTTTGAAGTAGGCAACTTCTTCAATTTCTCTATCCCCTCCTCCGAAGCAGTTTCCTCAGGTCTGCCCTCTTGCTGTTCAAGATGATCTATCAGCTCATCAGTGGTTGGTTCTTCATTGTCCTCCTCCACCAACTCTTCCACATCATCCCCACTAACCTCCAACCCCAAGGACTTCCCCAATGCCACAATGGATTCCTCAACTGGCATAGGATTCTCAGGGTTAGCCTCAAATCCTTCAAAATCCCTTTTGTCTACACATTCTGGCCACAGTTTTTTCCAAGCAGAGTTCAAGGTCCTCTTAGTCACTCCCTCCCAAGCCTTACCTATCAGGTTTATACAATTGAGGATATTAAGGTGATCCTTCCAAAACTCTTTTAGAGTCAGTTGAGTTTCTGTGGTCACTATAAAGCACTTTTGAAACATAGCTTTTGTGTACAGTTTCTTGAAGTTGGAAATGACCTGCTGGTCCATGGGCTGCAGAAGAGGAGTGGTATTAGGAGGCAAAAACTTGACCTTAATGAAGCTCATGTCCCCAGAAAGTCGCTCTGACAAGTCTGTAGGATGACCAGGGGCATTGTCGAATACCAGGAGGCACTTAAGGTCTAATTTCTTTTCAGTTAGGTAATTTTTCACAGTGGGGGCAAATGCATGGTGTAACCAATCATAGAAAAAGTCCCTAGTGACCCATGCCTTACTGTTTGCTCTCCACAGCACACACAAATTAGCCTTGAGGACATTGTTTTTCCTGAACACTCTGTTAGTTTCAGAGTGATACACCAATAAAGGCTTCACTTTGCAATCACCACTAGCATTGGCACACATCAACAGAGTAAGCCTGTCTTTCATAGGCTTATGTCCTGGGAGTGCCTTTTCCTCCTGAGTAATGTAGGTCCTGCTTGGCATTTTCTTCCAAAACAGGCCTGTTTCGTCGCAATTAAACACTTGTTCAGGTTTCAGTCCTTCTCTGTCTATGTAATCCTTGAATTCCTTCACATATTTTTCAGCTGCTTTTTGGTCCGAACTGGCAGCCTCACCATGCCTAATCACACTATGTATGCCACTACGATTCTTAAATCTTTTAAACCAACCTTTGCTGGCCTTAAATTCACTCACATCACCACTATTTGCAGGCAATTTCTTTACCAAATCGTCATGCAACTGCCTAGCCTTTTCACAAATGATCGCTTGAGAGATGCTGTCTCCTGCTATCTGTTTTTCATTTATCTACACCATTAACAATCTCTCAGCATTTTCTAACACTTGCGGTCGCTGTTTCGTAATCACAGTTGCACCTTTTGCAAGAACAGCTTCCTTGATTGCCGTTTTCCTGGTCACTATAGTAGAGATGGTTGATTGGGGTTTATTATACAACCTAAGCAGCTCTGACACACGCACTCCACTTTCGTACTTTGCAATTATTTCTTTCTTCATTTCATAAGTCATTAGCGACTTTTTTCTTGAAGGGTTGGCACTAGAAGCTTTCTTGGGGCCCATGGTGACTTATTTTGCAGAAACAAGCACCAAACACAGTGATAATATGGAATGTACCGAATGTATCCTTAGATGCGCGCACACTGGCTGGCTTGTAAACACTGGCACACAAGGGGCAGTTCAGGCCACATGTGGACACGTCTTGTACGAATCGTATCGAATACCGGGTTTTCAATCGAATACTAAGGAAAATTTTTTGCGATAAAATGTATCGAATTCTGGATTTATCGAATACCGATGCCATCGAATACCGGGGGTCCACTGTAGTGAAAATGTATGATTTTGGCTGATGTTCAAGAGTAAACAAATCACGTCACACATCCAATACATGTCAACTGGTGGCTCTGATGTGTGTTCACAAATCTGCTGATATTATTTATACAATTATTACAGTATTGCATGACAGTAAATCTCTTACTTTTGTGTGAATAAAAATTATTTGTGTGAATAAAAAATGAAAATGGAATTCATGTGTAAAGCTGGGAACATAACTGTTGAACAGAGGAAATGTTATTTTAGTGCCAGGAATGCCTGCATGGTTTATTCTGGACCCTATTTTGAAATTGGAATATTTTGAAATTTGTGTTAAATTGGACAAATTACCAATTTGTAATCACTATTGGGTGCTTGAAATAGTTGATTGGGCGGTTTCTTGCGCTCATTCGATAAAATAGAAGGCAAACTAGCAAAATAGCTAAGACTTTTGTCAATTGGAACAATGTAATTGGCCTAAAACAGGAGTCAAAGTGGACAAAGTCGCCAATGCGTAAGTATTGCTGACATGGCAAAATTCGTGATTGAATAATTTCATCAGTTTTCTATCAAATTTCGTGCTTATTGTTTTTTACTTTCAGTAAAAGATTCTCTACCATTTCATAGGAAAAAATAACAAGTTTTTGTTTTAAAGTTCTTGTACCCTGTGGACAAGTTTCAGATTGGGGGTCTGAACCCTGGAAAGGTTCAGACTCCCAGTATTTAAGCACTAGGAATGTTTTAAAACCCACTTTGTAAATATGAAATGTAAGCTGCACAAACCAGTAATGCAGTTGCATTTATTTAAATAATCATTTTCTGTATCTTGCTGTCTTTAAATGCAAACTGCCATCACCACAACCACCACTATCTTCACCATCACTACCTACTCTACTGCCATCACCACCAACTGAACTATAGCCATTGTCAGTTTTAACATTAAATTGTGAAAGAGTTAAGTTCTTTATTTTTGCTTGGTCAGTTTGTGATTGAGACATCTTTCTCTATAGTAGTTTCTTTTCATCTTAACGTGTTATTTAACTTATTGTTATAATAATATTTAAATCCTTTTTTTTCAGTTTGGTCAAAACAAAAAAATTTGCCTTGAATATGAATTTGAAGACCATGTATTTGAGGCTATGGACAATAGTAGTAGCATTGCTAAGTCTTCAGATGTAGATGTTGAGAGTCCCACAAGAATATGCAACACACCTGGTCCTTCTGAAGTTGTAACCAAACAGACTACAACTGATTCTGGCACATACGTTGTTCCTGGTGCAGGAATGGCTGCTGTGTTAACTGCAGACAGTGAAAACTCCAACCAAAACAAAAAAAAAGAAAATGCAACATCAGCAGATTTGGATTTAATACAAAATAAAGAGGAAAGAAAATGTCCTGATGTTCCTGTGTTAAAAGAAAAGCATGCCACAGTGGAGAATTTGTCAGGAATGTTGGCACAGTTGGTTGCAATGGCAAAAATGATACTGACCAAGTCTTCAACAGAGTCTTGCCTCTGTGGCCACATTTGTGGTAGACCCGGAAATGCAATGCGTAGTCCAGCCAGTGGACGCTGCCAGGGCATATTAAGTTTTGGGCGAAGTCCAGGAAACTCGCGAAGCCCTCGTACTGGCAAAGTAGCTACAGCAAGTGGGCATAGTCCACGTTCTGGAAAGTTACCAATAGTAGGTGGGCAGGCTAGTGTTATGGCTAGCCCAGGATCTCAGACTGCATCCTCTGCTGGCCTGTGTCCTTTACCTGCTAAGCCTCTCAGAGACCGCAATAAACCAACTTCTGCAAAACGATTAATTCCTGAACTTCCAGATCCACCTTTAACCGTGGTAAGATTTCTTTTTGGTTATTAAATAACTTTTTTATAACATTATTTTCCATCTAATTAGGATAATTCAAATTATAAAATAAACTTCAGTCACACTAGTTATCCTCCCTACTCTACTTTCAAAGTGCTTGCAACATATTTTAAAATTCCCAAAATACACATCCAGCTATCTAGTTTCAGTTAGTCCTTTCATACATATTATATCATGCTAACACTCAAAAAATATTTTAAATACCTTTGATTGTTTGCCTCTTCGCACTCCAGTCTAACCTGTTTACGTATACCTGCAGAATATCCAAACCCTCTCTGCCCCTACACTTCATGCTCAACTTTCCACTAGTACTTCATCATATACCCACTGTATCTTCTTTCCCTGATTTATGCACCCTCTGTACCAACGTATCTTTCTCTGGTCTGTACATACCAGTAGTCCCTGTGCACTGTATATTAATTATACCTTTCATAATTTTATTTCTGCAGAATATTCACACTATTTCATTTACATTGCCTCTGAATTACCACTGAAAACTATCCTTGATACACACATAAAAGTATTGGTCGTACTACAGTGCACTTTGATGTGTTTAATCCATTCCATGACCTTGCTCGCAACTGGATTTGCTTGTTTGCAGAGTCAATTTTCCTCATTTAAATTAATTGAAATGCAATTAATCCGTTCCAGTGGAATTCTGTACTTCAATAATTTCGCTAATATCAACTCAACGGCTTATTTATCTATCTCACTTCATCTAATATGACATAATAAACAATATAAATAACATAGAAACCTAATATATACTCTAAAATGAATAAAATAAGTCATTCATGTAGTGGTATGGGCGGTGTCGGCAGTGGATGAGAGTTTGTCTGGAGACCGGGCAAAATACAGTGGACCCCCGCATAACGATTACCTCCGAATGTGACCAATTATGTAAGTGTATTTATGTAAGTGCGTTTGTACGTGTATGTTTGGGGGTCTGAAATGGACTAATCTACTTCACAATATTTCTTATGGGAACAAATTCGGTCAGTACTGGCACCTGAACATACTTCTGGAGTGAAAAAATATCGTTAACCGGGGGTCCACTGTACTTCATGAATAATTTAGCTAATATCATCTATACGGCTTATTTATATATCACAGTTCATCTAATATAACATAACAAACAATATAAATAACATAGAAACATGATATATACTCTAGAATGAATAAAATATATCATTATGTAACAGGCGGAGGCAGCCACAACCGCTCCCTCTTTGTTGTGGTAAACACTGCCATCTAGTGACGGCCTTTTGAAGCTATTATTATTATTACGGGTACCATCCGACTTACGACCAAGCTTGGTTCTGACCAACCGGTCGTAAGTCAAAATGGACACAAGTCAAACCTTTGAAAATTGCCGACATACTGGGTAGGGCATAATGTCAAATCTTTCCTATATAAACTGCCTACATAGTGCTGTAATGTACAATCATTATTTCATTCTTTTTACCATAATTTACTTCTATTGTTATATTTTAATTATTTATGTACTGTATATAATGTATACATGGTAGTGAACTGTATTGTAAATTTTACATCGGATACAGTATCATATGTTACTGTTATCTTTATGTATTGTCGACACAGTGGAATGGGAGAATACCACTGGTAGTGTCATCCTGCCAGAATGTAGTATAACCTATACCCTAAGTAAAGAGAGACAACTCTGGAATGTGTAATACGTATCCGGCTGGCTGGCCGGGTGGGTGGGTGGTTGGCTGACTGAATGTGGCTGTCTCTCTGTATCTCTCTC